>NC_092413.1:12346487-12705237 GCF_040894005.1 Engystomops pustulosus
CAGAAGAGCCGGAAAGCCAAGAAGACACCATGAAATATAATATATAAATCTTGTATGTGTGGCTAATAAAAGCCTCAAGGGTCTTTGTTTGAGAAAGTTGCAGAAAAAAAATAGCAATTACGGTAAAGTAATAAATGAAAAAAATAAATAAAAAGATGCAAAAGTAAAGGAAAATAGAAACGAGTGGAAAAATGTATATTTGTAAGAAAAAAAAAAACACGAGGGAAAACAGAAACAATGTTATTATTTAGTTTGTGTCATCATTTTTTAAAAATCTTAAACGGTTTTAAATGTACCGTAATATTTACCGGCGCCAATCAATGTGAAGTCCAACGAAAAAGTTTAAAAACCCCTCAGGGTAGAAGCTAAAAATTTTACATTGAAATAAATCATTATCACTAAAAAAATAAAATAATAATAAATCCTTTATATAGCGCACACAGATTACGCAGCGCTGCACAGAATTTGCCAAAACGGTCCCTGTCCCCCATGAGGCTCACAATCTAATCAATCTACCAGTATGTTTTGGAGTGTGGGAGGAAACCGGAGGAAACCCACACAAACATGGAGAGAACATACAAACTCTGTGCAGATGTTGACCCTGGGACTTGAACCCAGGTCCCCAGCACTGCAAGGCTGTAATGCTGACCACTAAGCCACTGTGGTGCAGGGCTGTAGTGCTAACCACTAAGTCACTGTGCTGCAAGGTTGTAATGCTAACCACTGAGCCACCGTGCTGCAAGGTTGTAATGCTAACCACTGAGCCACCGTGCTGCAGGGCTGTAATGCTAACCACTAAGCCACTGTGCTGCAGGGCTGTAATGCTAACCACTGAGCCACCGTGATGCAAGGTTGTAATGCTAACTACTGAGCCACTGTGCTGCAAGGTTGTAATGCTAACCACTGAGCCCCCGTGCTGCAAGGTTGTAATGCTAACCACTGAGTCACCGTGCTGCAAGGTTGTAATGCTAACCACTGAGCCACCGTGCTGCAAGGTTGTAATGCTAACCACTAAGCCACCGTGCTACTCTTAAGATAATGTCATAACTATGAGGAAACATTTGAGTATTTAGAGAAACCATTATTGCAACAATAGAAGTAAAACTAAAAAAATGTGGATAAAGGCAAATATTGAAAGGAATAACTTTTCTTAAATGATTAGAATCCAAACTTTTGAGATAATGGCATAATCAAAGAAAACTATGAGGATAAAATGTCATATTTTTAATAAAAATCTTTTTTTCTTTTTTTTTTAAATAGTTTTTTTTTATCATGAGGATAAAAGAAAAAATAATGTGGGTCTTGGCAAGTTAAAGATTATGGGAAAAAATCTTCAGATTTTAGAAAGAAAATGAAACTATAACAAGGAATATTTATATATATTTACATATTCTGGAAAGTGAACAATAAAAAATTTCAATTATAATTCTCAGAGTTGTTCAAGAATTTTCCCTGTAATTGTCATGGGCTCTCATTAATTGCATATATATTCACTATTGGATATAGTTACAATTTCTATTATTTTTACAATTTTCTGCAATTTCTAGTGAAAACGATCCCTCCGACGAGGATGGGATTCGAACCCACGCGTGTAGAGCACAATGGATTAGCAGTCCATCGCCTTAACCACTCGGCCACCTCGTCTGACTGTCAGTCTATCCAGGGGCGGCCTGCACTGGGGCTGCTGCAGGGCCGGTCAATACTAGGGGCTGGCTGTATACTGGGGGGGGGGGCTGGCTGTATACTGGGGGGGGGCTGGCTGTATATTGGGTGGACTGGTTGGCTGTATACTGGAGGCGACTGGCTGGGTATATACTGAGGGGACTGGCTGTATACTGGGGCAGGTGGCGGGCTTGCTGTATACTGGGGGGACTGGCTGTATACTAGTGGGGATGGCTGGCTGTATACTGGTGGGGCTGGCTGGCTGTATATTGGGGGGGGTTGGCTGTATACTGGGGCAGGGGGGCTGGCTGTATACTGGGGCAGGTGGCGGGCTTGCTGTATACTGGGGGGACTGGCTGTATACTGGTGGGGATGGCTGGCTGTATACTGGTGGGGCTGGCTGGCTGTATATTGGGGGGGTTGGCTGTATACTGGGGCAGGGGGGCTGGCTGTAATACTGGGGCAGGGGGGCTGGCTGTATACTGGGGGGACTGGCTGGCTGTATACTGAGGGGCTGTCTGTCTGTATACTGGTGTGGATGGCTGGCTGTATACTGGGGGGACTGGCTGGCTGGCTATATAAAGGGGGGCTTGTTGTAGACTGGTGGGGCTGGCTGGCTGTATACTGGGGGGCTGGTTTTATACTGGTGGGGCTGGCTGGCTGTATACTGGGGAGACTGGCTGGCTGTATACTGTGGGGGCAGGCTGTATACTGGTGGGGCTGGCTGGCTATATACTGGGGAGGGCTGGCTGTATACTGGGGAGACTGGCTGTATACTGGTGGGGCTGGCTAGCTATATACTGAGGAGGGCTGGCTGTATACTGGGGGGCTGGCTCTATACTGGGGGGCTAGTTGTATACTGGTGTGGCTGGCTGTATACTGGGGGGACTGGGTGGTTGTATACTGGTGGGGCTGGCTGGCTGTATACTGGGGTGCTGGTTGTATACTGGTGGGGGCTGACTGTATACTGGGGGGACTGGCTGGTTGTATCCTGGTGGGGCTGGCTGGCTGTATACTGGGGGGGCTGGCTGTATACTGTTGGGGCTGGCTGTATACTGGGGGGACTGGCTGGCTGTATACTGGGGGGACTGGCTGGCTGTATACTGGGGGGACTAACTATACTGGTGAGGCTGGCTGTATACTGGGGGGACTGGCTGTATACTGGGGGGCTGGATGTATAATGGTGGGGGCTGGCTGTATACTGGGGGGCTGGTTGTATACTGGTGGGGCTGGCGGGTTGTATACTGGGAGGGCTGGCTGTAAACTCGGGTGGCAGGCTGTATACTGGTGGGGTTGGCTGTACACTGGGGAGGGCTGGCTGTATACTGGGGGGACTGGCTGGCTGTATACTGGGGGGCTGGCTGTATACTGGGGGTACTGTCTGGCTATGTACTGGGGGGCTGTCTGGCTATATAGTGGGGGGCTGGCTGTTTACTGGGGGGACTGGCAGGCTGCATACTTGGGGGGCTGGCTATATAAAGGGGATTAACTGTATACTGAGGGGACTCTCTGGGTATATATTGGGGGGGCTGGCTATATACTAGGGGGGCAGGTTGGCTGTATACTGAGGGGACTGACTGGCTATATACGGGGACTGACTAAAATGTCATATTTTTAATAAAGATCTTGAAAAAAATTGTTATTTGGCAAAGATAAAATTTTACTGTAAGGAAAAACAAGGATCATGAAGATAAAAGAAAAAAATAATGTGGGTCAAAAAAATAAAAAAGGGGGAAAAAATTGGCAAGTTAAAGATAAATAAATGTTAGAAAGAAAATGAAAGTGTACAACAAGGAACTTTGTAATGAATGACTATTCCCTGCCAGTGGAGGGGGCAGACGGCAATTGTCATGGGCTCTCATTAATATTCACTATTGGATATAGTTACAATTTCTATTATTTTTACAATTTTCTGCAATTTCTAGGGAAAAAGATCCCTCCGACGAGGATGGGATTCGAACCCACGCGTGCAGAGCACAATGGATTAGCAGTCCATCGCCTTAACCACTCGGCCACCTCGTCTGACTATCAGTCTCTCCAGGGGCTTCCTGCAGTGGAGCTGGTGCGTGGCCGGTCTATACTGGGGGCTGGTTGTATACTGTGGGGACTGGACGGCTATATACTGGGGGGGAGCTGGCTGTATACTGGGGGGACTGGCTGGGTATATACTAGGGGACTGGCTGGCTGTATACTGGGGGGAGGCTGCATGGCTATATACTGGGAGGGCTGGCTGTATATCGCGGGGACTGACTGGCTTTATAATGGAGGGGGGCTGGCTGTGTACTGGGGGGCTGGCTGGCTATATACTGGGGGTGCCGGCTTTATAAGGGGGGGCTGGCTATATACTGAGGGGCTGGCTGGCTATATATTGGGGGGCTGGCTGTATACTGGGTGGGACTGGCTGGGTATATATTGGGGGGAGGCTGCTGGCTATATACAGGGATGAACTGACTGGCTATATACTGGGGGGCAGGCTGGCTGTATACTGAGGGGACTGGCAAGAAGACAGGACAAAGAAGTGTCCCATGTAGGAGGATATAAGAGAAGTGTCCCCCATGTAGCAGAATAGAAGAGACAGTACAGAGAAGTGTCCGGTGTAGCAGGATAGAAGAGAAGTGAGTGGGAGCTGCAGACAGGACAGAGAAGTGTCCGGTGTAGCAGGATAGAAGAGAAGTGTGTAGGAGCTGCAGACAGTACAGAGAAGTGCCCCGTGTAGCAGGATAGAAGAGAAGTGTGTGGGAGCTGCAGACAGGACAGAGAAGTGTCCAGTGTAGCAGGATAGAAGAGAAGTGAGTGGGAGCTGCAGACAGGACAGATAAGTTTCCTGTGTATCAGGATAGAAGAGAAGAGTGTAGGAGCTGCAGATATTACAAGGAAGTGTCCAGAGGCGTAACTACAGGGGTAGCAGCCATAGCAGCTGCTATGGGGCGCACAGTATCAGGGGGCCCAGGAAACCGGGGTATTGCATGTGAATATGCTGTATGTGATGTGTATATGCTCTAAATGTGTATGCATATGTGATGTGTATATGTTGTATGTCTGTGTATATGATGGGTGCATGTGGTTATTTATGTATGTGCATATATATGGTGTATGTACAACTATGAAGGTAGAGCAGCACTGTGAAGGAGGGGACTAAAGTCCCAGTGTGGGTGCACCCTCCGCTGGCCGGACTCAAGGTAAGCAAACAATGAAGAAAAAATGGACATGAGGCAGCACTCCTGGAAAAAGCATGCTTGAAAATAGCTCCATTGAGGGGCTGAAACGTCGCACCTTTCACATTGGGTGAATAAACACCTAGCTTTTTCCAGGAGTGCTGCCTCATCTCCATTTTTTCTTCATTATATGGTGTATGTATATTTTTAAGGGGTAAATGGGGCCCCATTCAGAAGTCCACTATGGGGCCCTGTCTCTCCTAGTTACGCCACTGGAAGTGTCCCATGTATCAGGATAGAAGAAAAGTGAGTGGGAGCTGCAGACAGGACAGAGAAGTGTCCCCCGTGTAGCAGGATAGAATATATCTATCTATCTCATATCTATCTATCTATCTATCTATCTATCTATCTATCTCATATCTATCTATCTATCTATCTATCTATCTATCTATCTATCTCATATCTATCTATTTATCTATCTATCTATCTATCTATCTCCTATCTATCTATCTCCTATCTATCTCCTATCTATCTATCTCCTATCTATCTATCTATCTATCTATCTATCTCATATCTATCTACACTCACCGGCCACTTTATTAGGTACACCTGTCCAACTGCTCGTTAACACTTAATTTCTAATCAGCCAATCACATGGCGGCAACTCAGTGCATTTAGGCATGTAGACATGGTCAAGACAATCTCCTGCAGTTCTCCCGAGCATCAGTATGGGGAAGAAAGGTGATTTGTGGCCTTTGAACGTGGCATGGTTGTTGGTGCCAGAAGGGCTGGTCTGAGTATTTCAGAAACTGCTGATCTACTGGGATTTTCACGCACAACCATCTCTAGGGTTTACAGAGAATGGTCCGAAAAAGAAAAAACATCCAGTGAGCGGCAGTTCTGTGGGCGGAAATGCCTTGTTGATGCCAGAGGTCAGAGGAGAATGGGCAGACTGGTTCGAGCTGATAGAAAGGCAACAGTGACTCAAATTGCCACCCGTTACAACCAAGGTAGGCAGAAGAGCATCTCTGAACGCACAGTACGTCCAACTTTGAGGCAGATGGGCTACAGCAGCAGAAGACCACACCGGGTGCCACTCCTTTCAGCTAAGAACAGGAAACTGAGGCTACAATTTGCACAAGCTCATCGAAATTGGACAGTAGAAGATTGGAAAAACGTTGCCTGGTCTGATGAGTCTCGATTTCTGCTGCGACATTCGGATGGTAGGGTCAGAATTTGGTACAACAACATGAAAGCATGGATCCATCCTGCCTTGTATCAGCGGGTCAGGCTGGTGGTGGTGGTGTCATGGATCCATCCTGCCTTGTATCAGCGGGTCAGGCTGGTGGTGGTGGTGTCATGGATCCATCCTGCCTTGTATCAGCGGGTCAGGCTGGTGGTGGTGGTGTCATGGATCCATCCTGCCTTGTATCAGCGGCTCAGGCTGGTGGTGGTGGTGTCATGGATCCATCCTGCCTTGTATCAGGGGGTCAGGCTGGTGGTGGTGGTGTCATGGATCCATCCTGCCTTGTATCAGCGGGTCAGGCTGGTGGTGGTGTCATGGATCCATCCTGCCTTGTATCAGCGGGTCAGGCTGGTGGTGGTGGTGTCATGGATCCATCCTGCCTTGTATCAGCGGCTCAGGCTGGTGGTGGGGGTGTCATGGATCCATCCTGCCTTGTATCAGCGGCTCAGGCTGGTGGTGGTGGTGTCATGGATCCATCCTGCCTTGTATCAGCGGGTCAGGCTGGTGGTGGGGGTGTCATGGATCCATCCTGCCTTGTATCAGCGGCTCAGGCTGGTGGTGGGGGTGTCATGGTGTCTTTGGGCCCCTTGGTACAACGCCTACCTGAGTAATGTTGCTGCCCATGTCCATCCCTTTATGAGCACAATGTACCCTGTAACATCTGATGGCTACTTTCAGCAGGATAATGCGCCATGTCATAAAGCTGGAATCATCTCAGACTGGTTTCTTGAACATGACAATGAGGTCACTGGACACAAATGGCCTCCACAGTCACCAGATCTCAATCCAATAGAGCATCTTTGGGATGTGGTGGAACGGGAGATTCGCATCATGGATGTGCAGCCGACAAATCTGCGGCAACTGTGTGATGCCATCATGTCAATATGGAGCAAAATCTCTGAGGAGCTTCCAGCACCTTGTTGTATCTATGCCACGAAGAATTGGGGCAGTTCTGAAGGTAAAAGGGGGTCCAACCCGTTACTAGCATGGTGTACCTAATAAAGTGGCTGGTGAGTGTATCTATCTATCTATCTATCTATCTATCTATCTATCTATCTATCTATCTATCTATCTATCTCATATCTATCTATCTATCTATCTATCTATCTATCTATCTATACATCCATCATCAACATTTTACAGGCTGTTGTAATGTCCCTATTATACCCACTTTCAGATTTTGACCACCAGGTGGCAGTAAAAGGAAACACTATAATAATGCAGGTTTTTTAAACTTTGCAGTAAAAAGTTAACCGTACAGAAGATACAGAAGAGGAGATCAGACAGGTCTTTTATTATTATCTTAATTCCTATCAACGTAAAAGGGGTCTGGGTTTTGTCTCCTTCCACTTGCCTTTTACAGAAAGCTTTCCTCATAATTTCCATACTACATCAGATATCGCCAGGATAATACCGCCATATGCTGCAAATATAATCCCATGAAGAAGGCCGTATTCACACAGCACAATGTACACATAAATGTGATGACATCGATCTAGTTTGTCTCTTATCCCCTTCTATGTTCTGAGCTGTAATGCTATTCGTTTATTTTCTACCACTAGATGGCAGTACAGGTAACAGTGCGGTAATATATCCTACCATAGTTATCTTATGTCAGGAACACAAACCTAAGGATAAATATTGTGCATTAAGAGGGGAATTCAGATGAAAGTATTCTTAGGCTCCATTTACTTACTATAGACCTTACTACACATTCTTATATGTTCTTATATTCCTTTAGTCCCTGAATGCTATATTTCCATGTTGAGCCCCCGCACATCCAGACAATCCTCCTTCAGAGAGAGTAGACGGGTCATCTGCTTTCTGTCTCTAGAATCGTCCTTCTCCTCATGATCCCTCAAAGATGATCCATGACCACTGGCTAATGGGGGCATCACTGTAACTACTGGCTAATGGGGGCATCACTGTAACTACTGGCTAATGGGGGCATCACTGTAACTACTGGATACTGGAGGCATCACTGTAACTACTGGCTAATGGGGGCATCACTGTAACTACTGGCTAATGGGGGCATCACTGTGACTACTGGCTACTGGAGGCATCATTGTGCCTACTAGTGGAATCACTCTGGCTACTGATGGCATCACTGTGACTACTGTCATGGCCATAAGTTTTGAGAATGACACAAATCTTCTATTGTCACATGATCTGTTGCCCTCCGGTTTGTCAGATGTTTATCACATACAGAAATACAAGTGCAATCATATTATGGGGAGCAGAAGCTTTTATTGACCGTTACAATGAGTTACTGCAGCGAGTCAGTATCTGCAGGACCTCTCCTTCTTCTCCAGGACCTCTGCTATTCTCCCTGGCGGCTCTCACTCACCTCCTGCACCAGATCCTGACTGATCGCCGTCCATTCCTGGACAATCACTGCTGCATTCTGTCACAATGTGTTGGTTTTTGTTTGTCCCCCCCCCGTCTCCTGATGATTGACCACAAGTTCTCAATGGGATAAGATCTGGGGAGTCTCCGGGCCATGGACCCAGAATCTCTGTGTTCTGTTCCCGGGCCATGGACCCAGAATCTCTGTGTTCTGTTCCTGGAGCCATTTAGTTCTCCCCTTTATGGCAGGTGCTCCGTCATGCTGGAGGAGGCCTTGCTCATCACCATCTGCTCCTGGAGGGTTGGGAGAAGCGGCTCCTGGAGGACATTCTGGTCCCATTCTTTATTCATGGAGACTGTGAGAGAGCCGATTCCCTTGGCTGAGAAGCCGCCCCACACATGAATGGCTGCAGGAGGCTTTACAGGTGCAGGAGACAAGACTGGGGGCACCGCTCACCTTGTCTTCTCCCAACAAGATGTTTTCCAGATGTTCCAAACAATCGGAAAGGGGATTCATCAGAGACAATGACTTTCCCCCAGTCCTCAGCAGTCCACTCCCTGCACCTTCTGCAGAATATCCGTCTGTCCCTGATGGTTTCTGGAGAGAAGTGGCTTCTGTGCTGCCCTCCAGGACACCAGGCCTTGCTCCAGGAGTCTCCGCAGTCCCACAGTGCGTGCAGATGCCTCACACCTGCCGGCTGCCATTCCTGAGCTCTGCGATGCTGGGAGCCCCATCCCCAAGCTGAAACACTTTTAAGAGACGGTCCTGGAGCTTGCTGGTCCTTCTTGGGCGCCCTGGAGCCTTTTTGGCAACGATGGAACCTCTCTCCATGAATTCCTTGATGATGCCATAGATTGTTGACCATATTTTGTACAAACATGTTCATACAATTACACACATTTATATACTTATATCTCCTTCACGCTCTGCGCTGTTCAGAACTACAAAGGGTGTATGCACAGGGCTCATGGGGTGATCCCTATTCATACAGAGGTTGGGTTCACTGCATATTGCAGCAAACACCCACTGCTTATACCAACGATTGGTGCTAGCATTGATTTAGTGGGCGCCGCCATGTTTGTTGAGATCGCTGCTCCCCGTGACATCATCAGGGCCGCCATGACAGGCTCGGGTCTGCTATACGGCTGCTGGAGATTCATTACAGTGACTCAAACTATAATGAATCCTATGTAAAAATGAAACGTCACTTTTACACAATTTTACTTCACATAAAAATGTAATAAAATGTTATCAAAAGGTCGCACAGTCCTCAAAATGGTAGCAAAAAAAACGACACCTCACACAGCTCCGTGCACCAAAATATGAAAAGTTACAAGCGGCAGAAGATTTTCTTTTTTTCGTACACTGTTTTAATCATTGAAAAAGTATTAAAAACACAATAAAACCTACAAATTTGGGCTCACTGTGATCGCACCAAAGCAAAAAGAATAAAGGAGATGAATCATTTGGAGCGCAAAGGGAAAGTATTAAAATCTGAGTCCACAAGACACTGATGCAAATGCGTTTTTTAAGCCAATTTCACCATTTTTTTCCCAGCTTCCTAGTACACTGCATGGAATAATAAATAACAGAAAATAAGCCCTTTACACAGCTATGTGTATAAATGCACTCATACATAGAAATATATTGGGGGACATTAATCATAGGGGGGTCTCAGCTTCGCCTGTTTTTGCGCCTGGTTTGCTCTTCTTTTTGGGCTCCTGATCTATGATGGATCTGGTTCTGCCTTAGTAAATGCGTTTTGGATTTGTCGCATGTCCCATTCATTTGCGCCTAAATTTGCGCCAAATTTGTCTCCAATTGTTCGATCTCATTTGTGAGCAATAATGAAAGGAGACTGAGAAAATGTGACAGAACGTTCAGGGCGTCATCTCTGCACAAAGAACTATCATTGTGATGTAACTGCAGGGACTAAAAGTGACAGAGATGGAAAAAAAATTCTTGCTGAAATGAGTCTTTTCCTTTGTTATTATAATGTCCAGGAAATGGCGTCTGATAATATTCTCAGATCTGTACAATAAGACAATAATCACTCCCAGAGATGATCCCATAGACAATGATGAAGTCGTTACTGGAGAAATTTTACATTATAAAACTGCTCCGAAGGATTTTCCATGTTGCATAGAGGGAATTCTTCATTTTGGAACCTAAAATTTATGTTTTTAGTAATGAAAAGGGAAGTTTTTTGGAAGTGCAGCTGCTCAGAGTAGGTGCATTTTTGCGCCTTTTTAGGCGCAATTTTGTGATAGATCCCGTGCAAACATCTGTATAGGACGCACTCACTATGTCAGATAAGACGCAGGGACTCAAAACCACTAAGTGCCGAACTTTGCCGTGCGCCAGAAAATGGCGCATAAATGCACCAAATTAACGAATGTGCCAGATTCTTGCGCTAAAAGACGCTCAAAACAGACTATGATTAATGTCCCCTATATAGTCTCGCCGTTTGGGTGTCCAAGGTGGTGGCCATGCTGGCAGGCGGGTGTTCATGTCGGCGGTCTGGCCGGCAGATGGCTTTGGGGGGGCGCACGAGGGTGAGGACTTGGGGAGACGCACAGAGTTCGAGCGGGAGGGGGTAGCACAGAGTTCGGGCGGGAGCACACGGAGTCCAGGCTTGGGGGGGCAGGAGTGCGGGCTTAGGGGGGTGCAGGAGTGCGGGCTTGGGGGGGGTCCGTTGTGTTCGTGCGGGTAGGGGGGCTGCTTACGGAGTGCGGGCAAGCGCCAGAGTTTGGTTCGGAGTTGTTCAGTGGACCGGCCAGAGTTTAAGTGGGTGTGCGAGCCGGAGTCTTGCTGGAGGGCTGGGCGGAGTGTGGCTGGGGGGGGGCCGGAGTCTGGCTCGGGGGCGGGCCGGAGTCTTGCTGGAGGGCTGGCCGGAGTCTGGCTGGGGGGCGGGCCAGAGTCTGGCGGGGGGGCGGGCCGGAGTCTGGCTGGGGGGCGGGCCGGAGTCTGGCTGGGGGGCGGGCCAGAGTGAGCGGTGGTGGGGGAGAGGCAGGCGGAGTTTTATTCTATTCAACCAGGCTCCGATACAGAATTGCCGCGGGCATCATAATAGTTCTCCAGCAGCCAATGCTTAACAGGGAGTGTACCAATCGCGGTTGTGGCCCAGCCCCCCCCCCCTTCCCGTCCAATGGGCCCGTTCGCACTTGCGCCAGCGATCGGTATGCCACTGTTGTTGACTGAGGTGCAATATTTCTAGCTGCGATGCTCTTACCGGTCAGGCCAGTTTTGTGCAGTGCAATGATGACTGCACGTGTTTCTTTAGAGATAACCATGGTTAACAGAAGAGAAACAATGATGCCAAGCACCAGCCTCCTTGTAAAGTGTCCAGTGGTGTGATTCTTACTTAATCATGACAGATTGTCCCCCAGCTGTGTCCTCATCTGTGTTATCACCCGCACCTGTGTTACTGGAGACATCACTGACACCAGGTTAGCTGCTCCTTTTAAGGCGCCTGCAATGAAGTTGAAATGTGTTTTGGGAGAAAAAGTTCATTTTCTAGGCAAATATTGACTTTGCAATTAATTGCTGTTAAGCTGATCCCTCTTTATAACATTCTGGAGTATATGCAAATTGCCATTATAAAACTTGATGCAGGAGGCATCACTGTGACTACTGGATACTGGTGGAATCACTTTGGCTACTGACAGCATCACTCTGGCTTCTGGAGGCATCATTGTGACTACTGGCTACTAAACACATCACTGTGACTACTGTCTACTGGCAGCATCACTGTGACTACTGCCTGCTGGCAGCATCACTGTGACTACTTGCTTGCGGAGGCATTACTGTGATTACTGGTTGCATCACTCTGGCTCTGGCTATCACAATTATACTGACTACTGGTGGCATTACTCCTGCTACTGGGGGTATCACTGTGACTACTGGGGGTATCACTGTGACTACTGGCTACATCACTGTGACTACTGGGGGCATCACTAACTACTGGCTACTGGGGACATCACAGTGACTACTGGGGGCATCACTCTGGCTACTGAGGGGATCACTGTGACTACTGGATACTGGTGGAATCACTCTGGCTACTGGTGGCATCACTCTGGCTACTGGGGGCATCACTGTGACTACTGGCTACATCACTGTGACTACTGGGGGCATCACTAACTACTGGCTACTGGGGACATCACAGTGACTACTGGGGGCATCACTCTGGCTACTGAGGGGATCACTGTGACTACTGGCTACTGGAGACATAACTTTGGCTACTGGGGCAGGCACTATGTCTATGTTTATTGGCTACTTATTTACTTTTTGGCTACCAGGGTCTGCTGGTGTAATTATTGGCTACTGTGCGGCTGTTGCTGGGACTACTGGGTACTGTGGATGACTATTGGCTACTGTGTGGCGAAATTGTGATTACTGGCTTCTGTGTGGAAGAACTGTGAACCATTTGCAGGCACTGTGACTAGATTAACTTCTTTAGAAGGACACTGACTATATTGGCTACTGTGTGGAGGAACCATTACTATATGGGCTACTGTGGAAGCACAATTGTGATCTCTAAGGAAACAATAGAACATAAACCTTTTTGTGTTTCTAAATCTGCAGAGAGAAGTTGTGGCTGGAAGAAGCTAAAATAGTGTCCAGGTAGAAGAAGAAGAAGAAAGAGACTCCTTCGATCAGACGTCATCGCATTCATACTGGTGCTGGTGTTACAATTCAACACTCAATATTTTTTCACACTGAGCTTGGTTCTATTGTTATGTGATTAGCTGGGTTCTGGTGTTGTTTTTATGTACTGAGCTGGGTTCTGGTGCTGTACTTATTGGGTTGTACCCTCTAACCAGGGCAGTTCTAGAGATGTCAGAAGGAACCGCCTGGTGGTCAGATGAGTAGTGGTCAGGAACAAGCCAAAGTCAGACCAGGAGAGGGGAGCATTAGTGAGCCAAGAAACACTTCACCCTTGCATTAATATGGAATACACCTTTAAATCCCGCCCTATGCCCAAGCCCCGCCCCGAGGTCATCAAGAGTCCAGCTAAAGGTGGAGAAGATCAGCAAAGATATCAACCCATCATCTCAGTCGGATTTGGTATCATCGTATATATTTCTTGCCTCCTTTTCGTGAACCCAAATGTTCCCCCTTGTCCTCACGCGCCTCGCACCTCCGCACCCTCCATTATACTAACATTATAATCCGATAATATCTTGCAGAGAACATCTGCATCCCGAGCACGGAGCCCATTTGTTATGGATTCCACTTATTAAGAGATTGTCATAATAGAGACGAATCGCGGGAAGGGTTTTCAGATTTTCTGCATGTGAGTTAGAAATTAGGTTTGAGGCCAGAAGTAATGATGTCATCGGGTGGGGGGCGGCGGAGGAGGAACCCAAAGTGGGGACTCGCCCTTCTATGGACTGAAGTTGAGGTCCAGCAGGCAGTGAGGTCTTCTGTGAAGGGTCTACTGTCCCGGTCCACTAGGTTTGTAATACTCTATGTGACACTCTCCATTTACCCTATGACATCATCTCTTTAACACTACCGTCTTACTCTATGACATCACCATCTCTTCCTAGGTAACGCTTCTCCTTTACCCAATGACATCACCGTCTCTTCCTAGATAATTCTGCTTTCTTACTTATCACCATCTCTTCCTAGGTAACACTTGCCATTTACCCTATGACATCATCAGTCCTCTCACAATGTGACATCACCAATCCTCCCTAGATACTAATCCCCTCACACTGTGACTTCATCAACCCCCTAACTCCGCCCATTTACTCTTGATACAAGCTGAATCCCTCACACTGTGACATCATCACTGTGACATCACTAGCTTGATACAAATCCTCAACCCTCTAAAGTTACCACCTTCTATTTACTCTATGACATCACCGGTCCTCTGCAGATAATGAATCCCTCACACTGTGACATCATCGACCCTCTGTAGAAAGCGCTTGCCCTATGACATCATAGCCCTCCCTAGATATCAGTCCTCTTATACTGTGACATCATCTAAACCTCGGATAGTTAACTCTGTTGATTTACTCTATGACAGCACTAGTCCTCTCCTCATACACTGTGAGATCATCAACCCTTTGCCCTACAATAGATTCTACTAGAGATATTTTACTGCAGGCCGTAAAGCGAGACCCTGTATTTTTGGCCAGCCTGCAGTGTCGCCTGTGTGGCCACTAGATGTCAGCAGATCCAACACATCCCACACAGATATATGGAGCTACATATGGGGGCTCCTAAGGGGTTGGTACATGCAACATTTTCCCAGTCAAAAATTTTAGGTCTCCAACCTTAATATTATATACCCCAATTTTTTTTTCGTCCATTGTAACCTGGGCAGCAGAGGGTTAATAGTACCTGATCTGGAAATTTCTAAGTAGTCGTATTCACAGTCGTACCGAAAGCCACACGACATCTGTTATCAGTTTGGGGAAAGGATAAAAAGGAGAAAGGATTATTGTCCCCAAAATCAATTTCCCCAGAACCCAACTACCCCCCCCCCTAATACTGAGCGGAGAGAAGCGGCGCCTCCTAATGAGCAGCTGGGTAATAGGTGCTAAGTATCATACAGCAATATCTGATCTCAGGGGTCATAGGTCAGCGTTTGATCTCCCAGCCTAAGGATCGGCGTCTGGCCGCACCTCGTTATATCCAGCGGGGTTCCCCGTTACTGAAGCGCCGGGTTCCTTTTATTATTTTTCCTGTTTTCAGGATTGAATTAGAAATGTAATAATTGGCCATAACAAATATCAGATGCAGATAAGTCATAAGTAATACATTGCGCTAAAGATGACGGAGAGGGCGGAGTAACACAGGGGGTACAGGGAGGAAAATGTACACACAGCTCGCTGCATGTGCTGAGGGGCGGAGCTTGATACAAGCGCCGAGGGGGAGAGCACAGTGCATGCACTAAGGGGCAGAGTTGCTACAAGTGCTGAGGGGTGGAGCAAGGTGCATGCACTGAGGGGCGGAGCTTGGTACAAGAGCTGAGGGGTGGAGCACGGTGCACGCACTAAGGGACGGAGCTTGGTACAATTGCTGAGGGGTGGAGCATGGTGCATACACTAAGGGGCGGAGCTTACAAGCGCTGAGCGGTGGAGCATGGTGCATACACTAAGGGGCGGAGCTTACAAGCGCTGAGCGGTGGAGCATGGTGCATACACTAAGGGGCGGAGCTTACAAGCGCTGAGCGGTGGAGCATGGTGCATACACTAAGGGGCGGAGCTTGGTAAAAGCAGTGAGCGAAGGAGCATGGTGCATGTACTGAGGGGCGGAGCTTGGTACAAGAGCTGAGGGGTGGAGCACGGTGCAGCACTAAGGAGCAGAGCTTGGTACAATTGCTGAAAGGTAGAGCATGGTGCATACACTAAGGGGCAGAGCTTGGTACAAGCACTGAGCGGTGGAGCATGGTGCATACACTAAGGGGCAGAGCTTGGTACAAGAGCTGAGTGGTGGAGCATGGTGCATACACTAAGGGGCAGAGCTTGGTACAAGAGCTGAGCGGTGGAGCATGGTGCATACACTAAGGGGCAGAGCTTGGTACAAGCACTGAGCGGTGGAGCATGGTGCATACACTAAGGGGCAGAGCTTGGTACAAGAGCTGAGCGGTGGAGCATGGTGCATACACTAAGGGGCAGAGCTTGGTACAAGCACTGAGCGGTGGAGCACGGTGCACGCACTAAGGGGCGGAGCTTGGTACAATTGCTGAGGGGTGGAGCATGGTGCATACACTAAGGGGCAGAGCTTGGTACAAGAGCTGAGTGGTGGAGCATGGTGCATACACTAAGGGGCAGAGCTTGGTAAAAGCGCTGAGCGAAGGAGCATGGTGCATGTACTAAGGGGCGGTGCATGGTGATTGCGCTGAGAGACGGAAGCTGGTGTGAACTGAGGAACTGAGCTGTGTGTGTGTGCTGAGAGGTGGAGACAATTTAGTGCACTGATGGGAGGGGCTAAGGGGAGAAGCCTGATGTGCACGCTAAGTGGTGGAGCTTGATGTGCACGCTAATGGGGTGGAGCCTAGTGTGTGTGCTGAGGGGTAGAGCCTGCTGAGTGCACTGAGGTGTGGAGCCTGGTGTGTGCGCTAAGGGGTGGAGCCTGATGTGCATGCTAAGGGGTGGAGCTTGGTGTGTGAGCTGAGTGACAGACCCTGACACTGGGAATTATAAACCACCAGAGGAAGAAAATTTATGTCATGCCAAAATCTACTTTGAAAAAAATTAGGACATTGAAGCCCCACCCCATATACTATGCAGCCAACAAGGACCACCCACTTCTAGGTGGAGTTTTCTAAGCTCTTTCCACCAATGATTACAGACATGCTAAAATTGCCGGGAGATATATGAGATATAAGCGTCGTGTCTGTTGGGCTCCTCGGGGGCAAGGCCTAAAAAGAAAGTAAAAAAAAAAGAATTAAAAAATATATAATGCTTTAAAAATGCATATCATATTTAATTTTACAAAAAACAAACAAAAAAATGCAGGATTGTAACATCCACAAAATGCCTGACCCCATAAAATCTAAGAATATTTTATTACTACTAAATGAGTTAAAATCTTAAGTATAGAATATTATGAAAACTATTTCACTTTGTTTTTTTGACCTCATACTGTGGCCTCCTGTCCTCTCTTTATGTGGCCTCCTGTCCTCTCTTTCTGTGGCCTCCTGTCCTCCAGCCTCCTCTTTCTGTGGTCTCCTGTCCTCCAGGCTCCTCTTTATGTGGCCTCCTGTCCTCCAGCCTCCTCTTTCTGTGGCCTCCTGTCCTCCAGCCTCCTCTCTCTGTGGTCTCCTGTCCTCCAGCCTTCTCATACTGTAACATCCTGCACTCCAGCCTCCTCCTTCTGGGCCTCCTGTCCTCCAGCCTCCTCTTTCTGTGGTCCCCTGTCCTCCAGCCTCCTCTTTCTGTTGCCTCATGTCCTCCAGCCTCCTCTTTATGTGGCCTCCTGTCCTCCAGCCTCCTCTTTCTGTTGCCTCCTGTCCTCCAGCCTCCTCTTTCTGTGGTCTCCTGTCCTCCAGCCTTCTCATACTGTAACATCCTGCACTCCAGCCTCCTCTCTCTGTGGTCTCCTGTCCTCCAGCCTTCTCATACTGTAACATCCTGCACTCCAGCCTCCTCCTCCAGGGCCTCCTGTCCTCCAGACTTCTCTTTCTGTAGCCCCCTGTTCCAAGGCATTAAACAAAAATCTGTTACTTACCTTCCCTCATTCCCTGCAGCAGTCTCACTGCCTCTTACCCTGGGCGCTGACTGTGACAAGAGGGTGGATCCAGCTGAGCGGAGGAGCTCCATCTTCACATGACTCCTTCAGACATGATCCAGAGCTGATCCTGCCTCCTCCTGACCCTGATGCTTTGGCTGCTCTGCAGCTCTTATGTACGAGACCAGGAGGAGGTGGGACAAACCGGGGCAGAGAGGGGCAGACATTCTCCCAACTTCCCAGGACAGCAGGACAGCGCCTGAAAACCGGGACTATCCCACTGAATCTGGGACGGTTAGGAGCTATGCGTATCTTTGTACAGGTGTTAGAGAGATGTCACATGACCTTCCTTCTTCCTGAGGGAGGAGTCACCAAGGGGGTAGAAGCCAGTTCTGGCAGGAACTGCCATGTGCAGAGGACACAGATCCCTGGGCTGCTTCACATCTCCAGCGTAGGCCTCAGGCCTACCTGCTGTGCCTAAACACCATCAATCTCATCCTGTTACCGGTTTTCCCAGCCTTGGAGCGTTGTGGTGATTTTCCACAAACTACTCCATGTCTTGGTTCTGCCAAAGTGAGTGCCACGCACATAGTAACAGCACAAAGCCTCAAACATATCCCTGTAATAGGACGACCAAGAATAAATTCAGGCGTTTTGCTGTCCCCGTTTCAGTGGTCAAGCCCCTCCCACAATTCCCAATCCACTGATTAATGTCTATAATGAGAAACATAGGAAGGGTCTCCGTGTCCACAGCTTTTTCACCTCTCAAAAAAAACAGAGCAAATATTTTTTAACTCTTGATTGACAGCATCAGGCGGCGCTCGGAGTCGCCTGCAGCTCCAGGTATTAGACTACAGCTGTGGAGAACACAGCCCCCAGCCCAATCCATTGTTATCTTATCAATAGGACTTTCCCTTAAAGGTAGAAGCCTCTATATAAAGCATCAATACCTCCCGAAATGCGCATTTCAATGGAGCACCTTGTCATCGGTGCCAGCAAATATTTAACTATCGCTGCGACAAAGGACAAGCCCATTCATGTGGTTTGTTTGATACCAAAAACACAACGAACATCCGTATCTATTGACTGACGAGCAATTCATCAGTAAAATGAAATTGTTATGTGAAATATCACCCATTTACCAACAAAAAATCTCCAAATTCATGTGACAATGAGCAGAGAAGAGTCATATTTTACTTGAGATGAGTCAAGTTTAGAGGCTTCAGGAGAAAGGTCCCATCTCCAGTTCCATAGCACCTAGAAACATACTGCTAGACTTGTTTTAAAGATAAGAATATCATTGGGATTGTATCCGGCATATGGTTCTGTGAGCAACAGATCCGGATATAAAGTAAAAGAAACTGAATCATTATCTGAGCTTACATTATTACCATGTCCAACAAAGGTTCTAGATTCTTTAGAACAGAAGATGGGGGCGTCTGAAGTGACCTCCCCCTGCAGCTAATAAAGTTGACTCATCACTGTCAAAATATGGCTCGTCTCTGCTCATTGTCACATCACTTTGGAGGAGATGATAGATAGAGATAAAGGGGTAAGATTTCACATAAAAGTTGGACATTTCATCTCCTGCCTGAGGGGGTTGGTAGTTTAAGGGGGTAAAATCTCAGAAAAGTGCCCTCTAAAGGAAATCTACCATCATGATAAACCAGGGACATTACTCATAGATCCAGACTGTTGGAATCTTCTTATATTTGTGATTCATGGCCTCCTCCCTTCTAAAATCAACTTTCATAATTATGCTGATGAGCCTTAAGGGATCTGGGGGTTGTTTTCAGATACCTTCAGTCCTGCAGATTCCCAGACTGTTACAATGAGCAGATCTCCCCTCCCCCTGCTCTCTCCCTCTTCCCTCAGCCTCTTTAATCTAGCAGCAACAGCAGGAAGTGCAGGGGGAAGGGAGACCTGCGCTGCTCATTGTTACAGCCTATGAAGATGCAGCACGGAGGGGCTCTTGAAACACCCACAAGAGCCCTACAGGCTAATTAGCATAATTATAAAAGCTGATTTTAGAAGGAAGAAAGATTATTATAGTCTTATGCCTGGATCTATGAGTAAGTGGATTTTAATGGTAGATTGCACCAGGATGAAGGATTGTAAACCAAGCACACTTACATACTGGTGTGTCCCCTCTGAGAGATTCTACTCTTCTTTTAGCTCTTAAACCCCTTGTTTTTAGGGAAAAAATACTTTAAAATTAATACAAACGACTCCAGGCTCAATGAACAGCTATGGAACCCGGAGCCCCTCTGGCTCATTTGCATAATTTTGAAACCTTTTCCTGGAAAAACAAGGGCATAAAATGCTAAAAGAAGAGCGGATCCTGCCAGAGGGGGAACACTAGTATGTCAGTGTGCTTGGTTTACAATCCTTCATCCTGGTGGTAGATTTCCTTTAACATGACTACCGAAGCCGGTTGTGTACAGTTTTTGGTTCATTAATCATTTTTTTGGTATTACTGCTGTGTTTCAAGTGTTAATCTGCCACTAATTGTTATTGGTCACATGTTACATTTATTTAGATCCTTCTTTATGTGTCCACATTGGAAATATACAGGGGGGGGGGGGTCATCAACAACTAATAGGTGGCTGTACCCATTGGATAATGACCTCTGATGGAAGGACCTCTTAGGGTCCTATAAGTATCACGGATTCTGACAGCTCGTAGTGAGAATTTACAACATGTGGCTGGTTGGAAATATCCGGTGAAGAATAATTTATAGGATTTATCAAGCTGCATCATTCAACATAAGAACTCCATTATTTTCCCCAAAAACTCCGATCCGAGATCCGATTATATCCTGAAAACTCATCTTTTCCTAGATGAAACAAGTGACTTCAAAGGAAACCGACTCCTCGTTTATTAATGTGTTTATAGTGAAACACATGGATTTCATTTCTTCCTGCAGTCGTTGTTCTTTGCGTTTTCTTTATATCATTATTTATATACGTGACTGTAAAAAATTCTGTACAAAACGCGCTGCGGGCAACAGTAACGTGTAATCACCGTGTACAAAGGTTATGATATAATATTAAAAGGGAACAGAAGAGGCGTAATCACATCCCTGGATATCAAATAATAGCGAAAAGCCTCTGCGGACTCTGACCAATTCTAAAGACAAGATGACTCTGCTGACTAACCAATTCTAGAGACGAGATTGATCTGCTGGCTCTGACCAATTCTAGAGACGAGATGACTCTGCTGACTCTGACCAATTCTAAAGACGAGATGACTTTGCTGACTCTGACCAATTCTAAAGACAAGATGACTCTGCTGACTAACCAATTCTAAAGATGAGATGACTCTTCTGCCTCTGACCAATTCTAAAGACGAGATGACTCTGCTGACTCTGACCAATTCTAAAGACGAGATGACTCTGCTGACCCTGACCAATTCTAAAGACGAGATGACTCTGCTGACTCTGACCAATTCTAAAGACGAGATGACTCTGCTGACTCTGACCAATTCTAAAGACGAGATGACTCTGCTGACTGACCAATTCTAAAGACGAGATGACTCTGCTGGCTCTGACCAATTCTAAAGATGAGATGACTCTGCTGACTCTGACCAATTCTAAAGACGAGATAACTCTGCTGGCTCTGACCAATTCTAAAGACGAGATGACTCTGCTGGCTCTGACCAATTCTAAAGACGAGATGACTCTGCTGACTCTGACCAATTCTAAAGACGAGATGACTCTGCTGACTCTGACCAATTCTAAAGACGAGATGACTCTGCTGACTCTGACCAATTCTAAAGACGAAATGACTCTGCTGACTCTGACCAATTCTAAAGACAAGATGACTGCTGACTCTCACCAATTCTAAAGACGAGGTGACTCAGCTGACTGACCAATTCTAAAGGGAGCATGTGAGCAGGTTTTACCCAGTAAACCACCATCCACCTCAGGTCGGTTATGAAATGTCCTTTCTAGGATTCCCTCTTTTATGTGAAAACTCACCCATTCACATGTAAAATATTGCCTCAAAAATCATGAGCCGAGTCAAATTTTACCTGAGGTAAAGATACAATTTCCACATGTCTTCAGCCGTCTTTATCTCCAGTTTTCTAGCTGACAGAACCACAAGCCTTTAATTCTTATCTTTAATATGACAACAGCATCATGTTTCTAGGTCCTATAGAACGAAAGTCTGGGTCATCTGAATTGTCTCTCCTCCTCTAGCCTCTAAACCTGACTCATCTTAGGCAATATGTGACTCTTCTCTGCTTATCATCACTTCACTTTGGAGAATAAATTGATAGGTTTGAGATTACACATAAAAGAGAGAATTCTAGAAAGGATATTTCATACCCTACGTGACCGGGATGTTACTGTGAGACTATTAAATATTTACCTTTAAAAATTTCCTCCAAAGTGGGGTAAATATGACTCTTCTCACTTCTTTTTAACATGAGATGAGTCAAATTTAGAGGTAGTGTCACTTCCAAAGCCTCTATTTCTGGTTCTATAGCACCTAGACACATGCTGCTGGTGTCATATTAAAGATAAGAATATCATCTTTCACATGAGCCACATAAAAAATAGGAATGAACTGGATCTTTATCTGCAGTTTGCATTTCCAACTATGTCTTTAGCTGCCCGTAATTCTGTAGCTCACAAAGCCATAAGCCTGATGTGTTCTGAAAGATGAGATCCTTATAATTAATGTGACACCAGCAGCGTGTTTCTAGGTGCTATAGGGCAGAAGATTTGGGCTTCAACTCAACTTACAACAACCAAAGTTGACTCATGTGAAAATAGGATGAGTAGAGTCAAGTGCAGGTCCGTGTAGAATTTATTTTTACTTTCTACTTTCGATTCGGTAACGTCTTTCAAAATTGTATAGTTTAAATAAAGTTTCACTTGTACGGTCACATGTTTAACGTAAACCACCAGTTTGTATAAATGAGTTTCCTGGCCGGGAGAGTAGGGATTAGTAAGAAAACATGTTATTTTGCCTAGAATAATGTTTGGGCACCTCCGCTCAAATCCCGGGGAGATCTCCAGTGGTGTCATGTTTTCATGTTGTGGACAAAACATCACCCCCCACGTGGAGCTCCGGGAGAGGAACGTCCTGAGATCTCTCCAGCTTAATTGTCACTTACTGGAAACTGACACTGAGCGCCAGGTGGACGATCTCACCCCCCAGCCTATAGAAAGACTGGGGAACAGTAACTGCATTATGGAGACGGGTGTATACATAATATTATTAACCACCTCCGCATGTGACAAAATGTATAAAAAATCCTATTGCAAGAATATAACTACAATAATACTGCCCCCTATGTACAAGAATATAACTACTATTATACTGCCCCCTATGTACAAGAATATAACTACTATAATACTGCCCCCTATGTACAGGAATATAACTACTATAATACTGCCCCCTATGTACAGGAATATAACTACTATAATACAGCTCCCAATGTACGAGAATATAACTACTATAATACTGCCCCCTATGTACAAGAATATAACTACTATAATACTGCCCCCTATGTACAAGAATATAACTACTATAATACTGCCCACTATGTACAAGAATATAACTACTATAATACTGCCCACTATGTACAAGAATATAACTACTATTATACTGCCCCCTATGTACAAGAATATAAGTACTATAATACTGCCCCCTATGTACAGGAATATAACTACTATAATACAGCTCCCAATGTACGAGAATATAACTACTATAATACAGCTCCCAATGTACGAGAATATAACTACTATAATACTGCCCCCTATGTACAAGAATATAACTACTATAATACTGCCCCCTATGTACAAGAATATAACTACTATTATACTGCCCCCTATGTACAAGAATATAACTACTATAATACTGCCCCCTATGTACAAGAATATAACTACTATTATACTGCCCCCTATGTACAAGAATATAACTACTATAATACTGCCCCCTATGTACAAGAATATAACTACTATTATACTGCCCCCTATGTACAAGAATATAACTACTATAATACTGCCCCCTATGTACAAGGAATATAACTACTATAATACTGCCCCCTATGTACAAGAATATAACTACTATAATACTGCCCCCTATGTACAAGAATATAACTACTATAATACTGCCCCCTATGTACAGGAATATAACTACTATAATACTGCCCCCTATGTACAGGAATATAACTACTATAATACTGCCCCCTATGTACAGGAATATAACTACTATAATACTGCTCCCTATGTACAAGAATATAACTACTATAATACTGCCCCCTATGTACAAGAATATAACTACTATAATACTGCCCCCTATGTACAAGAATATAACTACTATAATACTGCCCCCTATGTACAAGAATATAACTACTATAATACTGCTCCCTATGTACAAGAATATAACTACTATAATACTACCCCCTATGTACAAGAATATAACTACTATAATACTGCCCCCTATGTACAAGAATATAACTACTATAATACTGCTCCCTATGTACAAGAATATAACTACTATAATACTGCCCCCTATGTACAAGAATATAACTACTATAATACTGCTCCCTATGTACAAGAATATAACTACTATAATACTGCCCCCTATGTACAAAAATATAACTACTATAATATTGCCCCTATGTACAAGAATATAACTACTATAATACTGCCCCCTATGTACAGGAATATAACTACTATAATACTGCCCCCTATGTACAGGAATATAACTACTATAATACTGCCCCTATGTACAAGAATATAACTACTATAATACTGCCCCCTATGTACATGAATATAACTACTATAATACTGCCCCCTATGTACAAGAATATAACTACTATAATACTGCCCCCTATGTACAAGAATATAACTACTATAATACTGCTCCTATGTACAAGAATATAACTACTATAATACTGCCACCTATGTACAAGAATATAACTACTATAATACTGCCCCCTATGTACAGGAATATAACTACTATAATACTGCCCCCTATGTACAAGAATATAACTACTATAATACTGCCCCCTATGTACAGGAATATAACTACTATAATACTGCCACCTATGTACAAGAATATAACTACTATAATACTGCCCCCTATGTACAGGAATATAACTACTATAATACTGCCCCCTATGTACAGGAATATAACTACTATAATACTTCCCCCTATGTACAGGAATATAACTACTATAATACTGCCCCCTATGTACAGGAATATAACTACTATAATACTGCTCCCTATGTACAGGAATATAACTACTATAATACTGCCCCCTATGTACAAGAATATAACTACTATAATACTGCCCCCTATGTACAGGGATATAACTACTATAATACTGCCCCCTATGTACAAGAATATAACTACTATAATACTGCCCCCTATGTACAGGAATATAACTACTATAATACTGCCCCCTATGTACAGGAATATAACTACTATAATACTTCCCCCTATGTACAGGAATATAACTACTATAATACTGCTCCCTATGTACAAGAATATAACTACTATAATACTTCCCCCTATGTACAGGAATATAACTACTATAATACTGCTCCCTATGTACAAGAATATAACTACTATAATACTGCCCCCTATGTACAAGAATATAACTACTATAATACTGCCCCCTATGTACAGGAATATAACTACTATAATACTGCCCCCTATGTACAAGAATATAACTACTATAATACTGCCCCTATGTACAAGAATATAACTACTATAATACTGCCCCCTATGTACAAGAATATAACTACTATAATACTTCCCCCTATGTACAGGAATATAACTACTATAATACTGCCCCCTATGTACAGGAATATAACTACTATAATACTGCTCCCTATGTACAGGAATATAACTACTATAATACTGCCCCCTATGTACAAGAATATAACTACTATAATACTGCCCCCTATGTACAGGAATATAACTACTATAATACTGCCCCCTATGTACAGGAATATAACTACTATAATACTTCCCCCTATGTACAGGAATATAACTACTATAATACTGCCCCCTATGTACAGGAATATAACTACTATAATACTGCCCCTATGTACAAGAATATAACTACTATAATACTGCCCCCTATGTACAAGAATATAACTACTATAATACTGCCCCCTATGTACAGAAATATAACTACTATAATACTGCCCCCTATGTACAAGAATATAACTACTATAATACTGCCCCCTTTGTACAAGAATATAACTACAATAATACTGCCCCCTATGTACAAGAATATAACTACTATAATACTGCCCCCTATGTACAGGAATATAACTACTATAATACTGCCCCCTATGTACAGGAATATAACTACTATAATACTGCCTCCTATGTACAAGAATATAACTACTATAATACTGCCCCCTATGTACAAGAATATAACTACTATAATACTGCCCCCTATGTACAAGAATATAACTACTATAATACTGCCCCTATGTACAAGAATATAACTACTATAATACTGCCCCCTATGTACAAGAATATAACTACTATAATACTGCCCCCTATGTACAGGAATATAACTACTATAATACTGCCCCCTATGTACAGGAATATAACTACTATAATACTGCCTCCTATGTACAAGAATATAACTACTATAATACTGCCCCCTATGTACAAGAATATAACTACTATAATACTGCCCCCTATGTACAAGAATATAACTACTATAATACTGCCCCTATGTACAAGAATATAACTACTATAATACTGCCCCCTATGTACAAGAATATAACTACTATAATACTGCCCCTATGTACAAGAATATAACTACTATAATACTGCCCCCTATGTACAGGAATATAACTACTATAATACTGCCCCCTATGTACAGGAATATAACTACTATAATACTGCCCCTATGTACAAGAATATAACTACTATAATACTGCCCCCTATGTACAAGAATATAACTACTATAATACTGCCCCTATGTACAAGAATATAACTACTATAATACTGCCCCCTATGTACAAGAATATAACTACTATAATACTGCCCCTATGTACAAGAATATAACTACTATAATACTGCCCCCTATGTACAGGAATATAACTACTATAATACTGCCCCCTATGTACAGGAATATAACTACTATAATACTGCCCCTATGTACAAGAATATAACTACTATAATACTGCCCCCTATGTACAAGAATATAACTACTATAATACTGCCCCCTATGTACAAAAATATAACTACTATAATATTGCCCCTATGTACAAGAATATAACTACTATAATACTGCCCCCTATGTACAGGAATATAACTACTATAATACTGCCCCCTATGTACAGGAATATAACTACTATAATACTGCCCCTATGTACAAGAATATAACTACTATAATACTGCCCCCTATGTACATGAATATAACTACTATAATACTGCCCCCTATGTACAAGAATATAACTACTATAATACTGCCCCCTATGTACAAGAATATAACTACTATAATACTGCTCCTATGTACAAGAATATAACTACTATAATACTGCCACCTATGTACAAGAATATAACTACTATAATACTGCCCCCTATGTACAGGAATATAACTACTATAATACTGCCCCCTATGTACAAGAATATAACTACTATAATACTGCCCCCTATGTACAGGAATATAACTACTATAATACTGCCACCTATGTACAAGAATATAACTACTATAATACTGCCCCCTATGTACAGGAATATAACTACTATAATACTGCCCCCTATGTACAGGAATATAACTACTATAATACTTCCCCCTATGTACAGGAATATAACTACTATAATACTGCCCCCTATGTACAGGAATATAACTACTATAATACTGCTCCCTATGTACAGGAATATAACTACTATAATACTGCCCCCTATGTACAAGAATATAACTACTATAATACTGCCCCCTATGTACAGGGATATAACTACTATAATACTGCCCCCTATGTACAAGAATATAACTACTATAATACTGCCCCCTATGTACAGGAATATAACTACTATAATACTGCCCCCTATGTACAGGAATATAACTACTATAATACTTCCCCCTATGTACAGGAATATAACTACTATAATACTGCTCCCTATGTACAAGAATATAACTACTATAATACTTCCCCCTATGTACAGGAATATAACTACTATAATACTGCTCCCTATGTACAAGAATATAACTACTATAATACTGCCCCCTATGTACAAGAATATAACTACTATAATACTGCCCCCTATGTACAGGAATATAACTACTATAATACTGCCCCCTATGTACAAGAATATAACTACTATAATACTGCCCCTATGTACAAGAATATAACTACTATAATACTGCCCCCTATGTACAAGAATATAACTACTATAATACTTCCCCCTATGTACAGGAATATAACTACTATAATACTGCCCCCTATGTACAGGAATATAACTACTATAATACTGCTCCCTATGTACAGGAATATAACTACTATAATACTGCCCCCTATGTACAAGAATATAACTACTATAATACTGCCCCCTATGTACAGGAATATAACTACTATAATACTGCCCCCTATGTACAGGAAAATAACTACTATAATACTTCCCCCTATGTACAGGAATATAACTACTATAATACTGCCCCCTATGTACAGGAATATAACTACTATAATACTGCCCCTATGTACAAGAATATAACTACTATAATACTGCCCCCTATGTACAAGAATATAACTACTATAATACTGCCCCCTATGTACAGAAATATAACTACTATAATACTGCCCCCTATGTACAAGAATATAACTACTATAATACTGCCCCCTTTGTACAAGAATATAACTACAATAATACTGCCCCCTATGTACAAGAATATAACTACTATAATACTGCCCCCTATGTACAGGAATATAACTACTATAATACTGCCCCCTATGTACAGGAATATAACTACTATAATACTGCCTCCTATGTACAAGAATATAACTACTATAATACTGCCCCCTATGTACAAGAATATAACTACTATAATACTGCCCCCTATGTACAAGAATATAACTACTATAATACTGCCCCTATGTACAAGAATATAACTACTATAATACTGCCCCCTATGTACAAGAATATAACTACTATAATACTGCCCCTATGTACAAGAATATAACTACTATAATACTGCCCCCTATGTACAGGAATATAACTACTATAATACTGCCCCCTATGTACAGGAATATAACTACTATAATACTGCCCCTATGTACAAGAATATAACTACTATAATACTGCCCCCTATGTACAAGAATATAACTACTATAATACTGCCCCCTATGTACAAAAATATAACTACTATAATATTGCCCCTATGTACAAGAATATAACTACTATAATACTGCCCCCTATGTACAGGAATATAACTACTATAATACTGCCCCCTATGTACAGGAATATAACTACTATAATACTGCCCCTATGTACAAGAATATAACTACTATAATACTGCCCCCTATGTACATGAATATAACTACTATAATACTGCCCCCTATGTACAAGAATATAACTACTATAATACTGCCCCCTATGTACAAGAATATAACTACTATAATACTGCTCCTATGTACAAGAATATAACTACTATAATACTGCCACCTATGTACAAGAATATAACTACTATAATACTGCCCCCTATGTACAGGAATATAACTACTATAATACTGCCCCCTATGTACAAGAATATAACTACTATAATACTGCCCCCTATGTACAGGAATATAACTACTATAATACTGCCACCTATGTACAAGAATATAACTACTATAATACTGCCCCCTATGTACAGGAATATAACTACTATAATACTGCCCCCTATGTACAGGAATATAACTACTATAATACTTCCCCCTATGTACAGGAATATAACTACTATAATACTGCCCCCTATGTACAGGAATATAACTACTATAATACTGCTCCCTATGTACAGGAATATAACTACTATAATACTGCCCCCTATGTACAAGAATATAACTACTATAATACTGCCCCCTATGTACAGGGATATAACTACTATAATACTGCCCCCTATGTACAAGAATATAACTACTATAATACTGCCCCCTATGTACAGGAATATAACTACTATAATACTGCCCCCTATGTACAGGAATATAACTACTATAATACTTCCCCCTATGTACAGGAATATAACTACTATAATACTGCTCCCTATGTACAAGAATATAACTACTATAATACTTCCCCCTATGTACAGGAATATAACTACTATAATACTGCTCCCTATGTACAAGAATATAACTACTATAATACTGCCCCCTATGTACAAGAATATAACTACTATAATACTGCCCCCTATGTACAGGAATATAACTACTATAATACTGCCCCCTATGTACAAGAATATAACTACTATAATACTGCCCCTATGTACAAGAATATAACTACTATAATACTGCCCCCTATGTACAAGAATATAACTACTATAATACTGCCCCCTATGTACAGGAATATAACTACTATAATACTGCCCCCTATGTACAGGAATATAACTACTATAATACTGCCCCCTATGTACAGGAATATAACTACTATAATACTGCCCCCTATGTACAGTAATATAACTACTATAATACTCCCCCCTATGTACAAGAATATAACTACTATAATACTGCCCCCTATGTACAAGAATATAACTACTATAATACTGCCCCCTATGTACAAGAATATAACTACTATAATACTGCCCCCTATGTACAGGAATATAACTACTATAATACTGCCCCCTATGTACAGGAATATAACTACTATAATACTGCCCCCTATGTACAAGAATATAACTACTATAATACTGCCCCCTATGTACAGGAATATAACTACTATAATACTGCCCCCTATGTACAGGAATATAACTACTATAATACTGTCCCCTATGTACAGGAATATAACTACTATAATACTGCCTCCTATGTACAAGAATATAACTACTATAATACTGCCCCCCTATGTACAAGAATATAACTACTATAATACTGCCCCCTATGTACAGGAATATAACTACTATAATACTGCCCCCTATGTACAAGACTATAACTACTATAATACTGCCCCCTATGTACAGGAATATAACTACTATAATACTGCCCCCTATGTACAGGAATATAACTACTATACTACTGCCCCCTATGTACAGGAATATAACTACTATAATACTGCCCCCTATGTACAGGAATATAACTACAATAATAACTCCGGTTCATGGTGTTTGGCGTTTTCTCCTGGCGGCCGGTGAAGGAAATGAAATCATTGTAAAGTGGTAGAGGCGCTGGCGGGGGGCCAGGAGGGGGGGGGGAAGGTTTCGGGGGCTGTTATAGACGTCTGCTCCGGCCTATGGCTGTGCCGAGATATTCCGACATGAAAGAGGCGAGACGTGTAGCCGGAGATCACTCGTACATTTCCTTACAGAAACCCCATTCATCTGCGAGAGGGGAATGTGCCGGGTCCTGTGCGCAGAACAAACACGGAGCGTCCACAGGAACCGCCGCACACGGCCCTCATTCATTATCACCGCATCTAGTGTGCGACAGAGAAACTACATGTTATATCTGTTATCTACCCATCTATTTTCACCACATCGGGCCGGATCTATCAGTGTTCTGCACTCAAGTCTCGTTGTTGCTGCAGACTTATCACAAGCTACATCCATCTGTGATGAGTTGAGTTCCTGCCTCTTATTAATCACTTTATTTTAGGTGCAGTTTAGGAGCAATGTTAGATTCGGGCTCTTACATGTGATCCTCCTACAAACTCCTCTCTGCTTCTCTCCCGCACCCCAGCATGAGAATGACCCTCACAGCAGCACCCAGGTGTGTGACACCCAGCACCCAGTGACCTCCTCAGCAGTGGCTTCTCCTGGAGGGGATCCCCCAGTGCTGGTCTCTTGCTGCACCCCTGTAATTCTGGCCAGTATCCTCCACAGACACCAGAGTGGTCATCTTGCTACACGGGGGACACTTCTCTGTCCTGTCTGCAGCTCCCACTCACTTCTCTTCTATCCTGCTACACGGAGGAAACTTCTCTGTCCTGTCTGCAGCTCCCTCACACTTCTCTTCTATCCTGCTACATGGGGAACACTTCTCTGTCCCGTCTGCAGCTCCAACTCACTTCTCTTCTATCCTGCTACACGGGGGGGGACACTTCTCTGTCCTGTCTGCAGCCCCCACTCACTTCTCTTTTATCCTGCTACACGGGGGACACTTCTCTGTCCTTTCTGCAGCCCCCACTCACTTCTCTTCTATCCTGCTACATGGGAGACACTTATCTGTCCTGTCTGCAGCTCCCACTCATTTCTCTTGTATCCTGCTACACGGGGGACACTTCTCTGTCCTGTCTGCAGCCCCCACTCACTTCTCTTTTATCCTGCTACACGGGGGACACTTCTCTGTCCTGTCTGCAGCCCCCACTCACTTCTCTTCTATCCTGCTACACGGGGGACACTTCTCTGTCCTGTCTGCAGCTCCCACACACTTCTCTTCTCTCCTGCGACACGGGACACTTCTCTGTCCTGTCTGCAGCTCCCAATCACTTCTCTTCTATCCTGCTACACCGGACACTTTTCTGTCCTGTCTGCAGCTCCCACTCACTTCTCAAAAGCAGGTCATATGTCCGGCTAATCCTTTCCAACCTATCTTATGTTACCTATCTTATGTATCATCTACCTCATATCTATCTATATATCATATCATAATCCCCAGTGCAGTGCCGGCAATTGCCACCTCTCCGACTCTTTATGCCAGTTGGGTAGGGGACGGTATTGGCCATGCAGTGCACCAGCACGTGGGCTTCCTGCCCCGGGGGTGCGCCCTGCCTACAGCCTGCACCCATTTATACAATGGCTATGGTGCAATTCTACACTAGGTCAGAACTGCCGTAGAAGTGCCCCTGCGCTGTCGCCCATCGATATTTATTAGGAGTCTGGAGCCTCCTAATGGATCCGGCGAGTGCCGGGGGTAGGGGCATTAGCGCCAGCCTAAGATAAATTAGATCATACAGCAAAAGCTTCCATTGGTCCAACATGTGTGTTCGGATGCAGAACAGACACTTGATTCCTCGTTCCTGAAAGGAAAAGATAAAGTTCTCCGCCAGCAATGTTAGTCAGAAAGAGTGGGGAGGTAGGTAGCACCTATAGGAGATGCTCGGAGAGGCATCCGGTGCCAGGTTATGTAGGTTGGGGTGCGGGTGCAGTGCAGGCCGGGAGGATATTCCACTAAATCTCCTATGAATCCTTTAAGCCCGGCACTAGGCATAACATGACCTGTAGGTTCCTCTAATCCTTCTTACATGTAGAAACCCCTTAACCGTTAAATACATGGGACTTTTTCCTTGTCTCCTCAGTGATCCGCAAAGTCCTAATCCTTCCTGAGAGAATCTTCTGAGGAGTCACGATTCCTTCTAGATAATCTCCGGTTTCACATTACAATATAAGTGGGGAAAAATATCCACAAACTTCTTCCATGTGTTTCCCTCCAATTACTATCATATGGGCTCGCCATGGGTTCCCTGCGACTGCCTTCTGCTATCTCATTGCAGGCTGTAATGGGGGAGGGCTCCTGCTACAGACAGTTGTCTTCAAGACTTGTTCAGCAGGAAACTTCCCTCTGACACCGGGGACTGTCTCCTCTCAGCACTCACACTTACATTGCTGCCTATAAATATTACAGTTACTTTATTTAATGGGTCTTTGATGGAATTCTGTCCCATGACCCCTGATATCAGAAGCTATAAAATAATGTAGTATGGCACAAACATATCTGTAGTAAAATGACAATTTTTTTTTAGCCTAAAAGCCTCAAAGGAAATCACCTATAACTGTCCTAAAATACTGGTATGTGTAATAAAGAGGAATATTCTTGAGGCTTTTGGTCCTAAATTATGTATCACTGTACTTTGTTGCTGCCTCTTATACTAAGGGTCCTGCATTCAATTCAAATGTAAAAGTCATCTGAAATATTTAGAGCTGCCTCAGGATTAGTGTGAGTGCTGAGAGGAGACTGTCCCCCCATGTCAGAGAGTAAAGGGGATGTGTCCTGCTGTCAACAAAGAAGAGGTTGAAAAACTCATATAAATTGTCAGGATTTGGTGATACAATCCTGTTCAGGGATTTAAGCTTAGAGACAGTGGCGTAACTTGAAGTTGACGGGACCCAGTGCAATTTCTGTTCCAGGTCCCTGATTATAATCCATGGTTTATAGTACTAGCCTCCTCATATGGGAAAGTGACCCCTAAGCCTCATGGGCCCGGTTGCACCCCCTCAAGTTACGCCCCTGCTTAGAGATAGTCAGTAGCAGCTGAGGGATTGGGATTTAGACACAATTAAGGATTGCTGGTCCTCTATTACAGGCAAAGTGATGTGGAGGGGGTACTGCTACAGCCAGTTGCCTTACAAAGACAGGTATAGCCTTGACCAATGCTTAGTATGCCTTCTTCTATAACTCCGCCCATATGTAGGAAAATGGTTTTTATATATGTTTTTTTTTACATTTTGGACAGACTCAGATTAGAGAAGTAGATTAAAAGGGTGTTTCATGAATCCTGAATCCCTGGGGGGGGGGGGGGGTTATAATCTATCATAGGCCAAAATATACCCAAGGGTATAATCTAGTCTAGGCCACTTTAACCCCGGATATGGCCTGGGCGTGGGGTTACACCCGGTCTATGGATTTGCACATCAGCCCTCCCTCACCTCTTTGCCTACTATAGTCTATACTTAGTAAGCTTGTGGTACTCTGTCATTCTATATCTTGAGGTTTCTGACTCGTGCCTGTATTCCTGACCATCCCTTTTCCTAAGTTATTTTGTACTGTCTTGTCCTTTTGACTTTGACTTTGTTTGGTCTTGTCTTTGTTTCCATGTCAGTACTTTGGTGCAGTTGGGAAATGTCGACTAGTTGTCTACTACTTCTTATGGTAGGCGAGGCAATAAGGTAGAGACGGCTGGGAAGGGGATTTAGTGTCTGGGATTAAACAGGTGAGACAAGGGGCTTTATCTGATTGTATGACGACCCCCCATGTATAATGTTCTACATCTGGTTGAGTCATTCCCAGGTGTTGTCATCTTGTCCTTGACTCGCTTGCCGCATTGCAGGACATTTTGGCACAGATCTTATTGTGCACTCACTTAAATTGGACATTTCTACATTCAGCCAATACGTGTATCCTCACCCGTGTCTGAAAATCTCTATCCCAGCCGCAGCCCAGAGGAGATGTGTATCGTCGTATCTGTAACGGTACAATCCAGGCAGAAGACCCATTGTTCTGGAACGTCATGGATCTGGAAATGGTTGGATAAGATTACAGATTACATCAGGCCGGATTGGAAAGATGGATTAGGGGAAGGGGCTCGAAATCCTCTCATGAAACAAGGCTCATTTATAGAAAGGTTGATTAAAAAATGCAACTTTTTAACAAATACAGTATAAGGAACCAAAAAGTTCGGCAATATTACCAAGCCTAGATATCCAGGTAGACATGAAGTTCCCCTTCAACTTCAGGCAACAATTTCCAGAGGTGGGATTTCCCATTTACCGTCTGGAAGACCTGATCCTGAAAAAGCCTAACAGGAAGTCCTGGTCTCAACGCATCCAAAGGCGCACCCAACAACAGGTCCAACCCAAATCATCACCCAACAACAGGTCCAACCCAAATCATCACCCAACAACAGGTCCAACCCAAATCATCACCCAACAACAGGTCCAACCCAAATCATCACCCAACAACAGGTCCAACCCAAATCATCACCCAACAACAGGTCCAACCCAAATCATCACCCAACAACAGGTCCAACCCAAATCATCACCCAACAACAGGTCCAACCCAAATCATCACCCAACAACAGGTCCAACCCAAATCATCACCCAACAACAGGTCCAACCCAAAACACACAAGATGGAAGCCATTGCTACTCTCACCTAGGTTTCTCAAAGGGATGTCCACTCGGAGATGGTGCCCCCATCTTATTCCTCCGTAGATGTCTACGGTTTATGGACCAAGAGGAACATTTGTCTTAAATTGAACCTTTCGCGACCTTCACCAACTCTTTACCCACTGATTCAGGCTCAGTTTTTTCTGTAGCCTCCATCCTTCCATCCTGGGCCATTCATTTTGGCTTCTCCCCATCCATAGACCATGGGACTGAAGAAGATAACCAAGTCCATGTACAACTTCTGCTCTTCATTCTCATGATCGATGGGTCTCCTAGAAGTGAGACACCAAGAGATTAGGACAGGATAAGCGGTAAGTTCCTTTAAGAATAAACGCAGGGTTGACCTCATGGTATCGTTTTCGGGCCAGGTCAGTATTTAGGAGCTCAGACAGTCCCTTTGGTTTAACGAGGCTCCTGACAGGTGGAGATTTTGAGAAGCCTCCGGTTCCTGGGACAATGTCCTGTTATGTGAGAGGCTCAGACCTGCTTTATGTGGCCTGTTCACAGCTCGTAAAAACGTGTGAGATGTCGCAATGCAATATTTTCACATGAGGCGTCGGATACTTGGCATCGGGGCGGTATGATGTCATGTCGCTTTACCTTCTCTTATCTACCATTAAATCTCTCCTCACCCGCTCGATGGCTTCAGTGACGCGTTAGCCTATAATGTGGTGGAAAAGGTTTCGAAAATGTAAATTTTTGTCATCATTCCAAACTATGAGGCTGGATTCACACTTGTCCGCGATCAGTCCGTGATAATGGACCATGAAAAGTGCTGTGCCAGGAACTGATCACTGTGCCGGAGGCTGACCACTCTGCCGGGGACTGATCACTGTGCCGGGGACTGACCGCTCTGCCAGGGACTGACCACTCTGCCGGGGACTGACCACTCTGCCGGGGACTGATCACTCTGCCGGGGACTGACCACTCTGCCGGGGACTGATCACTGTGCCGGGGACTGACCGCTCTGCCAGGGACTGATCACTCTGCCGGGGAATGACCGCTCTGCCGGGGACTGATCACTCTGCCGGGGACTGACCGCTCTGCCGGGGGCTGATCGCTCTGCCGGGGGCTGATCGCTCTGCCGGGGGCTGACCACTCTGCCGGGGACTGACCACTCTGCCGGGGGCTGATCACACTGCCGGGGACTGACCACTCTGCCGGGGACTGACCACTCTGCCGGGGACTGATCACTCTGCCGGGGACTGACCACTCTGCCGGGACTGACCACTCTGCCGGGGACTGACCACTCTGCCGGGGGCTGATCACTCTGCCGGGGACTGACCTCTCTGACGGGGACTGATCGCTCTGCCGGGGACTGATCACTCTGCCGGGGACTGATCACTCTGCCGGGGACTGACCACTCTGCCGGGGACTGACCACTCTGCCGGGGACTGATCACTCTGCCGGGGACTGATCACTCTGCCGGGGGCTGATCACTCTGCCGGGGGCTGATCACTCTCCCGGGGACTGATCACTCTGCCGGGGACTGATCACTCTGCCGGGGACTGACCACTCTGCCGGGGACTGACCACTCTGCCGGGGACTGATCACTCTGCCGGGGACTGATCACTCTGCCGGGGGCTGATCACTCTGCCGGGGACTGATCACTCTGCCGGGGACTGATCACTCTGCCGGGGACTGATCACTCTGCCGGGGACTGATCACTCTGCCGGGGACTGACCACTCTGCCGGGGACTGACCGCTCTGCCGGGGACTGACCGCTCTGCCGGGGACTGACCACTCTGCCGGGGACTGATCACTCTGCCGGGGACTGATCACTCTGCCCAGGACTGGATACTGTGCATCATATTGATATGTGATGCACTAAGTTCTTGTTTCCCGATATGCAGCAGAGGCAACAGTACAGTGTCGGATCTGCTACATTGGGGAAACAAGAACTCAGTGCATCACATATCAATATATTGCTCTTAATTCAGTCCCTTGCACTTTTCATGATCACAGACAAATGTGAATCCAGCCAAAGGGAAAAAAAATTATTTGATAATCATGTCCCGTATCTTATATTGGGAGATTTTGCTTGGTATTCAGCTGAAATATATAACATGCTGCCTGCAGACAGGACACTATGGACAATCTGCTCAGCTCCTCCTGCTCTATAACATGCTGCCTGCAGATAGGACACTATATACAATCTGCTCAGCTCTTCCTGCTCTATAACATGCTGCCCGCAGATAGGACACTATGTACAATCTGCTTAGCTCCTCCTGCTCTATAACATGCTGCCTGCAGATAGGACACTATGAATATTCCGCTCAGCTCCTCCTGCTCTATAACATGCTGCCTGCAGATAGGACACTATGTACAATCTGCTCAGCTCCTCCTGCTCTATAACATGCTGCCTGCAGATAGGACACTATGAATAATCCGCTCAGCTCCTCCTGCTCTATAACATGCTGCCTGCAGATAGGACACTATGAATAATCCGCTCAGCTCCTCCTGCTCTATAACATGCTGCCTGCAGATAGGACACTATGAATAATCCACTCAGCTCCTCCTGCTCTATAACATGCTGTCTGCAGATAGGACACTAGGTATAATCTGCTCAGCTCCTACTGTTCTATAACATGCTGCCTGCAGATAGGACACTATGTACAATCTGCTCAGCTCCTCCTGCTCTATAACATGCTGCCTGCAGATAGGACACTATGAACAATCTGCTCAGCCCCTCCTGCTCTATAACATACTGCCTGCAGATAGGACACTATGTACAATCTGCTCAGCTCCTCCTGCTCTATAACATGCTGCCTGCAGATAGGACACTATGTACAATCTACTCAGCTCCTCCTGCTCTATACCATGCTGCCTGCAGATAGGACACTATGTACAATCTACTCAGCTCCTCCTGCTCTATAACATGCTGCCTGCAGATAGGACACTATGTACAATCTTCTCAGCTCCTCCTGCTCTATAACATGCTGCCTGCAGATAGGACACTATGTATAATCTGCTCAGCTCCTCCTGCTCTATAACATGCTGCCTGCAGATAGGATACTATGAATAATCCGCTCAGCTCCTCCTGCTCTATAACATGCTGCCTGCAGATAGGACGCTATGAATAATCCGCTCAGCTCCTCCTGCTCTATAACATGCTGTCTGCAGATAGGACACTAGGTACAATCTGCTCAGCTCCTCCGGCTCTATAACATGCTGCCTGCAGATAGGACACTATGTACAATCTGCTCAGCTCCTCCTGCTCTATAACATGCTGCCTGCAGATAGGACACTATGTACAATCTGCTCAGCTCCTCCTGCTCTATAACATGCTGCCTGCAGATAGGACACTATGTACAATCTGCTCGGCTCCTCCTACTCTATAACATGCTGCCTGCAGACAGGACACTATGTACAATCTGCTCGGCTCCTCCTGCTCTATAACATGCTGCCTGCAGATAGGACACTATGTGCAATCTGCTCAGCTCCTCCTGCTCTATAACATGCTGCCTGCAGATAAGACACTATGTACAATCTACTCAGCTCCTCCTGCTCTATAACATGCTGCCGGCAGATAGGATACTGTGTACAATCTGCTCAGCTCCTCCTGCTCTATAACATGCTGCCTGCAGATAGGACGCTATGAATAATCCGCTCAGCTCCTCCTGCTCTATAACATGCTGTCTGCAAATAGGACACTATGTACAATCTGCTCAGCTCCTCCTGCTCTATAACATGCTGCCCGCAGATAGGACACTATGTACAATCTGCTCAGCATATCCTGCTCTATAACATGCTGCCTGCAGATAGGACACTATGAATAATCCGCTCAGCTCCTCCTGCTCTATAACATGCTGTCTGCAGATAGGACACTATGTACAATCTGCTCAGCTCCTCCTGCTCTATAACATGCTGCCTGCTGATAGGACACTTTGTACAATCTGCTCAGCTCCTCCTACTCTATAACATGCTGCCTGCAGACAGGACACTATGTACAATCTGCTCGGCTCCTCCTGCTCTATAACATGCTGCCTGCAGATAGGACACTGTGTACAATCTTCTCAGCTCCTCCTGCTCTATAACATGCTGCCTGCAGATAGGACACTATGTACAATCTGCTTAGCTCCTCCTGCTCTATAACATGCTGCCTGCAGATAGGACACTATGTACAATCTACTCAGCTCCTCCTGCTCTATAACATGCTGCCGGCAGATAGGACACTGTGTACAATCTGCTCAGCTCCTCCTGCTCTATAACATGCTGCCTGCAGATAGGACGCTATGAATAATCCGCTCAGCTCCTCCTGCTCTATAACATGCTGTCTGCAGATAGGACACTATGTACAATCTGCTCAGCTCCTCCTGCTCTATAACATGCTGCCCGCAGATAGGACACTATGTACAATCTGCTCAGCTCCTCCTGCTCTATAACATGCTGCCTGCAGATAGGACACTATGAATAATCCGCTCAGCTCCTCCTGCTCTATAACATGCTGTCTGCAGATAGGACACTAGGTACAATCTGCTCAGCTCGTCCTGCTCTATAACATGCTGCCTGCAGATAGGACGCTATGAATAATCCGCTCAGCTCCTCCTGCTCTATAACATGCTGCCTGCAGATAGGACACTGTGTACAATCTGCTCAGCTCCTCCTGCTCTATAACATGCTGCCTGCAGATAGGACACTATGCCCAATCTGCTCAGCTCCTCCGGCTCTATAACATGCTGCCTGCAGATAGGACACTATGTACAATCTACTCAGCTCCTCCTGCTCTATAACATGCTGCCTGCAGATAGGACACTATGCACAATCTGCTCAGCTCCTCCTTCTCTATAACATGCTGCCTGCAGATAGGACACTATGTACAATCTGCTCAGCTCCTCCTGCTCTATAACATGCTACCTGCAGATTGGACACTATGTACAATCTGCTCAGCTCCTCCTGCTCTATAACATGCTGCCTGCAGATAGGACACTATGTACAATCTGCTCAGCTCGTCCTGCTCTATAACATGCTGCCTGCAGATCGGACGCTATGAATAATCCGCTCAGCTCCTCCGGCTCTATAACATGCTGCCTGCAGATAGGACACTATGTACAATCTGCTCAGCTCCTCCTGCTCTATAACATGCTGCCTGCAGATAGGACACTATGCACAATCTGCTCAGCTCCTCCGGCTCTATAACATGCTGCCTGCAGATAGGACACTATGTACAATCTACTCAGCTCCTCCTGCTCTATAACATGCTGCCTGCAGATAGGACACTATGCACAATCTGCTCAGCTCCTCCTTCTCTATAACATGCTGCCTGCAGATAGGACACTATGTACAATCTGCTCAGCTCCTCCTGCTCTAAAACATGCTGCCTGCAGATAGGACACTATGTACAATCTACTCAGCTCCTCCTGCTCTATAACATGCTGCCTGCAGATAGGACACTATGCACAATCTGCTCAGCTCCTCCTTCTCTATAACATGCTGCCTGCAGATAGGACACTATGTACAATCTACTCAGCTCCTCCTGCTCTATAACATGCTGCCTGCAGATAGGACACTATGTACAATCTGCTCAGCTCCTCCTGCTCTATAACATGCTACCTGCAGATTGGACACTATGTACAATCTGCTCAGCTCCTCCTGCTCTGTAACACGCTACCTGCAGATAGGACACTATGTACAATCTGCTCAGCTCCTCCTGGTCTATAACATGCTGCCTGCAGACAGGACACTATATACAATCTGCTCAGCTCCTCCTGCTCTATAACATGCTGCCTGCAGATAGGACACTATGTACAATCTGCGCAGCTCCTCCTGCTCTATAACATGCTGCCTGCAGATAGGACACTATGAATAATCCGCTCAGCTCCTCCTGCTCTATAACATGCTGTCTGCAGATAGGACACTATGTACAATCTGCTCAGCTCCTCCTGCTCTATAACATGCTGCCTGCAGATAGGACACTATGTACAATCTACTCAGCTCCTCCTGCTCTATAACATGCTGCCTGCAGATAGGACACTATGCACAATCTGCTCAGCTCCTCCTTCTCTATAACATGCTCCCTGCAGATAGGACACTATCTACAATCTGCTCAGCTCCTCCTGCTCTAAAACATGCTGCCTGCAGATAGGACACTATGTACAATCTGCTCAGCTCCTCCTGCTCTATAACATGCTACCTGCAGATTGGACACTATGTACAATCTGCTCAGCTCCTCCTGCTCTATAACATGCTGCCTGCAGATAGGACACTATGTACAATCTGCTCAGCTCCTCCTGCTCTATAACATGCTGCCTGCAGATAGGACACTATGTACAATCTACTCAGCTCCTCCTGCTCTATAACATGCTGCCTGCAGATAGGACACTATGTACAATCTGCTCAGCTCCTCCTGCTGTATAACATGCTGCCTGCAGATAGGACACTATGTACAATCTGCTCAGCTCCTCCTGCTCTAAAACATGCTGCCTGCAGATAGGACACTATGTACAATCTGCTCAGCTCCTCCTGCTCTATAACATGCTACCTGCAGATTGGACACTATGTACAATCTGCTCAGCTCCTCCTGCTCTATAACATGCTGCCTGCAGATAGGACACTATGTACAATCTGCTCAGCTCGTCCTGCTCTATAACATGCTGCCTGCAGATAGGACACTATGTACAATCTGCTCAGCTCCTCCTGCTCTATAACATGCTGCCTGCAGATAGGACACTATGTACAATCTGCTCAGCTCCTCCTGCTCTATAACATGCTGCCTGCAGATAGGACGCTATGAATAATCCGCTCAGCTCCTCCTGCTCTATAACATGCTGCCTGCAGATAAGACACTGGGGGTCATTTACTAAGGGCCCGATTCGCGTTTTCCCGACGTGTTACCCGAATATTTCCGTTTTGCGCCGATTGTACCTGAATTTCCCCGGGTTTTTGGCGCACGCGATCGGAATTTGGCGCATCGGCGCCGGCATGCGCGCGACGGAAATCGGGGGGCGTGGCCGAACGAAAACCCGACGTATTCGGAAAAACCGCCGCATTTAAAAAAAAAATTGTGTCGCGAAAATTTCACTCACCTTCATCCTGGGTAGGCCGGTGTATTTCGAGGCATTCCAGCGGACTTCAGCGCAGCAGCGCCACCTGGTGGACGGCGGAGGAACTGCATTGATGAATCCCGGCCGGACCCGAATCCAGCGCAGAGAACGCGCCGCTGGATCGCGAACGGACCAGGTAAGTAAATGTGCCCCACTATGTACAATCTGCTCAGCTCCTCCTGCTCTATAACATGCTGCCTGCAGATAGGACACTATGTACAATCTACTCAGCTCCTCCTGCTCTATAACATGCTGCCTGCAGATAGGACACTATGCACAATCTGCTCAGCTCCTCCTTCTCTATAACATGCTGCCTGCAGATAGGACACTATGTACAATCTGCTCAGCTCCTCCTGCTCTAAAACATGCTGCCTGCAGATAGGACACTATGTACAATCTGCTCAGCTCCTCCTGCTCTATAACATGCTACCTGCAGATTGGACACTATGTACAATCTGCTCAGCTCCTCCTGCTCTGTAACACGCTACCTGCAGATAGGACACTATGTACAATCTGCTCAGCTCCTCCTGGTCTATAACATGCTGCCTGCAGACAGGACACTATATACAATCTGCTCAGCTCCTCCTGCTCTATAACATGCTGCCTGCAGATAGGACACTATGAATAATCCGCTCAGCTCCTTCTGCTCTATAACATGCTGTCTGCAGATAGGACACTATGTACAATCTGCTCAGCTCCTCCTGCTCTATAACATGCTGCCTGCAGATAGGACACTATGTACAATCTGCTCAGCTCCTCCTGCTCTATAACATGCTGTCTGCAGATAGGACACTATGTACAATCTGCTCAGCTCCTCCTGCTCTATAACATGCTGCCTGCAGATAGGACACTATGTACAATCTGCTCAGCTCCTCCTGCTCTATAACATGCTGTCTGCAGATAGGACACTATGCACAATCTGCTCAGCTCCTCCTGCTCTATAACATGCTGCCTGCAGATAGGACACTATGAATAATCCGCTCAGCTCCTTCTGCTCTATAACATGCTGTCTGCAGATAGGACACTATGTACAATCTGCTCAGCTCCTCCTGCTCTATAACATGCTGCCTGCAGATAGGACACTATGTACAATCTGCTCAGCTCCTCCTGCTCTATAACATGCTGTCTGCAGATAGGACACTATGTACAATCTGCTCAGCTCCTCCTGCTCTATAACATGCTGCCTGCAGATAGGACACTATGTACAATCTGCTCAGCTCCTCCTGCTCTATAACATGCTGTCTGCAGATAGGACACTATGCACAATCTGCTCAGCTCCTCCTGCTCTATAACATGCTGCCTGCAGATAGGACACTATGAATAATCCGCTCAGCTCCTTCTGCTCTATAACATGCTGTCTGCAGATAGGACACTATGTACAATCTGCTCAGCTCCTCCTGCTCTATAACATGCTGCCTGCAGATAGGACACTATGTACAATCTGCTCAGCTCCTCCTGCTCTATAACATGCTGTCTGCAGATAGGACACTATGTACAATCTGCTCAGCTCCTCCTGCTTCTCTCATAGAAATAGATCTGTAATGAGCGAGGACTCGCAGAAGTGCTAATTCCAAAATTACAGATCTGAAGTCAAATTGCCGGGTGCCTGCTCTTTTTGGTGAAATTCCTCCATTGTGCCGGAGGAGGAGACGGACATCGTCAGGCATTTCTCACGCATAGCGAAATAATTTCTGGAGATGGTTTCGGGGATAATATTCCTTATTGAGGTCCAGGCCCCTGATAACAGCTGCAGGGGATTGGTTTCTCGGCTGGAATGCCTTTGGTGCGGCACATATTGTTATGCGTCCTCTCATAAGCAAAAATATTTAACGATAGCAGGTGTGACCTCTGACCCCGGGACTAGTGTCAGGGCTTGTCTTACTCCATGGTATATACAGGTTACGCCGGTGCTCCCCATAACATGTCAATGAGGATCAAAAAGGAATCCAAAAAAAGTTATTAAAAACTCCAAATTCCAAAAATACCAAATTCTTGTAACCTTAAAGGGGTTTTCCATACATACATCACCTCCCCGCAGGGGGCTCTGAATGCTGGATCAGCAGAATAAGGGGTTGCGGGTCCACCTGAGCGGTTCTGTATCTGACTTAAGGTCCCAGGCTCTACCGATCATGACGGGGTCCCCCTGAGATTACAGAATTTTGACCTACCATTAAAGGGAACCTGTCAGCAGGTGTGACCATACAGACTGCAGCCAGTGCTATGTATTGTCCCTGGAGAGATGTGTAATCAGACCTCACACTGCTGTGCTCTGTGCTCTCTGCAGCCAGTGCTATGTATTGTCCCTGGAGAGATGTGTAATCAGACCTCACACTGCTGTGCTCTGTGCTCTCTGCAGCCAGTGTTAGGTATTGTCCCTGGAGAGATGTGTAATCAGACCTCACACTGCTGTGCTCTGTGCTCTCTGCAGCCAGTGTTAGGTATTGTCCCTGGAGAGATGTGTAATCAGACCTCACACTGCTGTGCTCTGTGCTCTCTGCAGCCAGTGCTATGTATTGTCCCTGGAGAGATGTGTAATCAGACCTTAGGGTATGTTTTTAGTAGTAGTAGTTGCAGGGCTGGATTCATATTCCAAGATTGTAGCGCCCTCACACTGCTGAGCTCTGTGCTCTCTGCAGTAAGCTGCTTTGCTGAGTCTGCTAAGCTTTTACTTAGAGGGGGACTGTAGTAGCATCTCAATGCAGAGATCTACGTATGATTACACATTTCTCTAGGCACAATACCTAACACTGGTTGCAGAGAGCTCAGCAGTGTGAGGACACGTGCCCAGTTCACTTGGAGAAGCTACAATCCTGGAATTTAAATCCGTATTTCACAGTCCTGCTGCTACTAACAACATACACAAAGGTATGACTACTGCAAATGATATTTCAGGGTTAATATTCAAGACTGGAATTCCCTGAGTGCACTGTCGGGATCTGCTCACACTGCTGCGCTCTGTGTTCTCTACAGCCAGTGTTAGGTATTGTCTCCGGAGAGATGTGTAGTCATTAGAGATGAGTGGACCTGTCATCCGGCCACCAATCCAGAAATATGTCCGCATCGGGCAGCCGACCACGAACGGCAGGTCCGGTGATCTCTAATGACTACACATCTCTCCAGGGACAATACCTCACATTGGCTGCAGAGAGCACAGAGCAAAGCAGTGTGAGGTCTGATTACACATCTCTCCAGGGACAATACCTCACATTGGCTGCAGAGAGCACAGAGCACAGCAGTGTGAGGTCTGATTACACATCTCTCCAGGGACAATACCTCACATTGGCTGCAGAGAGCACAGAGCACAGCAGTGTGAGGTCTGATTACACATCTCTCCAGGGACAATACCTCACATTGGCTGCAGAGAGCACAGAGCAAAGCAGTGTGAGGTCTGATTACACATCTCTCCAGGGACAATACCTCACATTGGCTGCAGAGAGCACAGAGCAAAGCAGTGTGAGGTCTGATTACACATCTCTCCAGGGACAATACCTCACATTGGCTGCAGAGAGCACAGAGCACAGCAGTGTGAGGTCTGATTACACATCTCTCCTGGGACAATACATAACACTGGCTGCAGAGAGCACAGAGCACAGCAGTGTGAGGTCTGATTACACATCTCTCCAGGGACAATACATAACACTGGCTGCAGAGAGCACAGAGCACAGCAGTGTGAGGTATGATTACACATCTCTCCAGGGACAATACATAACACTGGCTGCAGAGAGCACAGAGCACAGCAGTGTGAGCAGATGCCGACTGTGGACTCAGGGAAGTTCCAATCCTGAAATATTACTCCATATTTCACAGTCCTGCTGCTACTAACTTTATACACAGAGGTCTGATTACACATCTCTCCAGGCAGTGCGGCATACCATAACTTTGCACTTACATCCAGATGTTTCCATAACATAGCAAGTTCCAAAAATTTAAAAAAGCTAAACAAAAATGGAGAAAAAAAACTTAATTTTTTTTTTTTAAACATTCAAAACATTTGACATTACACTTTTACTTCACCCTCCTTGGTGTCAACTAATTTGCTCCCATTTCCATTCTTTATAAGAGACGGTTAGATGCCCCTCAGGTCACTGCCCCAGTACCTAGGGGCAGATAAGATTGCCCTGGGTCCTGGGCTGTATGAATATTGTAGCCCTACAAGTCTGGAATCACTTCCTACATCTGGTACTAGAATCAGCTTCTAGGGGAATGGAGGATGTGTCCCTTCTTCCGCTTTCAATCTGCGGTTCCAGGACCTTTGGAGGACCTTCAAAGGTCCTGAAATGTCTCTTGTGTACATGTGTAGTGAGAGTAGGCACAGATAGGAGGATTTTATGGGTGAAGGTGCTTCTCAGTATAAAATGTGGTGGTTGGTTTAGGTGGTCATGGGCCCCCTAGAAGGCTTGGGCCCCGGGCTACCGCCCAATGCACCCATATTATAATCCACTTCTGCTGTGCCCATATCACCGGCCTCCGCTGCATCCATGCTCTGTAGTGGATCTCCTAACTGGATCCGAGCCAAACAAGAAGCAACAATGTTATCTTTGTATCACAGAGAATTTATGTAGGGCCTCCCCTTTAACCTCCGCGTTGTTGGACCAGGTTAATGTAATCATCTCTGACGCGTGACCCCTATAGTCCATCATCCAGCCAGTCCTCTCTGCGGGAATCAGTGGGAATATAAGAATTCCGGGCGCTCCAGCGCTTGGATCCCGTCCAGCAGTCGGATATTGATGTCCCGCGCTCTCCTTGTTACAGTCCATGGATTGTGTTCTGGAATCTGTAGATGTCGGCAGCCGCTCGTCTTCGTCTCCTCTCGTCTTCCTCTGTTATTATTCCCAGAATAAACTGCAGCCAGTGAAAATCCCGTAAATCCGAAGCAAAACGGGATTTATCTTTTGGAGAGTTTTTGTCGTTTTCTGGCTGGTTTCATAGATTCCTATCTGGGCTCCTACTCGGAGATTGTAGAAGAATGATCGCTTTCCGGTCCTGGAAGAGGAAAGGCCAATCATTAGGGTTGTGACGTTTCATTCCCCAATATTATAGGGGACACAGGGGTCGGCTCGGAGCCAGACAAAACCCCCCACCCCCTGATGGTAAGATATTGCCTATGACCCCCTGCTGTGTACCATCATGTAGGCCCCCTCATGCCTATAGCCTGTGAGATGAGAGCACAGTCAGGTCTGACACTTATACATCATACTCATACATCTCGGTAGTGGATTATAATTTATGCGGTTTGGGCGGCCGCCCGGGGCCCAGGGTTTCTATGGGGCCTATGACTCCCTGCCGTGTATCATCCTGTAGGCCCCCTCATTCCTATAGCCTGTGAGATGAGAGCACAGTCAGGTTTGACACTTCCATCCATCCCGGTAGTGGATTATAATTTAGCCGGTTTGGGTGGCTGCCAGGGGCCCAGGGTTTCTAAGGGGCCTATGACTTCCTAGCGTTTACCATCCTGTAGGCCACTTCCTGCCTATAGCCTGTGAGATGAGAGCACAGTCAGGTCTGACACTTCCATCCATCCCGGTAGTGGATTATAATTTAGGCGGTTTGGGCGGCGGCCCGGGGCCCAGGGTTTCTAAGGGGCCTATGACTCCCTGCCGTGCATCATCCTGTAGGCCCCCTCATGCCTATAGCCTGTGAGATGAGAGCACAGTCAGGTCTGACATTTCCATACAGCTCGGTAGTGGATCAAAATTTAGGCAGTTTTGGCAGCTGCCCGGGGCCCAAGGCTTCAAAGGGGCCTATGACTCCCTGCAGTGTACCATCCTGTAGGCCCCTTCCTGCCTACAGCCTGTGAGATGAGAGCACAGTCACATATGAAACTTCCATCCACCCCAGTAGTGGATTGTAATTTAGGCGGTTTGGGCGGCCGCCCGGGGCCCAAGGCTTCTACGGGGCCTATGACTCCCTGCCATGAACAATCCTGTAGGCCCCCTCATGCCTATAGCGTGTGAGATGAGAGTAAAATCAGGTCTGACACTTCCATCCATCCCGGTAGTGGATTATAATTTAGGCGATTTGGGCGGCCGCCCGAGGCCCATGCCTTCTAGGGGGCCTTGACCACCTGAACCAATCATCAAATTTGATAGTGTCTTATAGAGATAATAAAAAGAGGAACCTCCAGCCATGAAATCCTCGTATACTTATACCAGGGTCCTTTCAGGACCTTTGAAGGTCCTCCAAAGGTCCTTAACTTGCAGAATTAAAAGTGAACAGAAGGGACCTCCCTCCTTTCCCAAGTAAATACCATTAAAAAATGTCCATCGTAATCCGCCCCCGATCCACCCGCACCCAGGAGCTGAGTGTAAAAAACTTTACATCCCACCCCCAAAGCGACCTGACCATCACCAGAATTCTTCCTTAACTTGGATCTCTGAAAACGTGACCTTTTGATGATCTTCCACACCAACTCTTCCCATCCTTTAATAGGAATTTCTGAAGTCGCCATTTTCTCTCAAGTTCCTACCATTCCCGAGAAGTCATTTTTGTTAGCTTGACCGTCCTATATGCTATTAGCCAAGTGGGCGGAGCCATGCTGCCATCATCTGACAGTAGAGAGTCTAGTTAGCATTTTTGTGGCCAAAACCACCGGCACGGAGAACCTGGGAGAACAGTGAGAGAAGATAACCCCTGCAGCGCCACCTCAGGTGAAATCAAGCATTACACTAAAGACTTGCTCTTCTTCAGGGCCTCTACATACAGAGATGTTCCTCCTGGTCTTCTTCTCTGTGGCACAATAGGAATGTCCCATCAACATTGCCTCCGACGTCTCCCCCCTGCTCCCTCTGCAGTCATCCTATCCCTGCTCCCTCTGCAGTCACCCTATCCCTGCTCCCTCTGCAGTCACCCTATCCCTGCTCCCTCTGCAATCACCCTATCCCTGCTCCCTCTGCAGTCACCCTATCCCTGCTCCCTCTGCAGTCACCCTATCCCTGCTCCCTCTGCAGTCACCCTATCCCTGCTCCCTCTGCAGTCACCCTATCCCTGCTCCCTCTGCAGTCACCCTATCCCTGCTCCCTCTGCAGTCACCCTATCCCTGCTCCCTCTGGAGTCACCCTATCCCTGCTCCCTCTGCAGTCACCCTATCCCTGCTCCCTCTGGAGTCACCCTATCCCTGCTCCCTCTGCAGTCACCCTATCCCTGCTCCCTCTGCAGTCACCCTATCCCTGCTCCCTCTGCAGTCACCCTATCCCTGCTCCCTCTGCAGTCACCCTATCGCTGCTCCCTCTGCAGTCACCCTATCCCTGCTTCCTCTGTAGTCACCCTATCTCTGCTCCTTCGGCAGTCATCCTACCCCTGCTCCCTCTGCAGTCACCCTATCCCTGCTCCCTCTGCAGTCACCCCATCCCTGCTCCCTCTGCAGTAATCCTATCCCTGCTCCCTCTGCAGTCACCCTATCCCTGCTCCTTCAGCAGTCATCATACCCCTGCTCCCTCTGTAGTCACCCTATCCCTGCTCCCTCTGCAGTCACCCTACCCCTGCTCCCTCTGCAGTCACCTTACCCCTGCTCCCTCTGCAGTCATCCTATCCCTGCTCTCTCTGCAGTCACCCTATCCCTGCTCCCTCTGCAGTCACCCTAACCCTGCTCCTTCGGCAGTCATCCTACCCCTGCTCCCTCTGCAGTCACCCTATCCCTGCTCCCTCTGCAGTCACCCTACCCCTGCTCCCTCTGCAGTCACCCTACCCCTGCTCCCTCTGCAGTCACCCTACCCCTGCTCCCTCTGTAGTCACCCTATCCCTGCTCCCACTGTCATGACGGCTCTCCCATTATTTCCACTGACTAATTCCCGTCCATGAGAAACGTAAATGATTAGGAGAAACGAGATCCTCAAGTTCCACCTAAAGCTGTTTAACATCTGTTGGCGAATTCCCTAAAATCTTCAAAGGAATTTTTGGTCTCGCGGGGTTATTCCGTCCAGTTATGATTCTCATATGTGCTGTCTGTTTTATTACCTGGGTAACGAGCGGCCGCCATTGATCTGGTGCCCATGGAGATCAGTAACGTGGCACGGGAGGGCACATTTCCCAAAAATCGGTTGCTTTAAGGATCACTTACACATCGGATTTTAGAATTTTTAACATTTCCCTCCTCATCTTCTTTCCTTCTCAGATTTTTCTTACAGAAATGGCGCCCCCCTTGATCTCAGGTTACGCCTGGTATTGCTTTTCCTATATTATCTTAAAGGAAATCTACCACCAGGATGAAGGATTGTAAACCAAGCACACTGATATACTGGTGTGTGCCTACTCCGGCAGGATCTGCTCTTCTTGTAGCTTCATATGCCTTTGTTTTTGAGAAATAGAGGTTTTAAAAATTGTGCAGATGAACCTTTGGGGCTCCAAGCTCCATTGATATCTATAGAGTCTGGAGCCCCGGAGGCTCATCTGCATAATTTGTGAAACCTTTTTATTTTAAAAACAAGGTCCTAAGAAGATAAAAGGAAAGCTGAACCTGCCAGACGGGGCACTCACCAGTATGTCAGTGTGCTTGGTTTACAATTCTTTATCCTGGTGGTAGATTTCCTTTAAAAGTAACTTGGCTGCAATACCAGGCACCACCTATGGATAAGGATGGCGCCTTTTCTAGAAAAGTAAATTAGACTTTTCCAAATCACAGACAACCCCTTTAAGATCACTGACTTTTTTCACTTGCTTTTGTTTTTGATAATTTTGCAGCCCCTAAATTATTTTACCACTTCCCTCTTCAAAGTCTTTTCTGGCAGAGACGCATCATTTCACAATGGCCGGTGTAAAAAAAAACAAATGTCTGGGAATGAGCCAGACCTCAGATATTCCAGATAAGTTTTACTTCCAACGTGACCTCTGGTAAATATATTACTGCAATTCCTGATACATTCATGCAAACCTGATCATTTCATCATTTGTAAAAGTCGTAGGAGGGTGCAATGGTGAGACAGAAAGCAACTAGGGCAATCTGTGTTATAGATGGGGGCATCATGTACCTCCTATTTTATAATTTTCATCTTCATAAAAAAATAGTGGGTCACCTCCTCTCTCATGGGATTTTGTGTGCCAGCAGTTTGGAATATTCTGGGTTAAAGGAAATTTACCATCAAAATCCATTATGATAAACCAGGGACACTTACTCATAGATCCAGGCACCGTGACTGTGGTAATCTTCCTGCCTTCTAAAATCAACTATTAATATTATGCTAATGATTGGGGGTGTTACTAATGCTCCTCTGTGTTGTAGCTTCACAGGCTGTTACACTGCACTGGAGAATTTCCCCTCCCACTGTGTGCTGAACTTCTTTTTCTGCAGTGAGATTACATCAGGCAGAAGGAGGAGGAAGTGCTGAGGGAGCAGAGGTGGAGGGAAGACAGTGTAAAAGCTTGTGAAGCTGCAGCATGGAGGGGCTTCGCTAGCACCCCCAAAGCCTTTCTGGATCATTGGCAGAATTTTAAAAGTTGATTTTAGAAGGAAGGAAGGAAGCCATGGATAACAAATATAAGTTTAACACAGTCACGGTGCCTGAGACAGTGTAACAGCCTGTGGAACTGCAGCACAGAAGGGCTCAAATAGCACCCCCGGAGTCCTTCTGGCTTCTTTGCATAATTTTAAAAGTTGATTATAGAGAGAAGGAAGCCATGGATAACAAATATAAGAAGATACCACAGTCAAGGTTCCTGAATCTATAAGTGCTGGTGATTGATTATGCTTAATTTTGACAGTAGATTTCATTTACAGACAATTTTAAAATTACTTTTTTTGGGCACAGGATAGCCTTAAGTGGACCTGTGACAAGGCAGACCCCAGAAGACATCAATAATGCCTTAACCCCCTAGATGCCATGGTTAATAGTGATCAATGTATCCTCTAAAAGAACATAGAAATTGACAACTGGGTGTGTTCCTGTACATGCTGGTGCGGTCAGCACTGATTGGACGATATCAGTATGGGCGCAGGCACACACCTTAAACGGGAGCAGCCAGCTGTCACTTTTTACAGGAGGAATAACAGAAGGACATTACAACAAAGCGAAAAGATGGCGCAGGATTGCGGTTATAGGGGAAATATTAGAAGTTACTACATGTCAGGAGAGGTGACAGGACCCTCTAATAGCGGAGCCGCAGGCCCCGTCCATCACTCTCAGGTAATTGTGGCAGCTTCTTCATTCCCTGTGAGTGGATTACCGAGAGCCCCCGAGGCCATCCCCTCCCCCGTATATATCACCTTCCCTGGGACACCCCCATTCATAACTAGAGATTCATTTCACAGCAGCGCGTCCTCCGGATTCACCTCCTCACAAGCCTTTCCCCAAAAACGCTGCCCCCCATTGTGATACTACGGGAAGAAGACGTACAATCCCTTTAACCAGGGGTCTCATCCGTGAATATTCTGGCCTACAGGATGAATATAGAGTAGTAAATATCGTATCTTGTAAGACTAAAACCTAGACCCCAACAATAATTTGGGCCCCAACCTCGACCCTAAATAGCAATCAGACCCCATACCACAAAATTGAGACCACAGAGCAGACCTCAAAATTAGAGATGAGCAGCCCCCAACAGCTTCGCCTTATCCAGACATGTTTCTGGAGGGGTCGCTGCGCAGCCAATCAGGCTTAGGCATGGCTGTGATTGGCCAGATAGACAGCTGATGGGAACACCTGACCAATCACAGCCATGCCTAGCTGCTAGGGGCATAAAGCTGTCTGCTCTACAGCCAATCAAGTAACATGTCCAGGAGAGGCGGAGCTGCCGAATGGAGGACGATTAACCTAGAGTTGAGGTCCGCTCACCTCTACTCAAAATAATTCATTTCGCAGATTGGACCCCAAAAATGTATTTAGATCTGAGACCAAACCCAATATTATTCAGACCAGACCAAATGAATTCAGGCCTCAGACAAGACCACAAAATTAAATTAAAATGACCCCCCATCCACTTATTCGACTCAGACCCCAGACCAGAGACTTTATAATAAATCAGACCCCAGACCAGAGACTTTATAATAATTCAGACCCCAGACCAGAGACTTTATAATAATTCAGACCCCAGACCAGAGACTTTATAATAATTCAGACCCCAGACCCGAGAGTTTATAATAATTCAGACCCCAGACCCGAGAGTTTATAATAAATCAGACCCCAGACCAAAGAATTTATAATAATTCAGACCCCAGACCAGAGAATTTATAATAATTCAGACCCCAGACCAGAGACTTTATAATAATTCAGACCCCAGACCAGAGACTTTATAATAATTCAGACCCCAGACCAGAGACTTTATAATAATTCAGACCCCAGACCAGAGACTTTATAATAATTCAGACCCCAGACCAGAGACTTTATAATAATTCAGACCCCAGACCAGAGACTTTATAATAATTCAGACCCCAGACTAGAGACTTTATAATAAATCAGACCCCAGACCCGAGAGTTTATAATAATTCAGACCCCAGACCAGATACTTTATAATAATTCAGACCCCAGACCCGAGACTTTATAATAATTCAGACCCCAGACCAGAGACTTTATAATAAATCAGACCCCAGACCAGAGAATTTATAATAATTCAGACCCCAGACCAGAGACTTTATAATAATTCAGACCCCAGACTAGAAACTTTATAATAAATCAGACCCCAGACCCGAGACTTTATAATAATTCAGACCCCAGACCAGAGACTTTATAATAAATCAGACCCCAGACCAGAGAATTTATAATAATTCAGACCCCAGACTAGAGACTTTATAATAATTCAGACCCCAGACCAGAGACTTTATAATAATTCAGACCCCAGACCAGAGACTTTATAATAATTCAGACCCCAGACCCGAGAGTTTATAATAAATCAGACCCCAGACCAGAGACTTTATAATAAATCAGACCCCAGACTAGAGACTTTATAATAATTCAGACCCCAGACTAGAGACTTTATAATAATTCAGACCCCAGACTAGAGACTTTATAATAAATCAGACCCCAGACCCGAGACTTTATAATAATTCAGACCCCAGACCAGAGACTTTATAATAAATCAGACCCCAGACCAGAGAATTTATAATAATTCAGACCCCAGACCAGATACTTTATAATAATTCAGACCCCAGACTAGAGACTTTATAATAAATCAGACCCCAGACCCGAGACTTTATAATAATTCAGACCCCAGACCCGAGAGTTTATAATAATTCAAACTGCAAAACTAAATAAGTCCCCATTTCACAAATCTTATTTCCCAGACCACAGACTTATAATTCAGACCCCAGACCAAAAATTGATTTCATATACCATAATATTTATAATAATTCAGACCCCAGACCAGAGACTTTATAATAATTCAGACCCCAGACCAGAGACTTTATAATAATTCAGACCCCAGACTAGAGACTTTATAATAAATCAGACCCCAGACCCGAGAGTTTATAATAATTCAGACCCCAGACCCGAGACTTTATAATAATTCAGACCCCAGACCAGAGACTTTATAATAAATCAGACCCCAGACCAGAGAATTTATAATAATTCAGACCCCAGACTAGAGACTTTATAATAAATCAGACCCCAGACCCGAGACTTTATAATAATTCAGACCCCAGACCAGAGACTTTATAATAAATCAGACCCCAGACCAGAGACTTTATAATAAATCAGACCCCAGACCCGAGACTTTATAATAAATCAGACCCCAGACCAGAGAATTTATAATAATTCAGACCCCAGACCAGAGACTTTATAATAAATCAGACCCCAGACCAGAGAATTTATAATAATTCAGACCCCAGACTAGAGACTTTATAATAATTCAGACCCCAGACTAGAGACTTTATAATAAATCAGACCCCAGACCCGAGACTTTATAATAATTCAGACCCCAGACCAGAGACTTTATAATAAATCAGACCCCAGACCAGAGAATTTATAATAATTCAGACCCCAGACCAGATACTTTATAATAATTCAGACCCCAGACTAGAGACTTTATAATAAATCAGACCCCAGACCAGAGACTTTATAATAATTCAGACCCCAGACCCGAGAGTTTATAATAATTCAAACTGCAAAACTAAATAAGACCCCATTTCACAAATCTTATTTCCCAGACCACAGACTTATAATTCAGACCCCAGACCAAAAATTGATTTCATATACCATAATATTTATAATAATTCAGACCCCAGACCAAACCCAAAATTAACTCAAACCACCAGATTAATCCATAGCCCAGACCAGACATCAAATAATGCAGATGCTGGACCCAAAGATTCATGTAAACTGCAGGCCAGACCCTTCATTGCGGTCCTACGCAAGATCCCCGAGATCATTCAGAGCCCAGTGGATCCCAAAGCTGGAGAGGAGGAAGCAAACTAGGGTATAATCTAATGGAAACCACCCGGACCCCCGATACCACACGTGGTCCACAGGCAGATGTGCATCAGGTGGGCAACAAGTGACCGGGGCACCATCTGAGGAACCAGCAGGAGGACCTGTAATGGGCATGTCAGGTGATCCAGGCATAAAACATGAGTACAACATGGGGCTCTTCATCTCCAGCCCCAGGGTCATCAGTTGTCACCCACCTGTTAGCGGCAGTAACCTCTGACCCCTCTGCTCCGTCCTCTTTCTGCACATTAGACTGTTTGCAGTCCCATTGTTGTAGGACCGTAGGGATCAATGACATTCCTTCATCCTCATGGCAGGGGTCTGGGCCTGGAGGGGCGGCCATGGACAGCCCTGTGACATGAAGCAAATTAAAATAGAGATACTACGATTCTACGATTGGTTTCTTAAAGGGATTGGCCAGGATCTAGCATTGTTGGGCTATCATCCTGAGAAAGAAGGGAAAAAAATCAAATAAGACAAAAAATCAAGCCCATAATGGGTAAAAATAATGCAGTAGAGGTGCTGTGGAGCATTTCAGCACAGAGAGCACAGAGCACAGCAGTGTGAGGACAATCTCCCACTGCAATCCTGGAATGTAAGTTCATCTTTCACAGTCCTGCTGCTACTATTAGCAACACAAACAAAGGAAAAACTCTTTAGGGACATTAGCTAACACTGGCTCCACAGAGCACAGCAGTGTGAGGACAATCCAGGAATGTTAGTCCATATTTCATAGTCCTGCTGCTACTATTAGCAACATACACAAAGGAAAGACTCTTTAGGGACATTAGATAACACTGGCTGCACAGAGCACAGCAATGTGAGGACAATCCCCCAGTGAAATTCTGTTATATAAATCCATATTCACAGTCCTGCTGCTACTAACAAAACGCACACAGGTACATTTACACATCTGTTCAGGGATAATAACTAACAACGGGTGAACAGAGCACAGCAGTGCAGTGAGCAATCCTGAAATGTTAGTCCATATTCACAGTCCTGCTGCTACTAAAAATGTATACACAGGTATGATTACACATCTCTCTAGGAATAATGCCCAACACTTGCTGAACTGGATGCAATAGAGTGAGGATATGTCCCAGTGCACTTGGAGAAGTAACGGTTCTGGAATATAAATCCATATATAACAGTCCTGCTGCTACTAACTACATGCAGTTTCTATGCTCTAAAAATGATAATTCCGGATTGTACATTGTGGACCCATGTGAAATGCCCCTAGTACAAGGCTGTAATAATCCATCAGTCTGTAAGTCCTTATCACACAGGACAGAGATTTCTACTTCTCTGTTCCCCACCACTAGAGCCCAGCGGGGGAGGCCGGGGGCAGAGACATATCTGAGAGACAGAAGTGCCGCTCCCACTGTGACTTTGGGAATCCAATTAAATTGCTAAAATCCAAAACCTTCACAGTAGGAAGAAGAATTCCACAAAGATTCCCCAGGGTGAAGCTGAAATATATACCGCAAGTGTGTGACTGACAGACTATATACACATATCATACAGCACTAGGTAGTATTATAGCACTAGATATATCCTTGTATTATAGTAGTTATATTCCTGTACATAGGGAGCAGTATTATAGTAGTTATATTCTTGTACATAGGGGGCAGTATTATAGTAGTTATATTCCTGTACATAGGGGGCAGTATTATAGTAGTTATATTCTTGTACATAGGGGGCAGTATTATAGTAGTTATATTCCTGTACATAGGGGGCAGTATTATAGTAGCTATATCCTTGTACATAGGGGGCAGTATTATAGTAGTTATATTCCTGTACATAGGGGGCAGTATTATAGTAGTTATATTCTTGTACATAGGGGGCAGTATTATAGTAGTTATATTCTTGTACATAGGGGGCAGTATTATAGTAGTTATATTCTTGTACATAGGGGGCAGTATTATAATAGTTATATTCTTGTACATAGGGGGAGTATTATAGTAGTTATATTCTTGTACATAGGGGGCAGTATTATAGTAGTTATATTCCTGTACATAGGGGGCAGTAGTATAGTAGTTATATTCTTGTACATAGGGGGCAGTATTATAGTAGTTATATTCTTGTACATAGGGAGCAGTATTATAGTAGTTATATTCTTGTACATAGGGAGCAGTATTATAGTAGTTATATTCCTGTACATAGGGGGCAGTATTATAGTAGTTATATTCTTGTACATAGGGGGCAGTATTATAGTAGTTATATTCTTGTACATAGGGAGCAGTATTATAGTAGTTATATTCTTGTACATAGGGAGCAGTATTATAGTAGTTATATTCCTGTACATAGGGGGCAGTATTATAGTAGTTATATTCCTGTACATAGGGGGCAGTATTATAGTAGTTATATTCCTGTACATAGGGGGCAGTATTATAGTAGTTATATTCCTGTACATAGGGGGCAGTATTATAGTAGTTATATTCTTGTACATAGGGGGCAGTATTATAGTAGTTATATTCCTGTACATAGGGGGCAGTAGTATAGTAGTTATATTCTTGTACATAGGGGGCAGTATTATAGTAGTTATATTCTTGTACATAGGGAGCAGTATTATAGTAGTTATATTCTTGTACATAGGGAGCAGTATTATAGTAGTTATATTCCTGTACATAGGGGGCAGTATTATAGTAGTTATATTCCTGTACATAGGGGGCAGTATTATAGTAGTTATATTCTTGTACATAGGGGGCAGTATTATAGTAGTTATATTCCTGTACATAGGGGGCAGTATTATAGTAGTTATATTCGTGTACATAGGAGGCAGTATTATAGTAGTTATATTCTTGTACATAGGGAGCAGTATTAGAGTAGTTATATTCTTGTACATAGGAGGCAGTATTATAGTAGTTATATTCCTGTACATAGGGGACAGTATTATAGTAGTTATATTCTTGTACATAGGCGGCAGTATTATGGTAGTTATATTCTTATACATAAGGGGCAGTATTATAGTAGTTATATTATTGTACATAGGGGGCAGTATTATAGTAGTTATATTCCTGTACATAGGAGCAGTATTATAGTAGTTATATTCCTGTACATAGGGGATAGTATTATAGTAGTTATATTCCTGTACATAGGGGGCAGTATTATAGTAGTTATATTCTTGTACATAGAGGGCAGTATTATAGTAGTTATATTCTTGTACATAGGGAGCAGTATTATAGTAGTTATATTCTTGTACATAGGGAGCAGTATTATAGTAGTTATATTCCTGTACATAGGGGGCAGTATTATAGTAGTTATATTCCTGTACATAGGGGGCAGTATTATAGTAGTTATATTCCTGTACATAGGGGGCAGTATTATAGTAGTTATATTCTTGTACATAGGGGGCAGTATTATAGTAGTTATATTCCTGTACATAGGGGGCAGTATTATAGTAGTTATATTCCTGTACATAGGGGGCAGTATTATAGTAGTTATATTCTTGTACATAGGGGGCAGTATTATAGTAGTTATATTCTTGTACATAGGGGGCAGTATTATAGTAGTTATATTCCTGTACATAGGGGGCAGTATTATAGTAGTTATATTCTTGTACATAGGGGGCAGTATTATAGTAGTTATATTCCTGTACATAGGGGGCAGTATTATAGTAGTTATATTCCTGTACATAGGGGGCAGTATTATAGTAGTTATATTCCTGTACATAGGAGCAGTATTAAAGTAGTTATATTCGTGTACATAGGAGGCAGTATTAGAGTAGTTATATTCTTGTACATAGGGAGCAGTATTAGAGTAGTTATATTCTTGTACATAGGGGACAGTATTATAGTAGTTATATTCTTATACATAGGGGGCAGTATTATAGTAGTTATATTCCTGTACATAGGGGGCAGTATTATAGTAGTTATATTCGTGTACATAGGGGGCAGTATTATAGTAGTTATATTCTTGTACATAGGGGCAGTATTATAGTAGTTATATTCTTGTACATAGGGGCAGTATTATAGTAGTTATATTCCTGTACATAGGGGGCAGTATTAGAGTAGATATATTCCTGTACATAGGGGGCAGTATTATAGTAGTTATATTCTTGTACATAGGGGGTAGTATTATAGTAGTTATATTCCTGTACATAGGGGGCAGTATTATAGTAGTTATATTCTTGTACATAGGGGGCAGTATTGTAGTAGTTATATTCCTGTACATAGGGGGGAAGTATTATAGTAGTTATATTCTTGTACATAGGAACATTATTATAGTAGTTATATTCTTGTACATAGGAACATTATTATAGTAGTTATATTCTTGTACATAGGGGGCAGTATTATAGTAGTTATATTCCTGTACATAGAAGCAGTATTATAGTAGTTATATTCCTGTACATAGGGGCAGTATTATAGTAGTTATATTCCTGTACATAGGGGGCAGTATTATAGTAGTTATATTCCTGTACATAGGGGGCAGTATTATAGTAGTTATATTCTTGTACATAGGGGGCAGTATTATAGTAGTTATATTCCTGTACATAGGGGGCAGTATTATGGTAGTTATATTCTTGTACATAGGGGGCAGTATTATAGTAGTTATATTCTTGTACATAGGGGGCAGTATTATAGTAGTTATATTCTTGTACATAGGGGGCAGTATTATAGTAGTTATATTCTTGTACATAGGGGGCAGTATTATAGTAGTTATATTCTTGTACATAGGGGGCAGTATTATAGTAGTTATATTCTTGTACATAGGGGGCAGTATTATAGTAGTTATATTCTTGTACATAGGGGGCACTATTATAGTAGTTATATTCCTGTACATAGGGGGCAGTATTATAGTAGTTATATTCTTGTACATAGGGGGCAGTATTATAGTAGTTATATTCCTGTACATAGGGGGCAGTATTATAGTAGTTATAGTCTTGTACATAGGGGGCAGTATTATAGTAGTTATATTCCTGTACATAGGGGGCAGTATTATAGTAGTTATATTCTTGTACATAGGGGGCAGTATTATAGTAGTTATATTCCTGTACATAGGGGGCAGTATTATAGTAGTTATAGTCTTGTACATAGGGGGCAGTATTATAGTAGTTATATTCCTGTACATAGGGGGCAGTATTATAGTAGTTATATTCTTGTACATAGGGGGCAGTATTATAGTAGTTATATTCCTGTACATAGGGGGCAGTATTATAGTAGTTATATTCTTGTACATAGGGGGCAGTATTATAGTAGTTATATTCCTGTACATAGGGGGCAGTATTATGGTAGTTATATTCCTGTACATAGGGGGGAAGTATTATAGTAGTTATATTCCTGTACATAGGGAGCAGTATTATAGTAGTTATATTCTTGTACATAGGAACATTATTATAGTAGTTATATTCTTGTACATAGGGGGCAGTATTATAGTAGTTATATTCCTGTACATAGAAGCAGTATTATAGTAGTTATATTCCTGTACATAGGGGCAGTATTATAGTAGTTATATTCCTGTACATAGGGGGCAGTATTATAGTAGTTATATTCCTGTACATAGGGGGCAGTATTATAGTAGTTATATTCTTGTACATAGGGGGCAGTATTATAGTAGTTATATTCCTGTACATAGGGGGCAGTATTATAGTAGTTATATTCTTGTACATAGGGGGCAGTATTATAGTAGTTATATTCTTGTACATAGGGGGCAGTATTATAGTAGTTATATTCTTGTACATAGGAACATTATTATAGTAGTTATATTCTTGTACATAGGAACATTATTATAGTAGTTATATTCTTGTACATAGGGGGCAGTATTATAGTAGTTATATTCCTGTACATAGAAGCAGTATTATAGTAGTTATATTCCTGTACATAGGGGCAGTATTATAGTAGTTATATTCCTGTACATAGGGAGCAGTATTATAGTAGTTATATTCCTGTACATAGGGGGCAGTATTATAGTAGTTATATTCTTGTACATAGGGGGCAGTATTATAGTAGTTATATTCCTGTACATAGGGGGCAGTATTATGGTAGTTATATTCTTGTACATAGGGGGCAGTATTATAGTAGTTATATTCTTGTACATAGGGGGCAGTATTATAGTAGTTATATTCTTGTACATAGGGGGCAGTATTATAGTAGTTATATTCTTGTACATAGGGGGCAGTATTATAGTAGTTATATTCTTGTACATAGGGGGCAGTATTATAGTAGTTATATTCCTGTACATAGGGGGCAGTATTATAGTAGTTATATTCTTGTACATAGGGGGCAGTATTGTAGTAGTTATATTCCTGTACATAGGGGGGAAGTATTATAGTAGTTATATTCTTGTACATAGGAACATTATTATAGTAGTTATATTCTTGTACATAGGAACATTATTATAGTAGTTATATTCTTGTACATAGGGGGCAGTATTATAGTAGTTATATTCCTGTACATAGAAGCAGTATTATAGTAGTTATATTCCTGTACATAGGGGCAGTATTATAGTAGTTATATTCCTGTACATAGGGGGCAGTATTATAGTAGTTATATTCCTGTACATAGGGGGCAGTATTATAGTAGTTATATTCTTGTACATAGGGGGCAGTATTATAGTAGTTATATTCCTGTACATAGGGGGCAGTATTATGGTAGTTATATTCTTGTACATAGGGGGCAGGATTATAGTAGTTATATTCTTGTACATAGGGGGCAGTATTATAGTAGTTATATTCTTGTACATAGGGGGCAGTATTATAGTAGTTATATTCTTGTACATAGGGGGCAGTATTATAGTAGTTATATTCTTGTACATAGGGGGCAGTATTATAGTAGTTATATTCTTGTACATAGGGGGCAGTATTATAGTAGTTATATTCTTGTACATAGGGGGCACTATTATAGTAGTTATATTCCTGTACATAGGGGGCAGTATTATAGTAGTTATATTCTTGTACATAGGGGGCAGTATTATAGTAGTTATATTCCTGTACATAGGGGGCAGTATTATAGTAGTTATAGTCTTGTACATAGGGGGCAGTATTATAGTAGTTATATTCCTGTACATAGGGGGCAGTATTATAGTAGTTATATTCCTGTACATAGGGGGCAGTATTATAGTAGTTATATTCCTGTACATAGGGGGCAGTATTATAGTAGTTATAGTCTTGTACATAGGGGGCAGTATTATAGTAGTTATATTCCTGTACATAGGGGGCAGTATTATAGTAGTTATATTCTTGTACATAGGGGGCAGTATTATAGTAGTTATATTCCTGTACATAGGGGGCAGTATTATAGTAGTTATAGTCTTGTACATAGGGGGCAGTATTATAGTAGTTATATTCCTGTACATAGGGGGCAGTATTATAGTAGTTATATTCTTGTACATAGGGGGCAGTATTATAGTAGTTATATTCCTGTACATAGGGGGCAGTATTATAGTAGTTATAGTCTTGTACATAGGGGGCAGTATTATAGTAGTTATATTCCTGTACATAGGGGGCAGTATTATAGTAGTTATATTCTTGTACATAGGGGGCAGTATTATAGTAGTTATATTCCTGTACATAGGGGGCAGTATTATGGTAGTTATATTCTTGTACATAGGGGGCAGTATTATAGTAGTTATATTCTTGTACATAGGGGGCAGTATTATAGTAGTTATATTCTTGTACATAGGGGGCAGTATTATAGTAGTTATATTCTTGTACATAGGGGGCAGTATTATAGTAGTTATATTCTTGTACATAGGGGGTAGTATTATAGTAGTTATATTCTTGTACATAGGGGGCAGTATTATAGTAGTTATATTCTTGTACATAGGGGGCAGTATTGTAGTAGTTATATTCCTGTACATAGGGGGGAAGTATTATAGTAGTTATATTCTTGTACATAGGAACATTATTATAGTAGTTATATTCTTGTACATAGGAACATTATTATAGTAGTTATATTCTTGTACATAGGGGGCAGTATTATAGTAGTTATATTCCTGTACATAGAAGCAGTATTATAGTAGTTATATTCCTGTACATAGGGGCAGTATTATAGTAGTTATATTCCTGTACATAGGGGGCAGTATTATAGTAGTTATATTCCTGTACATAGGGGGCAGTATTATAGTAGTTATATTCTTGTACATAGGGGGCAGTATTATAGTAGTTATATTCCTGTACATAGGGGGCAGTATTATGGTAGTTATATTCTTGTACATAGGGGGCAGGATTATAGTAGTTATATTCTTGTACATAGGGGGCAGTATTATAGTAGTTATATTCTTGCACATATGGGGCAGTATTATAGTAGTTATATTCTTGTACATAGGGGGCAGTATTATAGTAGTTATATTCTTGTACATAGGGGGCAGTATTATAGTAGTTATATTCTTGTACATAGGGGGCAGTATTATAGTAGTTATATTCCTGTACATAGGGGGCAGTATTATAGTAGTTATATTCCTGTACATAGGGGGCAGTATTATAGTAGTTATATTCCTGTACATAGGGGGCAGTATTATAGTAGTTATAGTCTTGTACATAGGGGGCAGTATTATAGTAGTTATATTCCTGTACATAGGGGGCAGTATTATAGTAGTTATATTCTTGTACATAGGGGGCAGTATTATAGTAGTTATATTCTTATACATGGTTTAGGACAGTGCTGGGCAACGTTTTGAGCTTGGTGTGTCAAAATTCACCCAAAAAACGAGCATAACTCGGGTGGTGTGTCACCTTGACAAAAAAAAAACATAATTTTGTGACATTTATAGTTTAAATAACAAATACGTATAATTATTTAACTTCTATGGTACTTTAACCCTAGGTTGTCTGATTGATCCTAACATGTACTGCCATATTACAGTAGGGATTTTCCACATAATGTATTACTAAGTACAAATCACACATTGTAATAGATCGGTTACAATCAGACACGTGTTGAAATGCTTAGTAACCTGCAAACTTTCAGTCATGAAAGTTCACAGGTTATAGCGAGGGCGCAGGCGCCGCTGTCCACATCTCCTTCATGAGGAGCAAAATAATCGCAATGTCTGGCGATATGCAAGGCGTTGCGATTATTTCAGGGCTTGTACGTCACAAAACTGACACACAAGCCATGATATCTATTATACAGTCACTGACCTTACTCACTGTATGATGAGAGTGGTTATCCTCCCTCAACCTTGCTGTGGAGATGGTCCGTGTAGAGGTGGCAGCTGCTGGGACATCACACAGGGCAGCAGCGATGTGGCCTCTGTCTGTGCTGCCACCCTCCCCCCACCACAACTATCAGGAGCTGCAGAGGAGTCTCCTCGGTGTATGGCCGGGTCGCCTCTCCTGCTGTGCCCGGTGCTGATACCTGGGCTGACTGGAGACACGAGGCACAGCTCACACAGGGGGACGGGACGGCCCGGGGGAGGAGGAGGAAGTGCTGGGAGCTCAGTGCAATCTCTCAGCCTCCCGGTTACTGCACCTGCGCCGTGGATGAAGCTTAACTCTCGGGCGGCCGCGTGTCAATGAAAATGGCTACGTGTGTCAACACTGACACGCGTGTCATAGGTTCGCCATCACTGGTTTAGGAGATGTAGTGAAAGTTACACAGTATATGATAATATCCTTTATGTTATTAGACACTTTTTTATTTTCATATTCTGTGTCTTGTTTTCCCATCAGATGTTCGCTCTCAGTTCTGAGGTTGAGAAAATATCTCGTTATTAGTTTTATACTTGGGATAATTAAGGATTGATCCCTAATGGGACACAGATGCGCAGTATTGGAGTTTTACTTTTTAATCAGTGGAGGACACACAGGCAATTACACAAGAAATACACCCGGCTCCAGCCTGTGGTTATGGGTCACGTCCAGCAGTAAAAACAGCCTCATTATGGAGGACGCGGGAGCAGTAATGTGTTTATAGAGAGAGTAATGGCTGTCATAAGCATCACCTCTCATCCTGTATCTATATAGCAGTGATGGAGAACCTTTTAGAGACCAAGTGCCCAAGCTACAACCAATATCCACTCATTTACCATGAAGTGCCAACATGGCATTTCAAGCAGTAACTTATTGCTGCCAACATTCAATTATATTGGCTCTCCTAAGGCCACCAAACAGTTGAAAGAAGGAGGGCAAATTCAAGCCATCATTATACTATAGCTTCTCTCCAGGAAGAATGGTGGGTCCAGCAGGAGGACCTCCAAAGACAATGCAGTTCTGACCACTGACCTCCCTTTTCCCGCAGGTCAAACGGCCAATGAAATGTCGCTTTAAAATAGCTCTGAGAGCAGTATCTTTTAAGTTGCTTGGGACTGCAGGAAGATTTGGTCCTGTTTGGTGAAATTGGGACAATGGCCTGAGTGCCCACAGAAAGGGCTCTGAGTGCCACCTCTGGCACCCGTGCCATAGGTTCGCCACCACTGCTATATAGGGTTCAGGTAATGTAGGAAGTTGTGTTTATGCAGACCTTGGGTCATTTCACAGTTAAAATAAAAAGGTAATCTACATAAATCTACAGTGTCTATAAAAATAAGACATTACTTATCCTGTACTGATATTATACCCCAGAGCTGATATACAGAACGAGCAATGTCATGTATGTACAGCAGCAGAATAGTGAGCACAGCTCTGGAGTGTAACAGAGATTCTCTTATGTGACTTTGGTAAGGGCAGCCTCGTACCATCTAGAATGTATGTGAAGCTTCGGACCTCTCAGATGTTTCGGTATATGTAATGTCCTGGCAGCTCTGAATCCCTTTGATGTTCAGAACCTATTGATCAGTCTGGATATTATTACAGTAATTCCAACTATTTTTCACCTCCTGCCACTTATAGTAACAATGACGGGTGAGCAGCAATCACTGACGACTTTGAGAAGGTAGAACCTTCAATTTAGACAAAGTAACGTGTTGTCTTCTCAAGAAACTTCTCTTAAAGGGACACTCCAGTCACAGCTGATTCATTGAATTATACTTTGTGCAGGGCCCGGAGGGAGGAGCCGGATCAGAATCCCTTTAAATGGAGTAGATTTGCCATAGAGCATTGATGTCCTGGTCTGAGGATCACCATCTGCATGGACACATCTACATACAAGGGTCACATTCACTCATCCACCCACCTCCAAGGTGCCCATAAGCCCCGTTTGGGTTTGGACATCTTCTTCTGCGGAGTAAAGATAACCACAGAAGATTACGGATCTACTATAGGATTCTTAGTTCTGTTGTCGCCATGGTTTACTAAACTGGTTTTAATTTATTTGTAGATTGGAGAAAGAACAAAGGGAAGATTCCTTCCAAGATTCTTCCGCAGTCTCTTCCCACCCGCGTGCCGGCGGACCACCGGGGTCTCATACATGGCTGGGTCTGTGATCTTGTTGGTAGAACAAGATGTTCCTGCACAGCACAACTTATTCACACATGTAGCAGATACCACGAGACAAGAACATAGGGTCCAGAGGTTTCCAATATGGCGGCCAAGAGGAGGGGAGGGAAGTTTGGAGGGAAACTTCCCAGTCACTTGGAGGGAAATTTTATGGTGATTTTTTCTATGATAGAGTGGAAAGAGCTGAGGTCAATGACATATACTTGTAAGTATTTGTCGCAGAGTAAAATCTTGTCAGGACTACAGATAGACTCCTGATTACCCACTAACACACAGGGCCTTTGCACGTTCCTTTAAGTGCTTCTTATTCGTGTATTTAAAGGAAACCTACCACCACGGATCTACCTATTAAGGTAGATCTGGTGGCAGGTTCTTCTAATCTGTAGCAGGATTGCCCTTTTCAGGGCTTATCCTTTAGTTGCCCAAATCTTTTATAATTTTTAACGCCCCTAATATGCAAATTTACTAAAGAGGCTACTGGGGCATGGAGTAGCCGGAGCTCTTTAGTAAATTTGCATTGATTTGCAGTGATTGACAGTGAGAGTCCTGATTACTCCACCCACACACAGTGATTGACAGTGAGAGTCCTGATTACCCCACCCACATACAGTGATTGACAGTGAGAGTCCTGATTACCTTTCCCACACACAGTGATTGATAGTGAGATTCCTGATTACTCCGCCCACACACAGTGATTGGCAGTGAGAGTCCTGATTACTCCGCCCACACACAGTGATTGATAGTGAGAGTTCTGATTACCCCACCCACACACAGTGATTGATAGTGAGAGTTCTGATTACCCCACCCACACACAGTGATTGACAGTGAGAGTCCTGATTACCCCACCCAAATACAGTGATTGACAGTGAGAGTCCCGATTACCTTTCCCACACACAGTGATTGATAGTGAGAGTCCTGATTACTCCGCTCACATACAGTAATTGGTAAGGAGAGTCCTGATTACCCTGCCCACACACAGTAATTGGTAATGAGAGTCCTGATTACTCCGCCCACACACAGTAATTGGTAATGAGAGTCCTGATTACTCCGCCCACACACAGTAATTGGTAATGAGAGTCCTGATTACCCCACCCACACACAGTGATTGACAGTGAGAGTCCTGATTACCCCGCCCACACACAGTGACTGACAGCTATAGATAAGAACCAATATATTTTATGAGAGGAGAACTATCCAGGATCCTTACACTGCCTTGTACGGGTCCCTGGTGTCTGCAGTGAGGAATAACATCCCCATTTACCTCCAGATATTCCATAGAATTATTAAAACCAGATGACACCAGAGATATAGATTACACGGGAAGGAATGTAAAGGGAAGGTCACGTCTGAAGATTGTAGGTAGAAGGAAATATGTGCAAGGAAGAAACGTCTAAGATCATACAGTCTATTTATCTATCTGTCTCACATCTATCCCCTATGTATCTACTGTATATGTGACTATATTTATTTATCTATTCATCTATATCTTATGCCTATCATCTCATATCTCATATCTCATATCTATCTATCTATCTATCTATCTATCTCATATCTATCTATCTCATATCTATCTATCTCATATCTATCTATCTATCTATCTATCTATCTATCTCATATCTATCTATCTATCTATCTCATATCTATCTATCTATCTCATATCTATCTATCTATCTATCTATCTCATATCTATCTATCTATCTATCTCATATCTATCTATCTATCTCATATCTATCTATCTCCTATCTATCTCATATCTATCTATCTATCTCATATCTATCTATCTCATATCTATCTATCTCATATCTATCTATCTATCTATCTATCTCATATCTATCTATCTATCTATCTCATATCTATCTATCTATCTCATATCTATCTATCTATCTATCTATCTATCTATCTCATATCTATCTATCTATCTATCTCATATCTATCTATCTATCTCATATCTATCTATCTATCTCCTATCTATCTCATATCTATCTATCTATCTCATATCTATCTATCTCATATCTATCTCATATCTATCTATCTCATTTCTATCTATCTATCTATCTATCTATCTATCTCATATCTATCTATCATCTCATATCTATCTATCTATAGTATATAGTATAGGACCCTTACACGCTCCACTCTATACCCTGTTCATATTGAACATACCTAAAATTGTGGAAAAAATTAATTGCACATAAAAACTTGAATAAACAATCAGGGTCATATTTCCTATTTTTTCCCTCGGGAGATATTCCTGGTGTCCACTTGTTGGATGACGCCATCAGTGCCACGATATTATTACCACAGTCAGCGCTCCTGGCGGCCGCCATGTTTAGTTCTGGCTCTTCCATCTTCTTCTGGGCTTAATCTTTTGGAAAGTTCCTTGTGAAGTTCCTGTAGTAGCCGTCACGTGACCTCCCTGGAACGTCTCCAGAATCAACTCGGATAATTAGATATCATAATAATTTTTCTGTCGTGATTTATTTTAAGTCCTCCTGGATATTTTAACAAGTCTGATGTGTGTGTTTAAGGATAAGGGGTAATTGAAACCTCTTACATACCATCGCTTGTCCGGAGCGGGACGCGGAGCTCACACATGTGGAACACATTTGCTGCCTCTTACCTTCCATCAGTAAAGTAGATTAAGGCAGCGCAGACTTTCCTCAGCTCCTAAAATAATTATGGGATCTCGGGAAAGCAACTTTTTTCAGACAAAAAAAAAAAAGTGCACATTCCCTTTAAGAAAACCTTTTACTACCTCCAACTATTTGCACCCAACAATAGGCTACACTCCGGTGCAGTTGGAATTTTTTTTCTAGCACCTCCCAATCCCAAGCAATCAATGATTTTAACTCAGCTGTGCTGTCAGATGGGCGTGTCCGGCTGAAAGCCCCACCCCAGGACAGCCCACTTGACAGGTTAGAGCCTTATTAGCATACTGGGTGCCAAAACTAAAAACATTAATTGCTTGGGAATGGTAGGGGCTAGAGAAAAAATTCCAACTGCATCCGAATCAGTGGAGCGGCGCCTATTAAACGACGCAAAGAGGTGGAGTAAAAGAAATTCATGTTTGTGCTGTGGTAGGTGGGTCTTCTTGGAAATTTTCTCTAAAGGTCCAGGAGGCCACCAAAAAAGTTGTCCCAAGGAAAAGAGGGCAAGCCGAGGCTAGTGGAAGGTTCCCGGATCTATCGGGCTATTGAAGGGGCAGGACTTGGGTACCTACATTATGTGGCACAGTAAAAAGGGGTGTGGTTTAGAATAAAGGGGCGGTAAAGTAGTAGTGACTTACCTAGGACCCCTTCTGCTGACCTGGTTTTCTGGACTATTCTTACTTTGTTATGTCTATATGACTATAAGGATATATAGACACCATAGAGGTAGGGGTCTCCTGTTTGGTAGCCCCTCGGACTGTCAGATACCGGAATGGACGCCATGTGATATTACACTGGACGTCTGCTCCAGGCTTTGTCTTCTTCTTATGTGTTTTTCCCTAGCTACTTGTGCTGGTCACCAAGCCACCTACCAATCACCCAGCACCACTTACCAGCTGGTCACCTAGACCCCAGCTCCATGGCCCGCCAGACCCCCCACCACAGCAGCGGAGCTATCCAGCTGGTCACCTAGACCCCAGCTCCATGGCCTGCCAGACCCCCCACCACAGCGGAGCTCCCCAGCGCCTGATCGCCAGACCCCCACAGCAGCAGACCTCTCCAACTAGTCACCTCGAACCCCAGCACCATGGCCCACAAGACCCCCACAGCAGAGGACCTCTCCAGCTAGTCACCTAGACCCCAGCACCACGGCCCGCCAGAACCCCCCACCGCAACAGAACTATCCAGCACCTCATTGCAGAGGACCTCCACAGCTGATATCCTCAGGACCCGGTCACTGGACCCCTATGGAATTGTTAACGCTTGCGTTAACATTGCATTTACATTGCAAACGCTAGCGTTAACAATAATGCATTTAGGCAAGTTGTAATGTTTTTCAAAATGCAATGAAAAAGCAAACGAAACGCAATGTGTGAACGCGGCCTTACTCTTGTATCAGGTCCAGACAATCTTCTATTGCTACATTGTTCCTGCCCTGATACATTGTAACAAATTAAGTTGAGATTTGTCCTGATACATTTACCTTACATAGGATATGACTGGATACATCTGTGACAAACCCTCTGCTGCGAGAACTCTCTGAATCCGGCAGGCCGCGTTCGTACAATGCGTCACTTTTTTTGCTGCGTTTTTTTTTACGCATTCCAAAGGCTTGAGCCGTGATCACACGCTGAGGTTACTTTGCGTTTTAGCAGATGCAGTGGAAGCGAAATGTAATGTTCTCAGTGATGAAGGATCAAGCCTTTGGAATGCATCAAAAACGCAACAAAAAAACGTGACGCAACGCATGGTGTGAACGCGGCCTCAGTGAAGAATATTCATTCCTATTTACTGGCAGCAAGCAGAGATCTTGCATATTCTAGGAGTTGACGGCTCTTACTTATAGTAAATAACATGAAATCCGGAGATGACCCTTCCAGGGGTAAGTAGTCTGGATTAGAGTCAGTGATGCCCCTCCTATACATTTAGGATGCTGGAAAGGGTTAATATTAATGCGCCGCAGTCGGGGGGCTGCTTTGTGTCAGCGCCAGCGTCTTATCAGTAATAGACCTACCGGCCATCCATCTGTAATGAGGTGAACGGTGAGCGCCGATCCTGGACAGACACGCAACATTCCAAGAGAAAGCGGCTGCTAATACAGATGTGTTCATCCTGAGCCTCCTGGTTCATTAGGAAACGTCTGGTTTCAACTGACCAGGACCAGGAACACCTAATAACAGGTCCAGAAATCGTAACCGTAATAAAGAATAATAATCTTTATTTGTATGATACAAAGCTCCAGATCCTCTGCTTAAGAAAGGGAACCTGTCAGCAGTGGTGACCATACAGACTGCAGCCAGTGTTAGTGTCCCTGGAAAAATGTGTAGTCAGAACTTTGTGTATGATGTTAGTAGCAGCAGGACTGTGATATGTGGATTTATATTCCAGAATTGTAGCTTCTTCAAGTGCACTGGGAGCCACTCCTCACACTGCTGTGCTCTGTGCTCTCTGTATCAAGTATTAGGTAAGCCCATGGAGAGATGTGTAATCATATCTTTGTTTATGTTAGTAGCAGCAAGACTGTGAAATATGGATTTATATTACAGAATTGCAGCTTTTTCAACTGCACTGGGGGCATCTCCTCACACTGCTGTGCTCTGTGCTCTCTGTCAGGTATCCTCCACAATGTATTCGTTATTGTCCCTGAAGAGATGTGTAATCATACCTATGTGTATGTTGTTAGTAGCAGCAGGACTGTGATATGTTTATTTATATTTCAGAATTGTAGCTTCTTCAAGTGCACTGGGGGCATCTCCTCACACTGCTGTGCTCTGTGTCATGTAGCCTGCACGCTGTATTAGGTACTGTCCCTGGAGAGATGTGTAATCCTACCTATGTGTATGTTGTTAGTAGCAGCAGGACGGTGAAATATGGATTAATATTACAGAATTGTAGCTTCCCCAAGTGTACGAGGGTTATCTCCTAACACTGTTGTGCTCTGTGCTCTCTGCAGCCAGTATTAGCTATTGCCCGTGGAGAGCTGTATATTCATACCTTTATGTGTGTTGTAGCAGCAGGAAATCCATTACTATTGTGGGATTGTATAAGGCCAGTGTGTCCTTACACTGCTGTGCTCTTATTTATCTGCAAAGAGCTGCTTCACAGCTCCTCCCATGTGCTGTGAGTAACAGCTGTTGCAGGCTTCTGGTTGAATTCTACAGCATGGAAGACGATGTACAGCAACTCAAGTGCACAGAGCACAGCAGTGTGAATAGACACCCCCATTGCAAATGGAGTAGCTGCAATCCTGGAATACAAATCGATATATCACAGTCCCGCTGCTACTAACATACAGAAAGGAATGATTTTGCATCTCTCCAGGGACAATACCTAACACTGGCTGCACAGAGCACAGCAGTGTGAGGACATATCACCATAACGGGCTTCAGTCTGCATGTAGACATGCCTATCATAAATTCTCTATTGACTTCCCGGTTGGTATGGAATCATTTCACTTGGTAGTTAGGTGTCCAAGATCACAAAAAAGTGGGGTTTTATTAGAAAAAAATAGCCCCAGACTTGCCTTTTATTGCTCCGCACCCCTGAAGAACCACCAGTCCTGTATCACAGATTTAATTTGCATGTTTAAATTCTCTCTTCCTGCTGCAACCACTAGGGGGAGCTGAAGATTCAACAGCACCCTGTTAACTCAGCTCCCCCTAGTGGTGGCCATAAGCAGAGAGTATTTTATCATTCAACTTCTTATACAGCGGTTTTGCAACTCTGTATCAGAGAAAGGAAATTCCTGTTGGTATAAGGATATAATATACAGACAGAAGTTACTAAATATTCAACCATGAACATTAAACGTCAAGTAAAAAGAGAATTCCTTTGTGTCCACTGTGTTAGTCTTCACTACAATTTTGGCATTATGTTCATGAACCAGGAGGCTCAGGATGAGCGGCTGTATTAATCACACGCCCTGGATATGTATTGTGTATATTTCGGTAGAGCGCCCCCCACCCCCACGTGTGCAGCGTCTGGGAGGAATGTATCATCTCCTGCTGGGTAACATCATTCTGGAAGGAATTTAAGGAGAATAAACAGGGAACGAGACGTCTTCACTCCCAGGAGCCGCTGATGTGGGTGCAGCCGCCCCGTGCAAAGCTGAGCAAGGCGTCCCCCAGGGGGTCAGACTCCCCCGAAATCACCCGCTAATGCACTGGAGGCTTCACATCCAGAGATGAGTAATCAGGACTTCTGCCGGAGGGCGATGGGGAGTCCATGAGATTATTACAACCCCCCATCCTGGGAACAGAAAACACAGATCTAGGAGCCCCATATAATAATAGTCATAGGGGGGTCTCTACTGGGGGCCGCTGTATATCCAGACAAAATGTTTATGCCCCCTTTTCTTATTGAATGTGTGAATTGTAGTGTTAAGATTGTACAGCGACCTCACTATAGAGCAATGTCAGCTACAGTCATATCAGACCCCAGACCAGACCTCGATATTAACATCAGACCCCAGACCAGACCTCGATATTAACATCAGACCCCAGACCAGACCTCGATATTAACATCAGACCCCAGACCAGACCTCGATATTAACATCAGACCCCAGACCAGACCTCTATATTAATATGAGACCCCAGACCAGACTCCTATATTAATATCAGACCCCAAACCAGACCCCTATATTAATATCAGACCCCAGACCAGACCCCGATATTAATATCAGACCAAAGACCAAACCTCTATATTAGTATCAGACCCTAGACCAGACCCCGATACTAAGATCAGACCCCAGACCAGACCCCCATATTAATATCAGACCCCAGACCAGACCCCTATATTAATATCAGAACCCAGACCAGACCTCGATATTTATATCAGACCCCAGACCAGACCCCGATATTAATATCAGACCCCAGACCAGACTCCTATATTAATATCAGATCCCAGACCAGATCCCTATATTAATATCAGACCCCAGTTCAGACCCCTATATTAAAATCAGACCCCAGACCAGATTCCTAAATTAATATCAGACCCCAGACCAGACCCCTATATTAATATCAGACCCCCAGACCAAACCCCTATATTAATATCAGACCCCAGATCAGACCCCAGACCAGACCCCGATATTAATATCAGACCCCAGACCAGACCCCGATATTAATATCAGACCCCAGACCAGACTCCTATATTAATATCAGACCCCAGACCAGACTCCTATATTAATATCAGACCCCAGACCAGACCCCGATATTAATATCAGACCCCAGACCAGACCCCTATATTAATATCAGACCCCAGACCAGACCCCGATATTAATATCAGACCCCAGACCAGACCCCGATATTAATATCAGACCCCAGACCAGACCCCTATATTAATATCAGACCCCAGATCAGACCCCTATATTAAAATCAGACCCCAGACCAGACTCCTATATTAATATCAGACCCCAGACCAGACTCCTATATTAATATCAGACCCCAGACCAGACCCCTATATTGATATCAGACCCCAGACCAGACCCCTAAATTGATATCAGACCCCAGACCAGACCCCTATATTGATATCAGACCCCAGACCAGACCCCGATATTAATATCAGACCCCAGACCAGACCCCTATATTAATATCAGACCCCAGACCAGACTCCTATATTAATATCAGACCCCAGACCAGACCCCTATATTAATATCAGACCCCAGATCAGACCCCTATATTAAAATCAGACCCCAGACCTGACCCCTATATTAATATCAGACCCCAGACCAGACTCCTATATTAATATCAGACCCCAGACCAGACCCCTATATTGATATCAGACCCCAGACCAGACCCCTAAATTGATATCAGACCCCAGACCAGACCCCTAAATTGATATCAGACCCCAGACCAGACCCCTATATTGATATCAGACCCCAGACCAGACCCCTATATTGATATCAGACCCCAGACCAGACCCCGATATTAATATCAGACCCCAGACCAGACTCCTATATTAATATCAGACCCCAGACCAGACCCCGATATTAATATCACACCCCAGACCAGACTCCTATATTAATATCAGACCCCAGACCAGACTCCTATATTAATATCAGACCCCAGACCAGACTCCTATATTAATATCAGACCCCAGACCAGACTCCTATATTAATATCAGACCCCAGACCAGACCCCTATATTAATATCAGACCCCAGACCAGACCCCTATATTAAAATCAGACCCCAGACCAGACTCCTATATTAATATCAGACCCCAGATCAGACCCCTATATTAATATCAGACCCCAGATCAGACCCCTATATTCAAATCAGACCCCAGACCAGACCTCGATATTAATATCAGACCCCAGACCAGACTCCTATATTAATATCAGACCCCAGACCAGACCCCTATATTGATATCAGACCCCAGACCAGACCCCTATATTAATATCAGACCCCAGATCAGACCCCTATATTCAAATCAGACCCCAGACCAGACCCCTATATTGATATCAGACCCCAGACCAGACCCCGATATTAATATCAGACCCCAGACCAGACCCCTATATTAATATCAGACCCCAGACCAGACTCCTATATTAATATCAGACCCCAGACCAGACCCCTATATTAATATCAGACCCCAGATCAGACCCCTATATTAAAATCAGACCCCAGACCAGACCTCGATATTAATATCAGACCCCAGACCAGACTCCTATATTAATATCAGACCCCAGACCAGACCCCTATATTGATATCAGACCCCAGACCAGACCCCTAAATTGATATCAGACCCCAGACCAGACCCCTAAATTGATATCAGACCCCAGACCAGACCCCTATATTGATATCAGACCCCAGACCAGACCCCTATATTGATATCAGACCCCAGACCAGACCCCGATATTAATATCAGACCCCAGACCAGACTCCTATATTAATATCAGACCCCAGACCAGACTCCTATATTAATATCAGACCCCAGACCAGACTCCTATATTAATATCAGACCCCAGACCAGACCCCTATATTAATATCAGACCCCAGACCAGACCCCTATATTAAAATCAGACCCCAGACCAGACTCCTATATTAATATCAGACCCCAGATCAGACCCCTATATTAATATCAGACCCCAGATCAGACCCCTATATTCAAATCAGACCCCAGACCAGACCTCGATATTAATATCAGACCCCAGACCAGACCCCTATATTAATATCAGACCCCAGATCAGACCCCTATATTCAAATCAGACCCCAGACCAGACCTCGATATTATTATCAGACCCCAGACCAGACTCCTATATTAATATCAGACCCCAGACCAGACTCCTATATTAATATCAGACCCCAGACCAGACCCCTATATTAATATCAGACCCCAGACCAGACCCCGATATTAATATCAGACCCCAGACCAGACTCCTATATTAATAATCAGACCCCAGACCAGACCCCTATATTGATATCAGACCCCAGACCAGACCCCTATATTGATATCAGACCCCAGACCAGACTCCTATATTAATATCAGACCCCAGACCAGACTCCTATATTAATATCAGACCCCAGACCAGACACCTATATTAATATCAGACCCCAGACCAGATTCCTATATTAATATCAGACCCCAGACCAGACTCCTATATTAATATCAGACCCCAGACCAGACCCCGATATTAATATCAGACCCCAGACCAGACCCCTATATTAATATCAGACCCCAGACCAGACCCCTATATTAAAATCAGACCCCAGACCAGACCTCGATATTAATATCAGACCCCAGACCAGACCCCGATATTAATATCAGACCCCAGACCAGACCCCTATATTAATATCAGACCCCAGACCAGACCCCTATATTCAAATCAGACCCCAGACCAGACCTCGATATTAATATCAGACCCCAGACCAGACTCCTATATTAATATCAGACCCCAGACCAGACTCCTATATTAATATCAGACCCCAGACCAGACCCCTATATTCAAATCAGACCCCAGACCAGACCCCTATATTCAAATCAGACCCCAGACCAGACCTCGATATTAATATCAGACCCCAGACCAGACTCCTATATTAATATCAGACCCCAGACCAGACTCCTATATTAATATCAGACCCCAGACCAGACCCCTATATTAATATCAGACCCCAGACCAGACTCCTATATTAATATCAGACCCCAGACCAGACCCCTATATTAATATCAGACCCCAGACCAGACCCCGATATTAATATCAGACCCCAGACCAGACTCCTATATTAATATCAGACCCCAGACCAGACCCCTATATTAAAATCAGACCCCAGACCAGACCCCGATATTAATATCAGACCAAAGACCAAACCTCTATATTAGTATCAGACCCTAGACCAGACCCCGATACTAAGATCAGACCCCAGACCAGACTCCTATATTGATATCAGACCCCAGACCAGACCCCTATATTGATATCAGACCCCAGACCAGGCCCCTATATTGATATCAGACCCCAGACCAGGCCCCTATATTAATATCAGACCCCAGACCAGACTCCTATATTAATATCAGACCCCAGACCAGACTCCTATATTAATATCAGACCCCAGACCAGACCCCTATATTGATATCAGACCCCAGACCAGACCTCTATATTAATATCACACCCCAGACCAGACCTCGATATTAAAAAAAACATCCAAAGGTCTGGTTACACATCTCTCCAGGGACAATACCGAACACTGGCTGCACAGATTACAGAGCACAGCAGTGTGAGGACACAACTCCAATACAATCCTGGAATATAAATCCATATATCACAGTCCTGCTGCTACTAACAACATTCACAAAGGTCTGATTACACATCACTCTAGGGACAGTACCTAACACTGGCTGCAGTCTACGTGGTCCCACCTGCTGACAGGTTCCCTTTAAGGTCAAACAGCCGTCACATGTTTCTTGAACCTCCTGGTAGAGGAACATCAATTCATTTATTGGTTGCAGGGGTTTCCAGGATCAGAAAAGTAAAATATCTCCAGTGAAGCTCAGTTGTTGTGACGACCTGTAATACCACACACAACCTGTAGACAGGAGGGGCGCTCTTTCTGGAAGTCTATTTTGAGCTGTTATCTGGGTCAGTAAGTCCAGGGTTATGGCTGGAGGACAAGGCCCCTCTCATGGATTTTGGATCTTTCCATTGAGCCATAAGAGGGCAGTGTCACTAATTGCTGCCTTTGAAGGCGTCCGGTTACCGCAGAGGAGCAGTAATTGGCGTCCGGGGAGAGCGGGAGTCACCGCCGACACACACTGTGATGTCTTGTATCTGCCGGGAGGGGACCGGACCACAGAAGCCTCCATTGTCACACACAAAGGTCACCACACACCGGCCCAGGCCGCAACGCGCCGTAAACAGGACGCGGGGGGAGGAGATATAAAGGGCGACATAAGCAGCAGGAAGACAGCACAGAAACCGTTCTCAAATGTATCCAGATCTGTGAGACTTAAAGGGGAACTCCATTCACAACCATCCTCGGACATGGAAGATACACATGACACATAAGATCCTACACCGCGTACGAAAAACGTATTTTAAAAATTACATAGAGTTAGAAGTCTGGATTAAAATACTGCCATATATAAGCAAAATAATACCGTCATATAATATTCCTTTATAGAGAATACAATATACTGTATATGTAATTATAGAATCCACACAAAACTCATCGTCAGTTCCCTGATAAAAATGCAATTCAATACCCCCAGCATTTATATAATACTGCCATGTAGTTATATTCCTGTATATAGGGGGCAGTATTATAGTAGTTATATTCCTGTACATAGGGGGCAGTATTATAGTAGTTATATTCCTGTACATAGGGGCAGTATTATAGTAGTTATATTCCTGTACATAGGGGCAGTATTATAGTAGTTATATTCTTGTACATAGGGGGCAGTATTATAGTAGTTATATTCCTGTACATAGGGGGCAGTATTATAGTAGTTATATTCCTGTACACAGGGGGCAGTATTATAGTAGTTATATCCCTGTACATAGGGGGCAGTATTATAGTAGTTATATTCCTGTACATAGGAGGCAGTATTATAGTAGTTATATTCTTGTACATAGGGAGCAGTATTATAGTAGTTATATTCTTGTACATAGGGAGCAGTATTATAGTAGTTATATTCTTGTACATAGGGAGCAGTATTATAGTAGTTATATTCTTGTACATAGGGGGCAGTATTATAGTAGTTATATTCTTGTACATAGGGGGCAGTATTATAGTAGTTATATTCTTGTACATAGGGAGCAGTATTATAGTAGTTATATTCTTGTACATAGGGAGCAGTATTATAGTAGTTATATTCTTGTACATAGGGGGCAGTATTATAGTAGTTATATTCTTGTACATAGGGGGCAGTATTATAGTAGTTATATTCTTGTACATAGGGGGCAGTATTATAGTAGTTATATTCCTGTACATAGGGGGCAGTATTATAGTAGTTATATTCCTGTACATAGGGGGCAGTATTATAGTAGTTATATTCCTGTACATAGGGGGCAGTATTATAGTAGTTATATTCCTGTACATAGGGGGCAGTATTATAGTAGTTATATTCCTGTACATAGGGGGCAGTATTATAGTAGTTATATTCTTGTACATAGGGGGCAGTATTATAGTAGTTATATTCTTGTACATATGGGGCAGTATTATAGTAGTTATATTCTTGTACATAGGGGGCAGTATTATAGTAGTTATATTCCTGTACATAGGGGGCAGTATTATAGTAGTTATATTCTTGTACATAGGGGGCAGTATTATAGTAGTTATATTCTTGTACATAGGGGGCAGTATTATAGTAGTTATATTCTTGTACATAGGGGGCAGTATTATAGTAGTTATATTCCTGTACATAGGGGGCAGTATTATAGTAGTTATATTCCTGTACATAGGGGGCAGTATTATAGTAGTTATATTCCTGTACATAGGGGGCAGTATTATAGTAGTTATATTCCTGTACATAGGGGGCAGTATTATAGTAGTTATATTCTTGTACATAGGGGGCAGTATTATAGTAGTTATATTCTTGTACATAGGGGGCAGTATTATAGTAGTTATATTCTTGTACATATGGGTCAGTATTATAGTAGTTATATTCTTGTACATAGGGGGCAGTATTATAGTAGTTATATTCCTGTACATAGGGGGCAGTATTATAGTAGTTATATTCCTGTACATAGGAGGCAGTATTATAGTAGTTATATTCTTGTACATAGGGGGCAGTATTATAATAGTTATATTCCTGTACATAGGGGGCAGTATTATAGTAGTTATATTCTTGTACATAGGGGGCAGTATTATAAAAGTTATATTCCTGTACATAGTGGACAGTATTATAGTAGTTATATTCTTGTACATAGGGGGCAGTATTATAGTAGTTATATTCCTGTACATAGGGGGCAGTATTATAGTAGTTATAGTCTTGTACATAGAGGGCAGTATTATAGTAGTTATATCCTTGTACATAGAGGGCAGTATTATAGTAGTTATATCCTTGTACATAGAGGGCAGTATTATAGTAGTTATATCCTTGTACATAGGGGGCAGTATTATAGTAGTTATATTCCTGTACATAGGGGGCAGTATTATAGTAATTATATTCCTGTACATAGGGGGCAGTATTACAGTAGTTATATTCTTGTACATAGGGGGCAGTATTATAGTAGTTATATTCTTGTACATAGAGGGCAGTATTATAGTAGTTATATTCTTGTACATATGGGCAGTATTATAGTAGTTATATTCCTGTACATAGGGGGCAGTATTATAGTAGTTATATTCTTGTACATAGGGGGCAGTATTATAGTAGTTATATTCCTGTACATAGGAGGCAGTATTATAGTAGTTATATTTCTGTACATAGGGGGCAGTATTATAGTAGTTATATTCCTGTACATAGGGGGCAGTAGTATAGTAGTTATATTCCTGTACATAGGGGGCAGTATTATAGTAGTTATATTCTTGTACATAGGGGGCAGTATTATAGTAGTTATATTCCTGTACATAGGGGGCAGTATATAGGAGCAGCAGTGCTTCTATTTATATACAATACAGATAACCCCCTGTGTATATGTGGTGACGGTGACATCATGGTACGTTCTCCACCCTTGTTATTGTGGTGACAGTGGAAGTCCACTGACAAAATAATGTCATAAAGAAATATTATTTCCTGGTGTTTGGACAGATCTTGTCTCTTGGGGCTGGTAATCAGACAATGACAGCGGAAGGAAGGGCCCAGCATTAAGTTAAAGGAGTCTGTAAGGAAAGGCTCTGTCATGTGGACGCCGCCATGGGATCAGATCTGGGGAACAGATCCAACAGGAAGGAGAGACGTCTGGAATAAATAGAAACAGGAGATGGGATAAGGAAGCGGCGTCCCAGGGCCACAGGGATAGAGGGTAGAATAATGGTGGGTACAGGCAGAGGGGCACGAAGAAGTATCACACACACATCTATCCGTCTAGTATACAGGGGGGCACGGAAAGTATTCGGACCCCTTTAAACTTTTCAATCTTTGTATCATTGCAGCCAATTGGTAAGATCCGAAAAGTAAGATTTTTGGGGATCTTCTTTACCCCTCTCACCAAGGTCCTTGTCCAAAAATTGCTTAGTTTTGCAGGACGGCCAGGTCAAGGAAGAGTTGTGGTTGCCCTAAACTTCCTCCATTTAAGGATTATGGAGACCACTGTGCTCTGTGCACTTTGAGTGCTGCAGAAATTCTTTTGTCACCTTGGCCAGATCTGTGCTTTGCCACAATACTGTCTCTGAGCTCCTTGGGCAGTTCCTTAGACCTCATGATTCTCATGTGTTCTGACGTGCACTGTGAGGTCTTATATAGACAGGTGTGTGCCTTTCCTAATCAAGTCCAATCAATTTAAGTAAATACAGCTGGACTCCACTGAAGGAGTAGAACCATCTCAAGGAGGATCAGAAGGTAATATATAAAAGTGTAACAGCAAAGGGTCTGAATACTTATGACCATGTGATATTTCCATTTTTCTTGTTCAATAAATTAGCAAAAATGTCTATATTTTTGTTTTTTTCTGATAAGATGGGGGCAAAGTATACATTACTGGGGGCAGAGGGCACATTAATGATCTTACCTAATGGCTGCAATGAAACCAATAGAAAAATTTAAAGGGGTCTGAATACTTTCTATAGCCTTTGTATCTGTTTTATCTATTTGTTATCGATCTCACATCTTTCTATCCCATATTATCTACCTAGCTACATCAGTTATAGGCTTATAGTTCAATGTAAACTTTCCTGATCCTCCTATAGGAAAGAAATAATTTGCTGTTACATTTTTTTTCCCCCAAAAAAATAAATGAAAACCAGAGTCGGCCACAATATTCTATACGGTTTTATTGACATAGACTTTGATCTCTCTTCGTACAGCAGGCACGTCGGCATCAATGTTTGGCATAAGACAACCAGAAGAATTGCACTTGACCTTGACAGATTTACATCACTTTGTGGCTCGTACAGATTTAGTGTCAGGTTCCCGACATTTTGGTCTACGACATTCAGAATTGAGGGACATTGTACATTTGTGGTGCTCGGAAGTGCTATTTGTATCGCTCACACCTGCGTCTCTCTCCCTATACACACATCTTTCGACAATGATTGCTTTTAAGGCAAAAAAAACAATAAAAAAATTCTGTAAAAAGAAAATGTTGTTTTTCTGGTGCCTTCATGTCACTTGGTTCTGTTTGCACCTTCATGTTACTTTGTTATACTGGCACTTTAAAGTCAATTCAGAAGCCTAGAGCACTTTTTTTTATTCCTGGTGTTGGGACTTATTAGGCAAAACATGACCCGGGGATCCAGGGGCCGGATTACGATGGCCATAGGCCCTTGGCCTGAGACAATTGTGGGCCATTACAAGTCTAACTGGAAGGACCCTACGTGTTGAGGATTTCATGGCTTGAGGTCCTTCTCTTTATTATCTCTGTAGCCCAGTATCAATTGGTTCAGGTGGTAATGGGCCCTGGGCGCCATCTCAAACGTCCTATATTATAGTCCACTACTGGACCTGCTAAAGAACATCCTCTAAGGCCCAGGACTAGACGTGATGTAGTGGATCATTTTTGCCAGAGTGTTTCTTTAAAAACTTATCAGTACACAGACTGGTCAAAGAATACTCAACAAACACCAGGAAAAACCTTGGTCTTCTGGGCAGAACCTACTGTGACCACCACCAATCCGGTTGAATAAGGAAGCTCTGTTTTAGACACAGGGTCAACATCAGACCACAGATTTGTGTCCTGCAATTCACCTCCAGGATTCAGAATGGTGGTAGGATGTAGTACCACACATAACCTGTGGACAGGGATGGCACTATACTTAAAATAACTCAACCATGATGTGTTCTTAGATAACACTTGACGAATATACCACACACAGTACCAGATTATGGGTGAAGGTCATCTTATTATTAGTGATTAGGTTTGACCAGGCAATGACATGGTGTCAGCTATAGAATTGGACATTTTGCATGAGGCATGGATGGATTTGTGGCAAACAATGGAAAATAAAGGCATATGTTAGTCCGCCAAGAACAGGTGCACAATTTGTAAAGGGTGGTGAAGACGCAAAATTGTGAGCACAAACAAGATCTCAAGAAGGTTCTTGCTGCAATGTGTCCTTCAAGATGTACTACTGTTGTGTGAAGCTAGAGGTTCCAGTTCATAATGTTCATGTTCCACCTCCGTCTTTGTACCTCGTGTGTCTAACTGATACTTATTACTATGGTTTGCCTTGTTTTGTCCTCTCTCGGTGGTACTCGATGACAATGCTTGGGAAAAGGCTTTGAACTGCAACTTTTTTGGCAACGGAATCTGACCACAACTTCCCTGTGGCCCGAGACAACGGCACATGCATTGGAAAAAGAATGTAGCAAAGGCCCAACTAATGCACATGATCAACATCATGAACGTGCCCAACTGGGTGTAGGCCAGAACAGTAGAAGGCATCATCATTGCTCCAGCCACGAAGGTGGTTAGTGCAGCCATGGCAATAGCAGAACCCATGCGACTGAGAGAGAAGACCACTTTCCCTTCTCGATCCGAATCGGGAGCAAGCCGATAGGCAACACCATAATGTACAGCAAAATCCACTGAAAGACCCACGGCAACAGATATAGTGACAGATTCTAGAACATTGAGTTCCCATCCAAGAAGAACCAAGGAGCCAACCGTAACAAATATAGTGCCTGCTATTGAAACAATGGCATAGAGACTTATAATTATGTTCCACGTAGTAAGAAGCATGACGCTAAACGCAACAGCAACCGATAATCCCATGGCAATCAAGGTCCCATCGGAAAGGCTGTCCTGGAGGTCATAAAATTCAAGGTCGCTCACGAACCACCCATTGCTTAGGCCAACCGGAGCGGACTGGAGTTCCTTTGAAACCCAAGCATCAACCTCCTTGTAAAAGTGATGCATCTTCTCATATGCAAAAGTGAAAAGGTAAGAACTTTTAAATTTTAATACTACAGCTCTGATGGTGTCGTTGATGTCAAACCTTGGGCCGGGAGTCTTGCTGTCTAAATGGTAAACAGTGCTCCTTTCCAGCTCCATGATGGCCCTTTTGATACAGAGCTCGAATACCTCCTGTTTATATGGAAATCCTTGCTGGCTACAACACGGATAAAGAGAAGGTTCGTCACAGTCTTGATTATCCATCCACTGTTTAAAGGTCTCGATGAAACAACTGGTAAAGTCCTGTTCATCCGTCTGATAGTAGAAAGTTTGGTTTTTCAACTTTTGGCAAAAACTTAACATCCATTGTTGTGAGACAGGGCTGGAAATGTTAAAGCTACTGTCCAATTTCAGCTTGCCTCGGCTTTTTGGATTCAAAGGATCTCCATTGTCCTCAGGAGAGATTCCCCAGACAATAGTAATGGGCATATGGAGCTCCTCCCCATGATGGACCCTCTCAAAAATGAACAACTTTTTGTACTCGGCATCGTATCTCTCGAAAGGATGGGAAGACCTGAACACTTGAAATTCTGAAAGTTCTAACGATGGGAGTTTCATCTTTGGATTGACACAAACAATATACGCTCCACCAATAGTCATGGCCAGAAAGCCAAACACCCAGACATATCTGAATTTAATGACAATGCACGGCAATACTTTTTCGAAGAAAATTCTTGATGCTTCAGAAACTGTGAAGAGAAACTCCTGGACCTTCTGGCACATGACATTCCAACAGCTCTTCTTGTTATAAGGTCGTTGTTGGGAACCTTTAAAACAGGTAAAAATGTTCAGGAGGTAACGTTCATGTAGAACAACTACGGCAGGTAGCCATGTGACCATAAGGAAATAATTGACCAATATGGCGGTGCCAGCATAGACTCCGAAACACCGGATTGCGGTAATATTGCTGACGTAGTTGGCGTAGAAGGCCGCTGCGGTGGTAAAGCTGGTGACAAACATAGAAAGAGCAGCATGTTGTAGGGTGATGCTCACCGCCTCCGAGGTCTCCGCGTGAGGTTTGTCAAATTTGGTGTAATTCCAGACATCACACAAGACAAAAGCATCATCAGCCCCAATTCCGACAAGAATGATCAGTGCAGTGAGGTTCATGAAGGGGAAAAACTCAAAGTTAAATACGACACGATAGAGGAAATAAGATACAATCAGTGAACTAATGATGGCGAACATGGTCATCAGTGTGATAAACATTGATCTTGTGTAGATACACATGACCAAGAGGACAATTAATATGGCAATGGCCGGATACACGGTATCCATTAAGAGATAGTCTTGAAATAAGCTATGTTTGATTCCAAACTCAATTCCCGTGACGGTGGTTACACCATCAGAACAGTTCCAGTTCTCAAAATTATCCAGATAAATGTTCATCATGGACTCCCCATTCTCGGTTGGGGAGAAGAGCATACTGTGCCTTAAAACTGGATTGGAGATATCCACATTCTTTGGATTGAAGAAGTCTTTGTCCACCAGGAAATGAAGGATCTGGTAGACAGCATTGTACTTGGTACATTTTCGAGGCACATTCGTACACTTCAGCTGGTCCTTCCTTTTGGCAGCCATATTCCAGCAGTCTGGTCCCAAAGTTCCGTTATGGTAATATTTGGCACAGGTACGGATTAGTTTTAGCGTGTGAGACACGTCCCGCTCTACAATCTTATGACATGAAGATCTGTTGTTGAGAATAGCAATGTAGTTTCCCAGGGTCCAGCTGGGGCAACATGAATCTGCGGTGGTCCTCTGGCACAGGTCTAGGAATTGCGGGTGGGATCTGATCTGTAGAGAAGAAAAGAAGAACATCAAAACCAAGTTCTTCTGAGGTCAAACTACAACATGACATCAACATGTATACACTCATAGGGTGGAGTCTTCCAAAGTGTCCCCATGCTTCTCAAAAACAGATCACCATGTGTTTCATGAGGTCACTGCTGAACATCAGCTCTCCCAATTCTCCCGACCCAACCACCAGAACATCGAGTTGAAGGAACCAGTTGTTGGAGTGAGGTGGGTTCCTTTTTAACAGCCCCTGCCCCATTCCTGCTGACCAGGGGTTGGCTAGTTTTGTCCCCTTTTAATGTTTTTTTGTTTTTTAATAAAATTACCATGAAGAGATCTGGATAGATCAGCTATGACATTTTAATTACCATCAATAATGATATGCTAGCTCAGTACTTGGAGTTGTTGAGTAACTGTACACATCGGGGGGTTAAACACCATCTCCTCCATAATTAGATTACCGCTCCAGCATCCTGTATAATGAGTTTGTTTTACGGCTTGGCGTGAACGATAACTAAAGGCTGGAGCAGTGTGTATTTCATGTTTAATGGCCTGTGTGTCCTCCACTGATTGAGAAAACTTTAATTAGGAATTCTCGGCATCTGAATTCCATTAGTGACTTTCCCCCAATTACCCGGCCTGGGAACTCAGCAGTTTCATCCAATAACTCTCAGACTTCTAGGAGCAAAACTAACCCAAAGTGAAGTCTGAGGTAGGTAGACGCAAAGTTGGTCCTACACTTTCGAGGAGAGCTATCTCTTCCAGCACCGGAAGATGTGGGAATGCTGGAATAGGGGGGAGTCCAACCTTTCTCAATCTCGAATTGCCCAATTTCATAAACTGAAGAAACCCTCTAATCTGACCCTCCACTTTGGATGCAATAGTGTTCTATATGTTAGAATACCCTACCCATACATTATGAAGGCCCATCTAACAGGGCAGAAGTGGTGAATCTAGTTGCTGCAAGCATCTCATTCCACTATTTCATGACCGATTTTACCCCACCCCCATCTTTGCCCTAAGGAATCCCTGAGGAATGCCACGTCCTAGTGTGAATGTCCAGGATTTTAGCAATTTAATGGGATTTTCCAAATCACAGTGGGAATCACACATTTGCCCCTCCACTTCATTCTTACCCTGGAGACATATAGAAAGATGTCTAATGGAGTCTTCCACCACCCCTCCCCCCTATTTACTCTCAAACATTATCCATGTAACCCATGTAAACAGCAGAGGCTATCCAAATATCCCAAACCCCCGCATACACACTGAAATGGATAGAGTGGCACCAGGGTGTTTTGTTTTCAAAATCACATAACTTCAATTTAGAGAATTTCAGGAATGCACCAAATAATTGACATTTTTGGACTTACCCTTGTATTGTCTATATTGCACATTGACTTGATGGCTTGCAAATTCCACAGACTCTGTCCACTCACTGAGGTAAACACGATGCGTGAATAGCGGTTATCTGAAAAAAAAAAAAAGAGTAGAAAGTTAGAAAAAGTACTCCAGGAAATCTGGAAAACCTTGTGGGGGCTGGGGTGGCAAATAATAAGAAAGTGTTCCGATTCATAGGATGGCCATGTGCAGGGCCGGTGCTAGACAAAGTGGGGCCCTGGGCAAAACTAAAAGTGGGGCCCCAAAATAAAACTATTTTATGACCAGTCAGTCAGTAAGAGGCTCCCTTTTGTATGGTAAAACAAACTGTAATATGGGACTATTTTATAGGAGATGATAGATGATAGGGAAATTGATGGGCAGCACGGTGGCTCAGTGGTTAGCACTACAGCCTTGCAGCTCTGGTCAACATCTGCAAAGAGTTTGTATGTTCTCTCTGTGTTTGCGTGGGTTTCCTCCGGGTCCTCCGGTTTCCTCCCACACTCCACAAAATGACTGGTAGGTTGAATGAAAGATGAAAGATGATTTCCAGATGCAGAACTATAACGTAGTTATAGTATATATACAGGAGATGGATGAGAGATAAATACAGTAGAAGAGAAATAGAAGATTGATTAAAAAATAGATAGAGAAAAAGGGAGATATATAAATGGTCAGATTATATAATATAGATAGCTAGACAGATAGATATAAGCACCTTCACCCAGGAATTCAACCAAGGGCTATTAACCCTTTCACCGCCAGACATTTCTGGATATTTTGTCGCCTTATCGACCAGAGCAATTTTCACAATTTTGACGTTTAAAAAATAAAATTTTGCCCCATTTTCAAAATTGCATTAAACAGTTTATAGACATAGGCGCCTTCATGCAAATTTGATTCAAACTGAAACATTTTATAAAAAATACTTAAAATTTGAACTTTGATGGCAAAAAATGTTCTCCAAACAGAAAATATTTCCCTTCACATCTCCTAAATGTAATAGATAGACATGTGTAGAGTTCACAAATGTCCCATAGTGATATGTTCACATATATAAATCCACATAATATCACTAAAACTGTAATAACTAGATATCTGCTTTTCAGCAAGAAATTTTAAGACAGTCAAGACCTGCAAAATATAGCAATAAAACAGAATAAACAGTAAAGGCGACATAAAACCTATAGAATTTTGAAATCCAACAACCAGGCGATGCATTTGGCAATTAACATTCAAAATTGCCTCTAATATATGTACAAATCCAGATACTTGTATAAAGAAAATCTACTTTCCTAAAACAGTAAGATGTGAGGAGATCATACAGACCCCACATGTGTATATTCACCAAAATATGCAGCAAAGGGAATGTTACATCCACAGGGGACACCAAACTACGTGAGCGTCACACAGATCTATCATTATATGCTCCTTACACAATGGTCACCCAAATAATAACTCTATATCCATAAACCCCTCTTATGACATAATAAAAGTCCCGTTTAGATGTGCGCCAATGTATTATCTGAACAATAACAGAGCCCTCCGCGCTTCATAAGAATCTGAGTGAGAATATCATAACATCGGTGTAAGTAATGGAGGATGGTGGGAAATAATAACTTCATTCCAGAACGTGTGTGTTTTTGGTGTTACATATAACTTTATGGACATGTTCTGGGTTGCGGTGTTAATATGTAGCGACATTAGGCGAAGAGGATCGAATGTTCATCATATCAGTCAATTTTTGCAAAAAGAACTGTCACCAAATAAAAGCAATAAGAGAGAAAGTGTGTTCTCAGATAGTTCTGCATAGAGAAGGGTTAAAAACATGAATATTAGTTGATATTATCCCTTCTCAAAATGTAGTAACATATAAAGTGAATATTTCCATTATCTGTGAGGTGCAGCAGCTCCTGTGTGCAGTACATTCTCCCTACAGCCTGATGGCTAAGAATCTGGAGTAGGGGGGGCACTTCAGGGGGCTGTATCTCTGGTTCTGTGACACATAGAACCTCACTTCTTTTTTCCTATGAAAGTAGAGAGTCTCCTCTTTTATAAAAATGTGTTTCGAAGTGTCAGGAAAATGGATATATTAACTGTTTAACGGCTGTTGTCAGTGATTTTTATGTATAAAAATGCCACCTGATATTCTCACTTTAAACCTGAATATCTCTGGATCCAGAGCACCTAGAAACACAATTCAAGATTCATTTGAAAGAAGAGATTCTCCTCTACCAGGGGGCAGGGGGCCCTGGGCAATCGCCCACTTTGCCTACCCATAGCGCCGGCCCTGGCCATGTGCCAGGATGCAAGCTCAGTAGGATCATGGGACCCGATTTGGACCATTAGATCACTTATTGGATGTTATCTTATTGGTGACATCAGTAGAACTTTTGTCCACTCCTGTCCCACCCGTGGAAAACCTCTTTACATAAAACAGAAAAGTCATCACCGATCAACCACTCCCTGTCTATCCCATTTTGAGGTTGACTTGGTGAAACATGGTGGTCCATACATGGTGCCACCTTGAGAAGAAATGGCCACTTCACCGATCATGGAACAACGGACTGAGACTAATCAATAACAGAGGCCAATCACTGCCTTTTCACAATAATCTAATGGGGTTGATCATAATTTCTTATTGATAGGTCCATCAAAGTCTCATCGGTGACCAGACCGACAACTTCTACCAATGCCAATCAGCTGTTCATCCTGGTGTAGACATGAGGTAAAGCACCGAAAGGAGATACAATTCACTTCTAGAGGAACCATGGCTGTATTTATGGCTTCCAGCGACTACACAGTAGGTCCAACTGTTACCGATTCCACGCTCTTGGTTTGTGCAGGGACAAATGTTGATTGGTGCGTTGGTCATGGACCAGACATTGATGGCCTTTCATGAGGGTAGCCTATCAAGTGTTCAGACCAATGATCGTCAGACTAGACCATGAAGGACACATTTTTATGCTAATTAACTCCACGTCATATGGACCAGACCCAAACAACATTCCAACGGTCTCTGTCCTTCTCTGAAATTTTACAGCATAAAAGTGATCAAAACTTTCAATACTGGGCCTATACTCATTAACCTTATCTCCATTACAGACCATCCAATGCCAACATCACAGAAGAACTCATGGCCTCCACCAAAATCAATTCAAGGTTCGGGACAACACAATCTTATAAGATCTTTGCAAAAAGTTTTCTTTTCACCCCCCAGAATAACATTAACCAAGTGTAAACGTTGAGGACTTACTTGGCACCGCACAGAAAAAGCTGTCCTTGTGGAAGTCCCAGTCTACCTGTCTTTTTTCCCTTTCGTAGTGATCATCTGACCATCGATCGGCCTGATGACTGCAATAGAAGACAATATGATGAATACAATAAATAAATACATTTTGGGATAAGTGATAAGTTATCAAAGACACTTCTATAGCCGGGTCTTTCATGCCCGCTGGGCTCGAGAGCTTAAATTACGGAGAAGTGTTCCAAATATGGGCAGTTTCCAAGCCAACCTCAGTGGTGGGAGGCAGCAGGAGACTTTTTGGAAATCATCTTGCATTTGTAAGCTCTCGTATACTTTGAGGATGGAAGAAGTTGATGCCTTTGTTCTTTGTTTTGGGCACAAGCTTTTGTGTGTTCAGAGGCATTGTCCCTTCTTGAAGACCCCCCCTCCCCACTGACGCTGACAAACATCTCTTATTGCAAGACTCAGCATGAATCTAAAGAAACTGGAAAATTACTGGTATGGCAAAAACTTGTACCACAAAAGAGGAAATTGTCCTTATGAAATGATTTTGAATCTCATGGCAGATCAATCCCAGGAGTCAAGTAGCCAATGTATCAGGAGTGAAAACGAAGCTATCCATTTAGACTTTTGGCTAATTATTTGTTTGGGGTCCTACGACACTACCCCAACAGCAGATTGGGTGTTTGTATGTTCACGAGAGATAAGCCGCTGCCAATGCTCTCCAATGACTACCACCTATACCTATATGCACTTCTTGGCATCTCCGAGCATGCATGTGTTTGAATGGGTATTTGGAGAATCCACCCATATAGCCATTGGCTAAACAAATATTCCTACAATGTAAGGCTGGCTTCTATAACCAGGGCTATAGATCCAGGGGGTAGAGAGGTACCAGAAGCACCCATGTTTTGGTGGTTGAGCAAACCGAATAAGGTATTTGAGGATTTTTGTATTGTGATCACATATATTACTTCTCCAGGAGAATGGTTCATCCCGACAATTAAAAATATCCTCCAAGAATAAGGTTAGGTATCATCTATGAATGACCATGGCTTATGATGGGTGGTCAATGGTCAATCTTTGCACGTTCCATTTGCTGTAATTCGAATATTTGGCTCCGCTACATGGATTGTGCACATAGATGTTGGGTGTCAATATCCAAATGCTTCAGAACACAAGATGAACTTTCGAGACATCTGCATGACGATGCCATGGTTAAAGAGAAGGGAACATATGCCAAGATAAATAAAAACGACTTAACTACTTCTTTGCCTGCTCATCTGCATATTTGAATGGATAATTGGCCAGCGTTGCCTTGTATCCTGTGTTATCCACCATATTGTCCCAGGTCACTAGTCTTTGGCCAATGGCAGTCCCCCTGGGCTCAAACCCCTGCAAGATAAGATCAAAGGAATGTTAGTGAAGACAACAAAAGAACCACAAACAATCTAATGTGCAGAAAGAGGTCAGAGGAGACAGGTCAAAGGTTACTCCCTCCTAACAGGTGGGTGACAACTGATGACTCCAGGCTGGAGATGGAGAAGAGCTTTGTGCATTGCCCAGAAATGCCTGGAGCTACAACTGCTGATCATCTAAAGTGATGGACAGATGTCATCACTACCAAGGACATAGAAGACTTTACCATCACCATCAAGCCCCCACAACAAAACTCCCATTGACTGTTATTCATCACCTGCTCAAGAAGATCTGATCATCACCCAAGAGTCTAATATCCATTTAGTGTCCGGCTGAAGCGTAATATTATAGAACTATTTGTCTTCTTCCTCTCTTCATCTCGTCAGTTAGATAGAATTGTTGAGTGTGTATGTGTCCTCAACATGGAAATGGAAACAAGTCTATGGTAGACATCTGAAATCTAACATCTGACATCTGAAATCTAAGATACCTGATCCTTCTTTCCACCAACATTTACTGCCGGGGTAAAAGTTGGGACAGAACCATAAATAATTGGGTACTATAGGACCTTCGGATAAGAGTATCGAAGAGACTTACCACCTGTGTATTTCCTATATTCTTCTGCTATGGTACCTACTATGGTATGGTAGACTACTGTACAATGTGACCTAGCCGGTGGAAGAGAACAAGGTCAAGTCTGGGACAACCCAATACACCGGCAGGTCATGGAGCTGATGTGATAAGAACAACAACGTGCAAAGTCTTGCACGTAGATGTAAGGCCCCTGTACATAGTAGATGCTTTGTACGACGTTGACCTCTCTATACTCCCTCATACACAATCCAGAAGAATGGAAAAAGGTATATAATCTTCTGGTGGTGTCTTATATTCCTAGTTTCGAAGGATCACAAAGTTCAAGTTTCTTATTCAACCAATCTACATTTCCCCGTAACCACAAAATGTATATGGAGGCCTATGGTCTAGCGAACTTAGAATCGAGAAGCCAACATAGTAGATGTTTCCATTACCCCATGGATGTTTGTTGGAGGTTTAGTAATTAAGCTGAATTAGAAAAGCATACTTAGTATCTTCCAAAAATAGGGCCACAGTTGTCTATGGGTTGAGTCTGGTATTGTAGAACAACTACAATGGGGGTCATTTACTAAGGGGCCGATTCGCGTTTTCACGACGTCTTAGCTGAATATTTTCCGATTTGCGGCGATTTCCCCGGGATTTTGGCGCACGCGATCGGATTGTGGCACATCGGCGCTGGCATGCACGTGACGGAAATGGGGGGGGGGGGGGGGGCCCGAAAGAAAACCCGACTGATTCTGAAAAACCGCCGCATTTAAAAAAAGAAAAGTGTTGCGGCGCTTGCACTTACCTTCACCAGGAATAGGCCTGTGAACTTGAGTGCGTTCCGAATGGACCTGGTAAGTAAATCTGCCCCATTGAGGCCGAGTTGCACTACCACAAACAACCCACACACCGGTGGGGCGCTGTACCCGCAGACGAGCTTCTCTAATTTACTCCAGCCCCTTTATATTGGCCATAATATTGTAAAACGGATGGGGAATGTTTCACACGGTCCTGTGTAGTGTTAACACTTATGGTTTTCTTTCAAGCCGAAAGAATTTGATGACTTCTACCAGAAGTTTTTTTTCAAGAAATTGAACAACATCCACTTTAGAAATTATTTCCTAACAAACGAATCTTGGTGGGCGAAGACGTCTGATCGAAACCATCCATGGTTACGAAATACCAAAAAAATAACAAACTTCTAAAAATATGGGATTTTTTTTGCTAAATATTTTCATTGACAGATTGCATGTTTCTAATCTGTGACAGCAAAAAACACAAATTTATCAAATCCAGAGATTGGCCAAAGTCTACATTTAAAAAAAAAATTATTATTTTTTTGTTGTTGACCACACAATGTAAACTGCTAATTTTTCCTTCTGATTGGGAACATAGCAGGACCCGTCACACCTAGGACCTATTAAAGGTGATGCTTCAAAAGCTTTGCATAAAACTTAAGACTGGATTTTAAGAAAAAATTATTTAAAAATATTTTACAATTTTTAACAATTCTAATGAAATTACATTTGCAGAACGCAATGTCTATACAAATATACATACCAGGAGCGGTTTAGAAAAATCTGGAAGATCAGGCACTAAGATGCCAATCAGGGCACAGACGACGATCAGCACCGTACACATTCCGAGGACCACCACCGGCCAATCTGCTATTAAAGCTGCATAACTAGAAGAGAAGAGATACTGTCATCAGAACTTGAATCTAACGGGCCAATATAAAAAAGTTTACATTTAGCACATTCTTCCATCTGGACAACCCCAGTACATGTGACATTAAAGTTATGGAGTAGGTTCCCGAGTCCCTACTCCACTCTGAGTTAGAAGAAGTTGGCTAGACTGCGTAACAACCATCTACGAGACATGTTGACCTACAAGCTTCTATATCAACCTTCTAATCAGAGGCCATACAGACCTTCACCCAAGTGGATGTTTGCCAGAGCTGCTTTTGAAGTGCAAAATCAGTTCAGTGGACTTATGGTAAGTTTTTGGAAAGAAGGAAGGTCAAAATTCATGGAGAAGACAGAAGTCGCTTGAAGACTTGTTTCTACGATACAAGAAGTGAACTTCTCCTTCAACTTGGTGCTACACTAGTATAAAGATTAGACCAAGTTGGTTGAGAAACCAGATCTTCCCTCTTATGAAAGACCTCAAAAAGTCTCCAACATTTTTTAATTCCTGCTGACATAAGAAAATACCATTATAAGTGGTGATCGTGTCAGGAAGACACAACTCAGCCCAAGCATGGTTCTTCTTCTTGGATTCCAAACCCAATTTATTTTATACTGGGTAAGCAGATTAGATCCCAGGGAAAGAGAAGAAGAAATTGAAGGAAATCGCAATTCAGGGCAAGTTTCTAATCTTCTTCTACAAGCCAATAAAGTTGGTATGAGGCCAAGTAGGTGGAGAGGTTTTCCAACTAGGTTCCAAAACTAGGTTTTTACATTTATTAGAAGCCCTCAAATAGTTAAATGAAACATTAGGTTAATGTAAATCTTGATGGCATCAGACCTCAAACTTTAGATCTCAAATAGTGGAAAATTGTGTTTGGGTCTCCGATGGAGAAGGACAACTTTAGACAAGTTGTCTCTAACCTCAAGATATTGAGAATAATCATTGGGCATCCTTCTTCCCCGTAATCTGTAAATGTTTGGAAGCAATACCCCTATTAAGAATTACACATTCTATGCCGAAACATAAAAGGTCTTCGAGGTGCTGCCGGGTCCTTCCAGAATGACATTGTTCTGCTTTGTAGGTGAAAAATTCTGAACATGGAACAGAGAGTGAGGAGATGGGTTTTTCGATTAGACAACCCCATTTAACATCTGAACTGAACTCCTATAGTAAAAAAAATACAGAATTCAATGGAGTGTTAGGTGCATGTGATGGCTTTTCCAAATGTCGGAATGACCGTAGGGTCAGTACTCGTCTTATGTCACTCCATTCTTGGAACACCAGTGCACATTGCTCTGGGCCGCACAATAACTTGGCGTTACATTGTCGCCGGTGAACTCATCCCAGGGATTGACTGTACTGTGCAGCGCTCAAATACTGACAGAGGTGATAGCTACGAAATCCAGATGACTGAAATGTGAGGAAGGATCAGCCAAAGTACAGAAGAGACCGTGCATAGTATGAGACCCAAATATAGACCAAACCAATACCTGAACACTCAGGATCCCACATTTTATCCAGTAGATACACAGATAGAATTGATCTAAATTTTTAAAACAAAAAACAGGTCGGCTATCTTCTCTGAAAAAAAATGGTGCTCATTCTCTTTAGCGGAGCCAAAGTTTCTTTTTTTATATCTTCAACATTTCCCTTCTTAGGTCACTGGGTCTACATTGGGCCCTTTGTGTTATATAGGCCACACGCTTCCCGATCTGATCCCACACACTGCGCTCTGAGAACAGACTCGGTAGTCAGGGCTTGTCGTCGCTTTCTTCTCTACAAACGTAACAATTTCCATCAGGAAGTTCCATGAATTCAGCTCTATTAATACATGAAACAAACATGAGACCGCACAGATCTGCAAGAAGAAACTGCACTGACAGGACCAAGAGTCCAGAAAGAGAAAGATTTGTAGGAAGAGACTGCAACGGGAGGACCCAGAGGCCAAAGAGAGACCTGCAAGAAAAGACTGTACCGAGAGGACAAGATAGGAACATATCTAAAAGAAAGATGGTACCAGGAGTTCCAAGAGTCCTAAGAGAAAGATCTGCAAGACGACACTACAACTGGAGGACCAAGAGTCCTGAGAGAGAGAAAGACCTGCAAGACGACACTACAACTGGAGGACCAAGAGTCCTGAGAGAGAGAAAGACCTGCAAGACGACACTACAACTGGAGGACCAAGAGTCCTGAGAGAGAGAAAGATCTGCAAGACAACACTACAACTGGAGAACCAAGAGCCGCGTGAGATAGAAAATGATCCGCAATAAAGGACTGCATTGGGATGACCAAGAGTCCAGACAGAGAAAGATTTGTAGGAAGAGACTGCACCAGGAAGACCAAGAGTCCAGAGAAAGAGAGAAAGATCTGAAAGAAGAGACTGCTCTGGGAGGATCAAGAGCTGGAGACTGCACTACAAGGATCAAGAGACCAGAGAGAGACAGAGAGGACACTGCACCAAGAGGACAAAGAGTTCATAGAGAAATAGAGATCGAGAAAGATCTGCAAGAAGAGCCAGTGCTCGGAAGACCATAAACAGACTGAGCTGGGATGACCAGGAGTTCAGATAAAGGGAAAGAGCCGAAAGAAGAGACTGCACCAGGAAGACCAAGAGTCCAGAGAAAGAGAGAAAGCTCTGAAAGAAGAGACTGCTCTGGGAGGATCAAGAGCCTGAGACTACACTACGAGGACCAAGAGACCAGAGAGGACACTGCACCAAGAGGACAAAGTTCATAGAGAAATAGAGATGGAGAAAGATATGCAAGAAAAGAGAACAAGAGAGAAAAATATCTACAATACAAGAAGAGCCAGTGCTAAGAGGACTTAGAGTCGTGAGAGCAAGAAAGATCCTCAAGATGAGACTGCACTGGGATGACCAAGAATTAAGACAGAAAGATCTTCAAGAAGAGCCTGTGCCAAGAGGACCAAGAGTCCACGTAAAGTGAGAAAGATCTGCAAGAAGAGACTACAAGAGGAGGAGGAAGAGCTAAATGAAAAGTTTACTGCGGGATGACCAAGACCTTCAAGAAGGACCAACAGTCCAAAGAAAATAAGAAAGATCTGAGAAAAAGAGACTACAAGAGGAGGAGTAAGAGCTAAATGAAGAGATTACAGCGGGATGACCAAGACTTCAGATAGAGAAAGATCTTCAAGAAGAGCCTGTGCCAAGAGGACCAAGAGTCCACAGAAAATGAGAAAGATCTGCAAAAAAGAGACTACAAGAGTAGGAAGAGTCCACAGATGGGAAAAATGGGACTGCAGCGAGATGACCAAGAGCCTGAGACTGCACCGGGAGGACCATCGCAGCCCACTAAATAGTTAAAAGGCCGAGGGCATAGTTTACTTAATACTGAAAATCTGTACTGTAAGTGACAACTTTACGCCCTCTGTCAGACCCATCCTGGAAAACTATGACAAATGCTGAAATAACATTACGAATCGCTGGTGTAATGACACGGCCAAGTGTGAATTCCGGTGGGACATTACCAGTTCCCACATAAAACGCTCAGCTGTGACGCCCACTCATGCGGGATCCTCTCAGCTGACATTTACAGGCCGCGGCGGTCACGTCACGTTAGTCACAGATCAGCGGCAGGAGAAACATGGCCCTGAATAACTCTCAGTAAATATTGGCTTAACTATCACATGTGATGGCTAAATATCAGTGGGCTCTGACCTGTGGCGGTCTACCTGGAGACTCGCTATTCGGAACCACTGATAGACGTGCAAACAAGAGGTGCTGCAGCAGCATCACAGAGTGTCAGGCCATGGAGGACCAAAGGTTGGTACTATTGTGTATTACTCATAAACAGAGCATAACCTACAGGCAGTGGAAAGATGAGGCATTACGGACTTTTCAAAAGAGGTGCTGCAGCAGGATAGGCCATTAATGTCTGATTTGTAGGGATGGATACCTGGTCACTGCACCAATCAGCTGTTTGACCAAGAACAAACAGAGAACAGGTAGAAATAAGCAATGGCCACGAGCCATGGGGGAAGGCTCCTGCGGCAGACAGGGCTGTCGGGGGAGGCTCCTGCGGCAGACAGGGCTGTCGGGGGAGGCTCCTGCGGCAGACAGGGCTGTCGGGGGAGGCAGACAGGGCTGTCTGCCGCAGGAGCCTCCTCCAGACATGAGATCAACTACAAGGAGAAGATCAATAGAGATAGAGTTTTTTAAAAAAAAAAATGTTAAGCTGGGAGGGGCAGTGACCACCAACCAAAAAAGAACAGATTAAATAGCTTCTATTACTGTACAATATAAAATAATATGTAAAATGAAATAATCCTTTACCTTTTGGGGAGCTGGAATGGTTTATTCGTTCTGTGGAAAAAAAAGATAAAAAATATTAAATAAAAATATTTTAAAAACCCAAAAGAAAAGAGAAAATTGTTAATTACGCAACTATACAGGACGCGATCAAAGAGGTTGTGTGAGGCCGCAGCAGTGCCTTCATTTCCTATGAAACACAGCGCCATGCAATGCACAGTGGTTGAGCATGGTATTGCACTTCCCTTGAATGGGACTGAGCTGCAAATAGCCATGTGACTGAAGAATGTGTTGTCACAGACGGGTTATGCAGGAGCAGGACTTGCCCCCTTAAAACAACCAATTGGTGGAGGTTCTTGGTGTTGTACCCCCTTGGATCTCAAATTGATCACTAATGCCCCCCAAAACTGTAATGGTTCATGTGGCTAAAATACTGTAACACTCAATGGACAAGATTAGTAACACTAACAGTTTATAGGCATGGAGGATCCATCAGATATCACACGGCTTGTTAAAGTCACCCAATACCGTGGAAAGTTTTTGCAAATGTCTCTGCCATTTGTGTTTCATGGCACCAGTCACCAATAAATCCCAGCTGCCGTCGATGTCACAAACCTGTTGTGTTCCCAGCAACAAATGGAAGGTCGTAGCCTGGGAATGACATTGTGTAATTCCGGGCCCCCCCTCCCCCCATCCTCCTCTTCCTTCCCCGAGACTTCAATACAAACAAAACAACAAGCTGGAAATGTGCCCTCCCGTGCCACGTTACTGATCTCCATGGGCACCAGATCAATGGCGGCCGCTCGTTACGCAGGTAATAAAACAGACAGCACATATGCGAATCATAACTGGACGGAATAACCCCGCCAGACCAAAAAATTCCTTTGAAGATTTCAGGGAATTTGCCAACAGATGTTAAACAGCTTTAGGTGGAACTTGAGGATCTCGTTTCCCCTAATCATTTAAGTTTCCAAACTTAAGAACTTTGTTGAAGATCCAAATGGCTACTAGACTGCAGATTACGCCACCCCTAGCAGGGGGGTGGGAGGCCCGTGTGGACCGTCCATCGAAAGAACGGTAGGGGATCAGCATCAAAAATACTCTAAAAGTCAATATGTAGAGAGAGAGATCGAGAGATATGTTAAGAGAGGTAGATAACTCATTGTGATACCAAATGAATATATTCCTTAAGGGCACCACCACCATATGACCAAATATCGAAGGGCAAGTTTGGTCCATTTGTTGGCCTGATTACCAGCCCCCAGTGTTCAGTTCAACTGAGCCTGGTACAGAGCAGTAAATGGGGCCAAGATATCGGCCAATTTCTCAGACCAATCATTGTTTTATGAAATATGAAAATGTCCCATCTTCTTAGATTACACTATAAATTCTGAAACACAATGGGTGGAGGGGGTCTTCGGGACCAGCATAAAAATACTTTAATGTCAATATGTTACGAGAGGTAGAAAACTCATCGCGATACCAGATCAATTTCAAATCTCCATACAACCAAATTTGGAGAGGTGAGCTTCATCCGTGAGGCCGGTTTTCTCAACCCACCCTTGGCCCCACTAAACTGGACTCACATGTGGTGTCCAGTCCAGGTTTGTTCGTACTAGGAAATGTGGCTGCCAAACCAACCCAAAGCTAGTCATATGCAATAGCCTTTAAAGTGGTGTTCCCATCTGCAACTCAAGGGATGGGGGGCATTGGATGGGCCATCCATTGACAGAAAGATAGGGGATAAGCATTGTTAAAAAAATATACAGAAATGTTAATACAAATAAGGATATAGCTATCCCAGTGCATTGTCCAATACATATGGCAATTCCATACGACCAAATTTGGGTGGGACAGCTTGGACCATTTGGGCAGTTTTACCGGCCCCACCCCTGGCTCTATTGAATGAAACTAACAGAAAGAGCTTCATTCAGTTGAGCCAGGTTCAGTCTGGTAAACGAGGCCACCAGACATTGGCCCAAATTTAGTCATATGCCCATTAAGAGACATCCCTATCTTCTCAGTCAGTCATGCAGTCACAGGTTTGAAATCCATCGTTGCTTCTTTTAAATTAGGAAAAATTGGGGAGATTTTTTTTGGCAATAGTAGTAGCCCAGCATCGGAAAGGACAACATTAAATGTGTTTTTTCTGCATTTGGCATCACACATAAAAACATAATACAGACGCCACCAATTACCTAAAACAATCAAACTAAATTACAGAGATAAAAATATCTACAAAACCGGCCGTGAAGAAGCAAGAAAACCCTCGGAGATAAATACTGTTTAGCTTCACATTTAAGCAGAGCGTTAGATTTACGGGAATTTCTTCCACTGCAGTTTATTTTGGGAAGAATAACAACCTAGGACGAGAGAAGAAGACGAGCGGCTGCCGACATCTACAATTTCCAGAACACAATCCATGGACTGTAACAACGAGAGCGCGGGACATCAATATCCGACTGCTGGACGGGATCCAAGCAGTGGAGCGTCCGGAATTCTTATATTCCCACTGATTCCTGAGAGAAGGAGACATGGCCAAAAGATGGACCATATGGGGTAGATTGGTTTCAGTTCTATCAATATTCTATTTAGACTTGTCAGATGGTCACCATTCAGGGGTTGGAGCTAGGAACCCTTAGATATAAAAAAGAAAAAAAGGGGACAAAGCTGATAGACCCTTTATTATGGATACACATGACCTTTAACTTATATTGAACATATGTTAGAGATTTCTGTTGGCCATTATCTCAACAACAATTCGATTACAGTTGATTTGCTCAACACCAAACATGACGTAACCAGAGGTGAGACCGTACAACCTCACATCTAAGCAAGTTCTGTCTAGATTAGAACAACTTTCTAAATTTGGTAGTGACCAGACCCAACAAAAAGCAAAAAGTAGTATTTATCGATGTCCTTCACATGACAAGAAGATCTTATCTTAACATAGGTCTCAAATCCAAGAGTTGATCAAGCGTCAAGCAACATACTTGCTCCTTGAAGAGACTACCAGGCTCCCATATTTTAGGGACCTAGTTCTTCAGTACATCATTGGGGGTTCCCTTTCTTTCCCAACTCCAAATATGGTCCTCAGAATATCTGGATCGACGTCTCCCAGGAATTTAGTTACCATAACCTGTTGGTCTGAGCACCTACAAGTGATGACCACATAGCAACACCAAAACCACTGATGATCATGGTTGCTCACTAATGGTTTCAATAGAACATAATCAATATCTTTAGAACTTAAGAACTTTTTATGGACTTCTTAGTTTTGACCTCACATTTCAGTATCTTGGATTTTCAGGAGCATAGTGTTACCTAATCCTAAGGAGGAAATGCTCTTCTCACCAAATTCCCACGAATTTTATGTATTGTTAAAATGAACCTCAGCTTACAAAGTATTGACGGATTCTAATCCGAGATGCTTTAAGCAGAATTAAGAATTCAGCTCTGAAAGTAATCCAAGAAGAACATGAATGATAAATTACCAATGAGCTTCAAAAATTTTCATGAAGGCTAAACCTAAAAAGAGTCTGAACTCAAATTTTTGTCAGAAGCTTCTATAACTCTTCACAGGAAACATCATTTTACCTTTCTTATCATTAGCAAACCAGGAGCTCATCTCAAAAATAGTTTATTTTACCCCCTGGGCCATATATGGACAACTTCAATATTGTGGACGTTCGGTCTGGTGATCCTCATTGACATGTTATGGGGAGCACCGGCGTAACCTGTATATACCATGGAGTAAGACAAGCCCTGACACTAGTCCCGGGGTCAGAGGTCACACCTGCTATCGTTAAATATTTTTGCTTCTGAGAGGACGCATAACAATATGTGCCGCACCAAAGGCATTCCAGCCCAGAAACCAATCCCCTGCAGCTGTTATCAGGGGCCTGGACCTCAATAAGGAATATTATCCCCGAAACCATCTCCAGAAATTATTTCGCTATGCTTGAGAAATGCCCGAGCGATGTCCATCTCCTCCTCCAGCACAATGGAGGAGTTTCACCAAAAAGAGCAGGCACCCGGCAATTTGACTTCAGATCTGTAATTTTGGAATTAGCACTTCTGCGAGTCCTCGCTCATTACACATCTATTTCTGACATGAGAGAAGCCGAGAGAGTGAATAGAAGGGAGGGGAACCAGATAAATTCTAGGGTAATAACTAGGTTTTAGAGCAATTTTCACCAACAAAACTAAATTTGACGATCTATTACACATGAATAGCCAACGCACCCACTACATCAGTTTTGCTCGATGTAGAACTATAAAATTTTGCAGCAATTCTGCAAAAATGTGTGCTATAAAAAAAACCCTATAAAATCCCCAAATTTTCAGTTAACAAAAAGTTAGATTTGTTTTCCATTACAGAATATGTTACAAAATTTTAATATAGGGGGGCTAGTCAGTCAGTCTACTCTTAACGAGTCTATTTCACCTTCGATGACGAAGTTGCCTAAAAAGTCAGACTGTAAGGAAAAATAAAGTCATGATTTAATCTAGTTAATGTATAGCTGCTAAGTGAACATGACATCATACCGCCCCGATGCCAAGTCTCCGCCGCCTCATGTGAAAAGATTGCATTGCGACATCTCACACGTTTTTACGAGCTGTGAACAGGCCACATAAAGCAGGTCTGAGCCTCTCACATAACATGACATTGTCCCAGGAACCGGAGGCTTCTCAAAATCTCCACCTGTCAGGAGCCTCGTTACATCTGGTGGGAAAGTTGCCCCCCCCCTACTTGTATCTAGTTTTGTAACCATAAGTCTTCTATGTCCATGGACCCAAAAAAATGTCCAGCAGATTGTGACCAGTCACCAGTGCGATGACCAGTGCAATGGGTGGACTATTACATAGGTCACGTCTACTACCAGAGAACAGTTCTGACAAATTGTCCGGAGAAAATCACAACGTTACCCATCGGAAGTATCTAGCCAATACAGAATAAACCAGTCAGGGGTTGGACCCATAGATATAAACAAAAGAGGGGGAGAAAGCGGATAGACCCTTCATCTTGGCTACACAGGTGTCTAGAACCTGTTCCCTGGTCGTATGTTAGAGATTTCTGATGGCCATCATCTCAACAACAACTGAATTATGGTGGACTCTTCTGGTCCTCAACTCCAAACATGATGTGACCAGAGCTGGGACTGTACCACCTCACATCCTTCAATGTTCTGTCTATAACAACTTTGTTAAGGACCAGACCCAACAAAAAGCAAAAAAAATCCAAAAAAGTAGAACTACGGTCTACTATTCAACAAGGTTCTTCATGTCACAAGAAGTCTCAAGTTCATGCCTCAAGCAGCATACTATCTCCTTGAAGAGACTACCCAACTCACAAATTTTAGGCCCCCCTAATCACAGGCATCTTCTCAGTGCAGAAACTTCGTTGTTCAGTACATCATTGAGGGTTCCCATTCTTTCCAGACTCCAAATATGGTCGTCAAAATCCAAAGAATGTTAACCATACCATAATTAAACACGACGTGACCAGAGGTAGGACCATACCACCTCACGTTCAACCGCGTTCTCTCTATAATTACTTTTTTTTAAGTTTGTTAACCACCAGACCCAAAAAAAAATCAAGACCATCCAACACAACAGAATCACGGTCTACTATTTACCAATGTCCTTCACGTCACAAGAAGAAGGTCTTCAAAATCTCTTGATCTAGAAAATACTATGACTAGATAGTTCACACCAGAACACATGATTACAGGAGTGTAGTGGGTGGTGACCTCATGGTGAGACCCTACGGTAAAGGCCAAGTTTCTCTTCAGGCCAAGTCAAAAAGTTTCTAGTTTCTAAGTAGTTTTTGTTTGCGGAGCTTCCTCCATTTGTGGACAGACAGCCGTCACATTCCTCGCCCAGTCCCAAAACAATCTCTTCTACCCTGTGGCATCAAAGAGATGCGGTTAAATTAAAGAAAGAGATATTTGACTTTCCGAAATGAAATTCCTGCGAGCAGCCGGCCGGAGGGGACCAGAGACTTTTGTTTAGAGGTTGAATGGTCACAGCGAGAGAAGAGCGGAGGGGATGAGATTACAGCAGGCGGGGGATCCTCACAGGGATTACACGCTTCTTCTCCGACCATCACATGGTTCTCGTTTGGTCATGTTTTGGGTTTCACCCACAGTTTTAGAGATATCTCTCCATGTGGGACGCAATCTCCTCATCTGGGTTGTTTTAGAGCCGGTAGAGCGCAACAACAACCGTCCAAGATGTGGGAAGGTCCCGGAGCCAAAAAAAATCCTGAGATCCCAAATGCCTGTTTGAGAAAGTGTAGATCAAAGTCGGAGAAGATGAACTTTTAGGAGGTATTAACCTGCATGGGAGCTGTATACACAAAACGGCAAGAGGTTTTTCTTTCTGTATACAGATTGCCAAATATATATTTTTTTTATCCGAAAGATTTTGGATAAGGGATATTCTATTCTCAAAGACACATGACAAGGTTTTGCCATAAAAAACATTGGTTGCGAAAGTGTTCACATCCCTTTACCAATTTGATATTAGGTTTTAATAAGCATCTACATAAAGGTTTGGGTTTCAGAAGGTAATAAATATATACAAGAGGAAAAGAAAATAAAGGTCACATGTCAATCCCAAAACGATCTCTTAGCTAGCTCCGCCCCCAAGCCCCGCCCTCTCGTCCAGCATCACCTCCCACTTCCTTCCCTCTATGTAACTTTAAGTGCACAGTTATCCAAGGACAGAGGTTAAGATGCTGGTTTAGAAGGGTGCCACCAATCAGGAGTCTTGTTAGGGGTCCCGTTTCCCCTAATTAATGTAGTCGCCCGTTGTGCATGAATCTCATTTTTTGGTTCATATCTTTATCATAACCTTAAAGGGCTCGTCCACTTTCAGCAATTAATTGATACTGTTTGTGTAATAAAAAGTTCTACAATTTTCTAATATACTTTCTGCATTAAATCCTCACGGTTTTCTAGATCTCTGCTTGCTGTCATTCTATAGGAAGCTTCTATGTTTACTTCCCGTGAATAGAATTTTGTCCATGGTCTTGGGAGGTCACACAGGTGCACGGCTCGTTTTATCCATGTTCACGTGAGGTCACACAGGTGCACGGCTCGTTATATCCCTGGTCATGTGATGTCACACAGGTGCACAGCTCGTTATATCCCTAGTCATGTGATATGACACAGGAGCATGGCTCGTTATATCCTTGGACATGTGATGTCACACAGGTGCAGGGCTCATTATATTCCTGGTCATGTGATGTTACACAGGTGCACGGCTCGTTATATCCCTGGTCATGTGATATTACACAGGTACACGGCTAATTACATCCCTGGCCATGTGATGTCACACAGGTGCAGGGCTCATTATATCCCTGGCCATGTGATGTCACACAGGTGCACGGCTCGTTATATCCCTGGTCATGTGAGGTCACACAGGTGCACGGCTCGTTATATCTGTGGTCATGTGATATTACACAGGCGCACAGGCAGTTAGTATCACAAGGCTCTGATTACTGACCATAGTCAGATTGCTTTCCACTAGAAGTAAACAATAACAGCAAGCAGAGATCTGGAAAACCAAGAGGGATTGATACAGAAAGCATATTGGAAAATAGTAGAACTTTTCATTGCATGAACAATATCAATTATTTTCTGAAAGAGGACGACCCCTTTCATATCATTTCGGAGACCTGATGTACTACATCTTCCGAGTTACTTTTTGGATCGCGGTCACGTCTCTCCCACACTTTCCATTATCTCTTTTTCCAGTCCTGTCTGTTCTTTATATTTTATATTAACCTTATCTCTGTTTTATGGCAAAGCTTCATCTTTCTCCTATTCTCCAATGATGTCATGAAATTCTATACTCGCCCTACTCACCAACTTGTGAGCTCCTTCCATGGTTTCTTACCCTTCAAAAAACTTTGCATAAATCAAAAATAAAAAGGGAATAAGAGAAACCCTGTAGTACATCTTATTGGTTTCTTCTCCACTTACTTCGCTCTTCTCATCCTTCTACCATATTTGCTTTTAAATGGTGAAATCTTTCACTGCGGTGTGAGATTACATAGAAGTCTATGAGGAGGGGAGGAGGAGGAGTCACAGCAGCTAGGAGATCACATAGAAGTCTATGAGAAGGGGAGGAGGAGGAGTCACAACAGCTAGGAGATTACATAGAAGTCTGTGAAGAGGGGAGGGGGAGTCACAGCAGCTAGAAGATTACATAGAAGTCTATGAAGAGAGGAGGGAGAGTCACAGCAGCTAGGAGATTACATGGAAGTCTATGAAGAGGGGAGGGTTGTCACGGCAGCTAGGAGATTACATAGAAGTCTATGAAGAGGGGAGGGGGAGGAGAAGTCACAGCAGCTAGAAGATTACATAGAAGTCTATGAGGAGGTGAGAAGGAGGAGTCACAGCAGCTAGGAGATTACATAAAAATCTATGAAGAGAGGAGGGAGAGTCACAGCAGCTAGGAGATTACATAAAAATCTATGAAGAGTGGAGGAGGAGTCACAGCAGCTAGGAGATTACATAGAAGTATATGAAGAGGGGAGGGGAGTCACAGCAGCTAGGAGATTACATAGAAGTCTATGAAGAGGGGAGGGGAGTCACAGCAGCTAGGAGATTACATAGAAGTCTATGAAGAGGGGAGGGGTGTCACAGCAGCTAAGAGATTACATAGAAGTCTATGAAGAGGGGAGGAGGAGGTATCAAAGTAGCTAGGAGATTACATAGAAGTCTATAAAGAGGGGAGGAGGAGTCACAGCTGCTAGAAGATTACATAAAAGTCTATGAAGAGGGGAGGGGTAGGAGAAGTCACAGCAGCTAGGTCTCCACCCACCAGCACCGACAATATAGCAAATTTAAAGCCACAAACAACAGATATGATACAACTGTGTATTTCTTCCCCAGGCTTTATCCTTCTTATACTTTCCGGGCCCCATGAGGACTTCCTTTAATCTGAGAAGATGATCTCTCCTTTAGTGTTCCCTCTGCACACACCACTTTTGGGCAGCGTTAACCTCCATCCACCCCACTCCGATCCAGAAATTATTTGTAATCCTTCCATTTTTTTGCACACAGAGAGAAAGTTTCATATTTCCATAAATTATTAAATGTCTGTAAAACAAGTGAAAACTGATCCGGCACATTATGGAAATGTAACAGCGAGCGGAGCCGACACGCTACACAGGAGGCGACTTTTGGCTTTGTCTAAAATTGTGCAATTTAAGTGAGTGCACAATAAGAGAGTGTTCTGTGCCAAAATCCCCTGCAATGCAGCAAGAGAGTGTTCAGACAAGGACAGAATGACAACACCCCGGGAATGACTCAACCGGACGAGACGCCGGAGTGATATAGAACGTCCTGCAGGAGGCCTCATGGTATTCATTACAGATATATTGAAAGTATCTATGCAGGATATGGAATTTTAATCTAATATCATCCTGTGCATCTCTAATACTGTCGACCATGTATGAAAACCTCATAAGTATATGGATAATACCAAACTATAATACTGCTACAAAAATATAACTACTATAATACTGCCCCCTATGTACAAGAATATAACTACTATAATACTGCCCCCTATGTACAAGAATATAACTACTATAATACTGCCCCCTATGTACAGGAATATAACTACTATAATACTGCCCCCTATGTACAGGAATATAACTACTATAATACTGCTCCCTATGTACAGGAATATAACTACTATAATACTGCCCCCTATGTACAAGAATATAACTACTATAATACTGCCCCCTATGTACAAGAATATAACTACTATAATACTGCTCCCTATGTACAAGAATATAACTACTATAATACTGTCCCCTATGTACAAGAATATAACTACTATAATACTGTCCCCTATGTACAAGAATATAACTACTATAATACTGCCCCCTATGTACAAGAATATAACTACTATAATACTGCCCCCTATGTACAGGAATATAACTACTATAATACTGCCCCCTATGTACAGGAATATAACTACTATAATACTGCCCCCTATGTACAAGAATATAACTACAATAATACTGCCCCCTATGTACAAGAATATAACTACTATAATACTGCCCCCTAGGTACAGGGATATAACTACTATAATACTGCCCCCTATGTACAGGAATATAACTACTATAATACTGCCCCCTATGTACAAGAATATAACTACTATAATACTGCCCCCTATGTACAAGAATATAACTACTATAATACTGCCCCCTATGTACAAGAATATAACTACTATAATACTGCCCCTATGTACAAGAATATAACTACTATGATACTGCCCCCTATGTACAAGAATATAACTACTATAATACTGCCCCCTATGTACAGGAATGTAACTACTATAATACTGCCCCCTATGTACAGGAATATAACTACTATAATACTGCCCACTATGTACAAGAATATAACTACTATAATACTGCCCACTATGTACAAGAATATAACTACTATAATACTGCCCCCTATGTACAAGAATATAACTACTATAATACTGCCCCCTATGTACAAGAATATAACTACTATAATACTGCCTCCTATGTACAGGAATATAACTACTATAATACTGCCCCCTATGTACAGGAATATAACTACTATAATACTGCCCCCTATGTACAAGAATATAACTACTATAATACTGCCCCCTATGTACAAGAATATAACTACTATAATACTGCCCCCTATGTACAAGAATATAACTACTATAATACTGCCCCCTATGTACAAGAATATAACTACTATAATACTGCCCCCTATGTACAAGAATATAACTACTATAATACTGCCCCCTATGTACAAGAATATAACTACTATAATACTGCCTCCTATGTACAGGAATATAACTACTATAATACTGCCCACTATGTACAAGAATATAACTACTATAATACTGCCCACTATGTACAAGAATATAACTACTATAATACTGCCCACTATGTACAAGAATATAACTACTATAATACTGCCCACTATGTACAGGAATATAACTACTATAATACTGCCCACTATGTACAGGAATATAACTACTATAATACTGCCCACTATGTACAAGAATATAACTACTATAATACTGCCCACTATGTACAAGAATATAACTACTATAATACTGCCCCCTATGTACAAGAATATAACTACTATAATACTGCCCCCTATGTACAAGAATATAACTACTATAATACTGCCTCCTATGTACAGGAATATAACTACTATAATACTGCCCCCTATGTACAGGAATATAACTACTATAATACTGCCCCCTATGTACAAGAATATAACTACTATAATACTGCCCCCTATGTACAAGAATATAACTACTATAATACTGCCCCCTATGTACAAGAATATAACTACTATAATACTGCCCCCTATGTACAAGAATATAACTACTATAATACTGCCCCCTATGTACAAGAATATAACTACTATAATACTGCCCCCTATGTACAAGAATATAACTACTATAATACTGCCCCCTATGTACAAGAATATAACTACTATAATACTGTCCCCTATGTACAAGAATATAACTACTATAATACTGCCCCCTATATACAGGAATATAACTACTATAATACTGCCCCCTATGTACAAGAATATAACTACTATAATACTGCTCCATGTAGCCGCCCTTTAGTTTTTAGCCTTGGCAGTCGGCTCACACACGGCGCTATAGACACTATGGCCATTCCTGAGCCCGGTGGAATACATGGGATGTGTTTTTGTATACGGCTGAAGTGCCTGTTGGGGGGTGCGTAGCCCTAGAGAGGGGATTATAGAGAAGTCAGTGGTGTCATGCACAACATCCACGCTATAATCTCTCCGGGTCTCGTTCTCTTCCAGTAATATATTAAGTGTTTTGAGAATCTTGAATCAGAGAAGCTTTGGTGATAAATCTGCCGGTAATAAAGTCTATAAACAGTCCCATAACGACACAATCCTCTCATTGTTTCCTAGATTTCCATTAGATCATATGACAAGTGCCCTCGAAGGAAGCTGATAAAACAAAGTGCAGAAGATTAAGGAAATGGACTTTGCTTCTTGTCACTTTTCAGACTCAGACGTCATCGTGTAAGTCCGCACAGGAATGTTCCTCTTCTCAAACACTTTCATCGGGAGAGCGGCCTAGAGCTCCAAGAGTCAGAAAAAAGCTTTGAAGGAACAATGAAAAAATACTTCTTAACATGAGTCAGTTTCTGAAAAGAAGCCAGAATTTAGACGAGAGGGCAGAGCAGCACCGCTCATAATTCACCACCAAGAAGCCTTCTCCTCATAGGACCCATCCACCGGTATGGAGATCCTACACTACAAGGTGCTCCGTCTACTCAAGAAGTTTCCATAAGAGTCACTGCAAATTAGAAGTTTGAAATGTTCGAAATAAATTACAGGCATTCGTCCTTATGAAGGACACCAAAGGTAGGCCGAAAAGAGGACCTTTGACCACCTTCAACTTTTTGCATTCTTTACTGCCGCCCTCTTGGTTCCGGAGTAGTTAGACTATAGGCACCGCCATTTCCAAGAAATAACTTGACTCTATGCTGTCAGATGGGCAGGACTAGGATGTCTTTTTCAGCCCATGACCACCCATCAATAGACAGTAGAAAGTCTACTTAGCATTTTGAGTTTTGGAACTACCCTTAATCTATGCTAATTAGACTCCATTCTGTCAGATGGTGGGGGCTAGAGAAAATTCCAACTACTCTAGAAATATTGGGGCACATTTACTTACCCGGTCCAGTAGCGATCCCGCAGCACGTTGTCTGATGCTGAGTCGGGTCTGCCGGGATTCACCAAGGTCCGTGCGCCCAGGTGTCGCTGCTGCACCAGGGTCCGTCAAAGTTCACCTCCTTCTTCCTGGTGCATGTGAGTGCCGATATTGCGACACAATTCTATTTTTAAATTGCGCAGTTTTTCCGAATCCGTCAGGTTGTCTGACGGCCACGCCCCCCCCATTTCTGTCGCACGAAAACCGGCGCCAATGCACCAAAATCCGATCGTGTGCGCCAAAATCCCAGGGCAATTCAGGGCAAATCGGAAATTCGTCGGGAAACCCAACAAAAGTGCGCAATTCGGACCCTTAGTAAATGAGCCCCAATGTGGTCATTAACGGGGGCGAAAGGTCCTCCCTAAGCTTCTATGTGACCAAACCTGTCCAACGTTTGGCCATTAAAAGTGGTTTTCAATGAAAATTTAAAAAAAAGTAGTCTATGGTTCTCAAAGCCACTGAACTTGCCTTGAACTTCCGGTAGAGCCGCTACAGTCAGTGATCTCCTTGCTGGTTCATCCATGGATCAAGAAGTGGTTGGGTGTTGAGGAGTGTCCAAAATGGAGCGGAATGGGTTAAGTCTTTTTTTTCCCTGGAATCTTGGAAAACCTCATGGAGGCAAGAAAACTGCAACAGAGTGTCCATGGGAAGATGGAGCTACTACTCGTTATGACTTTCTTGCCCTCATTCTTGCACCTCAGGTTTTAGAAGACCCAAAGAACTTCTATATTTTTGGATAACCGTCGGTTCGGGTATTATTGTCAGTTCACTTGAATTATCTGGGGACAGAAATTGCCTTTAAAATGTAATCTTTCCTATAATGAGTCGGCAATTACTGTAACGTTACATGAGCAAAGTCAATGATATCTAATCTCTGGAAGGATACGCTGCTCCGCGCTGTCACCGGTTCCCCCACTAATTACCGTTACATCGTCTGTTATTCGTCTGCCAAAATAATTGCAGGACAAGGCCTGGACGACAACCAGCAACAGGATTCTGCCGCAGCAGATGGAGAAACTGAGATCTTCTACCATATTAGGTTCCCTGTAATATCTGAGGGACATTATCTCTGGAGGGGGTCATCAGCTCCAGGCACTGGGGTGGGGGCTTGACTTAATAAAACGGCTTTTCTTGTATTACATTTTCAAGTATATCTACCATTCTTGTTTTCCAAAGATCTGCCATTTTAGAGCAAATGCAGTTTTTATTTTTATGCAAATGAGGTTCTTTGTGCACAAGAGGCGGGGTCATGTATGCCGTGTACCCGTTTTCTTCTACCCACATCTGATTTGTAACTGGGATATCATTCAATGTATTAGGGACAGTGATGGGTAACATTTAAAAAAGAAAAATCGGTGCACCAGCAGATATGGCCACGCCCCCTTGGTACAGAGGTTAATTTGCATAAATATAAAAAACTGCATTCTCTCTAAGATCACAGATCACTGGGAATGAGGAAAGGCATATATCCAAAGCTTGTAAAGTGCTCTACACAATGCTGGTTTTACTTGAGGGGTGGTTCGCGAGCTGAGACGTCTGTTTGAGAGAGATGACTCCAGGGGATCACTAAGGGTTAAATAATTTGAGTCTGGGGCCTCACATTTTTACATAATCCTGGCTGATGAATGGACAAGTCAATGTAGAGAACATCAGCCAGGAATGATCAAGTTCTCCTGGGAAGGTTCCTCACCAGACGGTTCCCCCGGACTCTCCGGCAAGGAAATATTTACCACACAAAGAATCTGTCAACATATTTTGTGTACTGTAACCGGAGACTAACGGGATCAGACCCATTAACTATTCACTAAACCCCATTACAAATTGTCCTGAGAATTCCCAGAGCAGAAGGGAGATACAACCAGGACAAAAAGTCACAAGACGCCTCACCCAAGTAGTGTGGAATTAAGTCACCTCAAAGACCCGGGAAGAGCTCGGCAGGATCAAGTTCTCCCACTTTTTGTTTGGAGAGAATGAAGTGAAATCTGATTTTAACATGTAATTATCTCCTCCACAAAATCCTGACCTGAGTTTCTTCCCAGATGGGAGGTGGGGGGGGGGGGGTCAAAAATGACAGTGTCTACAGTATTATCTTCTATTGTAGACATCAGAAGATTCTCTAGAGCAGTGGTTCTCAACCTTTCTAATGCTGTGACCCCGCAATACAGTTCCTCATGCTGTGGTGACCCCAAACCATGCAATTTGCAATAAAAACACAGTAAAATTTCGGCTCCGATGGCTTTAGGCGACCCCCGGTTTTGGTCGTTCGACCCCCGCTGGGGTCCCGACCCACAGGTTGAGAACCACTGCTCTAGAGGATATGTGTTGTATGTAGGAACCTTCTGGTCTCTACAGTCATTTTTTCTAGGAGAGCACAATTTGAGACATCATTTGAACATCTGGTGATACCATAAGTATTAGGGATACCGTTAAGACTAGATATGAGCGCAACTAATGTTTCCGTTTGGTGTTCGGGTTCAACTACTGCTACTTGGACCTGAACAGCCAATCCGGACAAATTGACACCACTTGCAGCTAAGCCATGGCTATGATTGGCTAGGGGGACAAATCCAAGACATATCGGAACGCCCGAACCCAAACAGAAACATTGGGTCCGCTCATCAGGATCTCCTCTTAGAAGAGGAAACTTTGGTTTTAAAGAGGACCTTTCACCACCTCCATGAACCCCAACTATCCATTAATTCCAGGGTAGGTGGAACTTTCTCTCTAGCTCCCAACATTTCAGAGTAATCATGATGATAATTTTGGATCTCTACGGTCAAATGGACGGGGCCAGAGTGTCTTCTCTAGCTTAGGACTTCATACTTGACAGAAGAGAACTTGATTAGTAGACTGGGTTCTCTACTGTGATATGGGTAGTCCTAGGCTGGAGCAGACAATCTGGCCCTGCCGATCTGCCAGAAAGCTCGGAATGTTGACATTAATTCCTTGGGAATGTTGGGGGCTACCAAATAAATTCCAAATATGCCAGAACCAGTGGAACAAAACCTACTATTTCCTTGCATGAACAACAATGATTGTACCCCTACCATAGACAAGAACAGAAGACAAGAACATAGACAAGAGCAAGAAGGTCATAAATGATCCACTAACCTCATATTGACTAAGTGAGGCGGCACTTGCTGGTGCTGGAAATGGTCCCGCCATTGGTGGAGGCAGAAGGAGGCGGGGGGCTGCACTCCGCAGACAGGATGGTACACAGGCGGATGGTTTGGACAGACAGAGTTTGGAGAGAATTCCGAGTGCTGGTGAGAACAGCCAGAATTCAGCGCACAGCTCGTGGTGGTCCCTCCATTATGAGGAGCACAGTCTTGCCGGGTGGCCAGGGGAGGGTGATAAGAGCAATGGTGGCAGCACTGGGGGACAATCGTTGGTCTCTGGTGCTCTAGGAACGTAGGGCACGGTTTGGCTGCGCCATTGTGGGAGATGCATCCATTGGGGCTCACTTTAAGTTTGGGATCTTCTGTGGTCGGAGGGGTTTGCTCTCCATCGTTAGATGTGGTTGGACCTGTACAATTGGGTTTGGATGGGAGGCTGCCATTGCCCAGAGTCACGGAATCGCTGTTCACTGCCATCATGTCAACGCCTTACAATCATGGAAGAGTCTACGGAAGAAAAAAAAAAGACATGGCCATGAGTAATGTAGAGCAGTTCAATGGATTCTCGGACATTTAAAAAAAAAATTTTTGATTAACAACAGAAAGAGTAATCAAAGTCTCTCTCGAGGGTCCCCCAAGACTCCAGGGTGCTTCTGTGTACAAGCCAATGCTTGGTCTTACGCCATATGACTGCGGAGGCCATGGACTGGGTCAGTGGTCACATCTACAATGTATGTGACATCTGAACTTCCGGTCTTCTGGAGGCCATAGAGCCCTCATATGACTTCTCATGTGTTATTTTTTAACATTTTTTTTTTACATAAAACTTCTCCCCTGTTGTATATTTGACCCCTTTACAATACTTTGATAATGCACAAGTCACATACAAAGCTGTTTCTCTCCACTGAAATTTTAGAATATCCTGCAGGGGTTCATTACAGCCAAGGTAAGATACGAGACCTCGCAGAAAGTGAGAGGGCAAAATAATACTCTTGAATGCTGCTTTGGTAGTGACTAGAGAAGAGGCTAAGTAACAATACCGAGCACAATCAATAGGCAGACCCGTCACTCAGCAGAGACAATATTCCATCTTAATAGAAAATCTCTTCCACTTTCCATAAGAAGACCCCAAAACACTTAACCAAAGACAATTCAAACATCTATGTATAGAGGACATTTTCTTGCCACAATAAAAACTTCTGGGCAAATATGAGGCCAAACCCTGATGTGATGTAATGCACAGAGCAGGTTTCAGGGAATGCCAAGCATGTGGACTTTAAGGACAAATGGAGAAACATCAGAAAATATCCCACATTCCTAAAAAAAAAAAAAAAATGGCAGAAAGATGGATGTAAGGAACCCCCAACCAGTGGAACCGCACCTAATCCTGCAAACCTGTACTCCCCGTATATACTAAATATATGACCCTCTAAGTGAAAGGGAATATTCTGGCGCATAATGGGCGTGGTCTCAAAGTTCGGTGCGCGTCTCTTCACGTTACTTCAATGTTCAAACAGCGTCCACTGAGCCTTGATAGTAAGTGTTCTGCCCAATCGACTGTAACCAGTAATAACAAAACTAAAGTCTAGTTAACGTGGACTATACATATTATACTAAAAGGGGAACTCTCGCCAAGTATAAAATTCTGGATGATATAACTTCTGTGATTGCCCCTGTGTCCCTGATCAATTTGCTGTTTGTTTTTCTAAAATCCGTCCATCCGTTCAAAAGATAAGGCCTTCAGAAGCTTATATGTCAATTAGCTTGTACTAGTGGGCGGTAACCTTTTCATCTTCTCTGTGGGCGTGTCTCTGTGCTGCAAAAGGCTGTGCCAATTCACATATAAACTTCTGGAGGCCATATCTTTTGAATGGGTGGGCCGATTTTTAAAAAACAAACCTCAAATTGATCACGGGCAAAGGGGCAATCATATGAGGCATGTCATTTAGCAATTTTACAAGGGAGAGAGGTTCCCTTTAAATACTGACTCTAATGAGTATGTAGTCCCTGGTGTAAAGATAACGAAGGCTGGGCGATGATGAATGCCTTCTAGGTGATAAGCAGCCGCCATACACATCTGTCACCGCTTATCAGACTCTCCACTGAATTAACCAGGCACGATCAGCCGATCCATTGTTGATGAGGATGTCAGACTATATAGCCGCTGGCCAAATGTTGATGTATACAGCCAGCTCCACATTGAACAGTCATTTAGATGCTTTTTTCCAGTCATTTAGGGATGAGAAGTTCGGAGATGGACACCTCCCAGAGTTAATGAAGTCCCTGTGGGTGTAAAGATTCAGACATGACAAGTCTCCCAGACTTGTGTGGGCGAGTGTGTTTCCTTACAATCTCTGCAATCTGTCATAATTCACAAACCGGGCAGATACAATTAGGATCTAGGAAGAGAATAGTCCTCAAGAAGATGCTAGGACTTCAGTCACAAGAATCAAAGAAACATTCAGATTCCTGTAGCTAAAGCAGAACATCATAGACAGAGGGAGCATGTCACACTGAAAATAACAATCCTATCTGCAGGCAGCATGTTATAGAGCAAGAGGAGCTGAGCAGATTGTACATAGTGTCCTATCTGCAGGCAGTATGTTATAGAGCAGGAGGAGCTGAGCAGATTGTACATAGTGTCCTATCTGCAGGCAGCATGTTATAGAGCAGGAGGATCTGAGCAGATTGTACATAGTGTCCTATCTGCAGGCAGCATGTTATAGAGCAGGAGGAGTTGGGCATATTGTAAATAGTGTCCTATCTGCAGGCGGCAAGTTATAGAGTAGGAGGAGCTGAGAAGATTGTACATAGTGTCCTATCTGCAGGCAGCATGTTATAGAGCAGGATGAGCTGAGCAGATTGTACATAGTGTCCTATCTGCAGGCGGCATGTTATAGAGCAGGAGGAGGTGAGCAGATTGTACATAGTGTCCTATCTGCAGGCAGCATGTTAGTGAGCAGGAGGAGCTGAGCGGATTATTCATAGTGTCCTATCTGCAGGCGGCATGTTATAGAGCAGGATGAGCTGAGCAGATTGTACATAGTGTCCTATCTGCAGGCGGCATGTTATAGAGCAGGAGGAGGTGAGCAGATTGTACATAGTGTCCTATCTGCAGGCAGCATGTTATAGAGTAGGAGGAGCTGAGAAGATTGTACATAGTGTCCTATCTGCAGGCAGCATGTTATAGAGCAGGAGGAGCTGAGCAGATTGTAAATAGTGTCCTATCTGCAGGCAGCATGTTATAGAGCAGGAGGAGCTGAGCAGATTGTACATAGTGTCCTATCTGCAGGCAGCATGTTATATCTAATGTAACATAATTTAGGCTGAGATGCACAGATGATAAGCAGGTGATGATTCCCCGCGGAGTACAACACCCAGAGTGTAATACAGAGGTCGCACCCGCTAGATGTTACCCGTGATAATGAATGCGGGCCGTGTGCGGCGGTTCCTGTGGACGCTCCGTGTTTGTTCTGCGCACAGGACCCGGCACATTCCCCTCTCGCAGATGAATGGGGTTTCTGTAAGGAAATGTACGAGTGATCTCCGGCTACACGTCTCGCCTCTTTCATGTCGGAAAATCTCGGCAGCCATAGGCCGGAGCCGACGTCTATAACAGCCCCCGAAACCTTCCCCCCCCCCCTCCTGGCCCCCCGCCAGCGCCTCTACCACTTTACAATGATTTCATTTCCTTCACCGGCCGCCAGGAGAAAACGCCAAACACCATGACCCGGAGTTTTCCACAAAATATAGAGAAACCTGGCAGCGAGACGGTGACTGAAGAAAAGCACCTGAGATAGAGAGCTAAAAAATTAACTATTTCATGTTCAGGGTGGAACGTCCCAATGGTGTTCCAAAAAGATAGGGGTAACTTTTACCATACAGTCTGCAGGCAGTGCCATGTATTGTGCCTGGAGATTTACGGAGTTATATTCCAGTATTGTACTGGAGTTATGTCCTCACACTGTTGTGCTCTGTGCTCTCTGCGCTATGTATTGTCCTAGGAGAGATGTGTAATTAGCCCTTTGTGTATATGGTTAGTAGCAGCAGGACTGTGATATGTGGATATATATTCCAGGATTGTACAGCAGTTGTATTCTCACACTGTTGTGTTCTGTGCTCTCTGCCGTCAGTGTTATGTATTGCCCCTGGAGAGATGTGTAATCAGACGTTTGTGCATATAGTTAGTAGCAGCAGGACTGTGAAATATGGATTTATATTCCAGGATTGTAGTGGTGGTGCTGTGCTCTTAGCTCTCTGCAAAGTTTTAGGTATTAGCTATGAAAAGTTGTGTAATCGTAGATATGTGTATGTTGTTAGTAGTAGCATTACTGATCTATATGTATTTATATTTTTAGGATTGTGGCTTTTCCAAGTGCGCTGAGGCATGTCCTCACACTGCTGTGCTCTGTGCACTCTGCAAACAGTGTTAGATATTGTCCATGGAGAGATGTGTAATCAGACCTTTGTGCATGTGGTTAGTAATAGCAGGAATGTAATTTATATTTTAGAATTGTAATAGGGCAGTGTCCTCACACTGCTGTGCACCACACTCTCTGCAGACAGTATAAGGTATTGTCCCTGGATAGATGTGTAATCAAATCTTTGTGTATGTTGTTAGTAGCAGCAGGACTGTGATATATGGATTTATATTCCAGGATTGTACTAGTGATGTGTCCTCACACTGCTGTGTTCTCTTTCTTTGCAGTTGTGTTCTCTTTCTTATGTATTGTCCTTGGAGAGATGTGCAATCATGTTTGGATTTTTTTTTTTTTATTAGCAGCGGGATTGTGAAATATGGATTTATATTCCAGGATTGTAGTGGTGGTGTATCCTCACACTGCTGTGCTCTGTGCTCTCTGCAACAGTATCAGGTATTGTCCCTGGAGAGATGTGTAATAATACCTTTGTGTAGGTCGTTAGTAGCAGCAGCACTGTGATATATGGATTTCTAATAAAGGGTTATACTGAGGCAGTGTCCTCACACTGCTGTGTTCCTAGATCTTTACATTGAGCTGCTATACTAGTATAGTAAAAGCTATTGCAGGCTTGTAGTTAAAATTAAAATGTGTCATCCAAAGTTGTTGGGAGGGGCAGAGGAATAAATTACTGCAGAGAGCTAAGAGCACAGCAGTGTGAGGACACCCCCCAGTACTACAAACCTAAAATATAAATCTATATGTAACTCACCCAGCTCTACTATGTGCAGCAGAAGGATCAAACACGTACAAGGACCCACTTCTTAGAGAATTAACCCTTTACTATTAACTATTTGCTAGGACGAGACCCCCCACGACTCCATGCATGTCCCTACTGACACGGGATGCAATAGTAACAAACCATCAGCTGTGGAAAGCAGACCGTTTTCATATTCCGTTTTTATAACCTGCCAATCCAGAATTTCGGATGCCCCGGGGTTCCGGATGAAAGGGTTTTACTATCTGTATGTATCTCTATCCAGGCTTCGGTCACCTCTCCTTTAAGGTGGGAAGCCATGACGGTAATGAGCAGCGAAATGGAAAGAGTGAAGAGACTGTGACGGGCTACGAAAACAAATGAAACGGATCATTTACCTCTAGTGAGAGCTCCAGTGACTCAGCACAGAATCTACAGACGGAACGTTCCCTTTATCCGGATACATCGCGCACCAATATAGTAACAATTACAGACGCGTCAATAGCGCATCGACCACGGACGTCCACAACCACCAACCACCAAGGAAAGGGCTGAGAAACTCTTCATTTACAAGACTAAAGATGTCTGATACAATTCCTCAAAATTTTGGGGGGGATAAAAAAGGCAAAACTATGAATTCTAAATAACAAAGGAAACAAAAAACCAGAAGCCCAAAAGTGATACAAAAGGATAATCTTTGGTAAATAATTGTCCCAAAATGGAAGGTCACCCTTTAACCAACGTAAGGGGTGGCAGAACGGGGCAAGTAAGGGGGTGAAGCTGGTACAAGCTGCTACCTGTCCTCTATGTACGGGGTCACCGTGACAGAGGGGAAGGGGAGAGGGCGAAATGTATCATCATGTATGAAGACAGAAGAGAGAGAAATAGATGTGGACTAGTTGATAGATACATAAATAGATATAGATAGATATGAGATAGATAGATAGATAGATAGATATGAGATAGATAGATATGAGATAGATAGATATGAGATAGATAGATATGAGATAGATAGATATGAGATAGATAGATATGAGATAGATAGATATGAGATAGATAGATAGATAGATAGATATGAGATAGATAGATATGAGATAGATAGATATGAGATAGATAGATATGAGATAGATAGATATGAGATAGATAGATATGAGATAGATAGATATGAGATAGATAGATATGAGATAGATAGATATGAGATAGATAGATATGAGATAGATAGATAGATATGAGATAGATAGATAGATATGAAATAGATAGATATGAGATAGATAGATAGATAGGAGATAGATAGATAGGAGATAGATAGATAGATAGATAGATATATACGAAATATGAAGCAAAGAGATAATTAGATGTGAGATAGAAAGATATAAAATATATAGAAACATAGACATGAAAGAAATGAATGAACAATATATGTTGAAGCTTAGATATGAGACAGACAGATACATAATACAGTAGATGGATATGAGATAGTTGTAGTAGCGCTGCACCCCCTTGTACCCTCCCGCTATCCCCCCGCTTGCGGAGCAGTATCCGTCCTGTGCCGGTACCTTGCGGAGCCCCGGTGCCGGGCGGTCATGGGTCTGTCCTGCGGAGGGGTCCTGGCATTGCGGATCATAGATGAGGCTCCTCCAGCGCTGCCGCCTGCAGCCAGACTGACAGCACATGCAGAGCGGCTGCTGATGGGGGCTGAGGGGCTGGGCCAGGGGGGGCCGGAGCCCCGGGGGCTATGTGCTTAGTGGTAACAGCTGGGATGGGAAGAGCCTCCTGAGAACACAGGGTCACACAGTCAGGATATGGAGGTGACATGTCATTTCTCCGCTCTTCCTGCTTCCACAGAGGGGGATCTGCAGAGCTGCTTTCTGTTACTTTGTGTCTTTGATCTCTTTCAGTGAAGAATAACTAGAACTCCTTCTTGAAATGGTTAAAAAAAATGTTTTTTTTGTTAAGTGTATACTGTGCGTAGGAAGGAGTATTGCCGTGCACAGCGAGGAGTATTGCCGTGCACAGCGAGGAGTATTGCCGTGCACAGCGAGGAGTATTGCCGTGCACAGCGAGGAGTATTGCCGTGCACAGCGAGGAGTATTGCCGTGCACAGCGAGAAGTATTGCCGTGCACAGCGAGGAGTATTGCCGTGCACAGCGAGGAGTATTGCCGTGCACAGCGAGGAGTATTGCCGTGCACAGCGAGGAGTATTGCCGTGCACAGCGAGGAGTATTGCCGTGCACAGCGAGGAGTATTGCCGTGCACAGCGAGGAGTATTGCCGTGCACAGCGAGGAGTATTGCCGTGCACAGCGAGGAGTATTGCCGTGCACAGCGAGGAGTATTGCCGTGCACAGCGAGGAGTATTGCCGTGCACAGCGAGGAGTATTGCCGTGCACAGCGAGGAGTATTGCCGTGCACAGCGAGGAGTATTGCCGTGCACAGCGAGGAGTATTGCCGTGCACAGCGAGGAGTATTGCCGTGCACAGCGAGGAGTATTGCCGTGCACAGCGAGGAGTATTGCCGTGCACAGCGAGGAGTATTGCCGTGCACAGGGAGGAGTATTACCGTGCACAGGGAGGAGTATTACCGTGCACAGGGAGGAGTATTACCGTGCACAGGGAGGAGTATTACCGTGCACAGGGAGGAGTATTACCGTGCACAGCGAGGAGTATTACCGTGCACAGCGAGGAGTATTACCGTGCACAGCGAGGAGTATTACCGTGCACAGCGAGGAGTATTACCGTGCACAGCGAGGAGTATTACCGTGCACAGCGAGGAGTATTACCGTGCACAGCGAGGAGTATTACCGTGCACAGCGAGGAGTATTACCGTGCACAGCGAGGAGTATTACCGTGCACAGCGAGGAGTATTACCGTGCACAGCGAGGAGTATTACCGTGCACAGCGAGGAGTATTACCGTGCACAGGGAGGAGTATTACCGTGCACAGGGAGGAGTATTACCGTGCACAGGGAGGAGTATTACCGTGCACAGGGAGGAGTATTACCGTGCACAGGAAGGAGTATTACCGTGCACAGGAAAGAGTATTACCGTGCACAGGAAAGAGTATTAGCGTGCACAGGAAGGAGTATTACCGTGCACAGGAAGGAGTATTACCGTGCATAGGAAGGAGTATTACTGTGCATAGGAAGGAGTATTACTGTGCATAGGAAGGAGTAAGAGAGGGGAGGGGGGCCATGGGCACCGGGAGAGAGGGATGCGCAGCGCACTGGGAGAGAGGGATAAGCAGCGCACCGTCAGGGGGGGGGCACCGGGAGAGGGGGGAGGGGTGCTGTGCTGTATTTTGCCATGTCTGATATGGGTTGTGGGCCTCTGGTTATTCCTCCTGTCACCCCGTGCCATCAGCTGCCCCTGGTACAGTGCTTCTTGTACGGGAGACTCAGTCCCTCACTGAATGTGTATCTTGTGGGTGTTCGGCCAGATGTGGCGCTCTGGGCAGGGCACAGGCTCCGCGGTGAGATCGTCCACCTGGCGCTCAGTGTCAGTTTCCAATTAGTGATAATTAAGCTGGAGAGATCTCAGGACGTTCCTCTCCCGGAGCTCCACGTGGGGGGTGATGTTTTTTCCATAGGGAAACGGACAACATGAAACCATGAAACCACTGAAGATCCACTGAGACCCCCAGCCCCCATACTCACGTACAGAATATACTAGCAGGACACCATTCCTACCTTTTAGATCCTAATAAAAAGCAAAGACAGCGCCTCTCTTGCACGTGTGGCCACGTCAGGTACTACAGCTGCCTCATTCACGTGGACGTGGCACCATCCTGCGCAGTGTAGAAACCTGTAGCAGAACTATCATCACAACCGACACATAAATGATACAATTACATCTAATCAACTCTCTCCCCTGTTCTACAAGTTTGTAACAATGTGTCAGCCTGTTCAGCTTATAAATTACCAACCACAGGTGCAATTGTTTTCACATCCTCAGATTTTTGGGATTTGTATGAGGACTTGTCAACTCTCCTAACATTTTATCATGAAACACTTATGCAAGATGATTTTCCTAAGAATTACATTGTTTGCATCCTCTGTTATCCCTCCTGGAAATATTCCTCTTATTAACAGGACAATGACCTGCATCATCTCCTATGAGCAAGTTATACATACACGTCCAGGAGGAATAACAGAGGGACATCTATATGCAGAGTGTATGGGAATAGTCTCCAATCTATGTTAGAGTCCAATCTCGTGATCGTGGGGGTCCCAGGGGTCAGATGCTACAGATTCGGTGTATAGGGGATATTGTTCTAACTTGTGACTACCCCTTTAAAGGGGATGTATCAAGAGACTCTTATCCACAAACCCATTGCATTCCGCACACAACCTCCTATCTATCTACATGTCTCCTCCTGTACACGGTAGTTTACACCACAAGCCCCATCGATCACCATCTACTCCAAACACATCCAAAGAGACATAAAACACAACAGTGTGACAGCTCCGTCTGGTCAGGAGTCTTGTAGGAAGCCGTTCCGTTCCTGGATTCTCCACCATTGTTGTGTTCCTGGTAAATATTTATCCGCCCAGATCACAACCTGACAAGTCGTTCCTTTGTAGTGGACTACTTAAGTAGTCAGATGGCTACAGGGGGCATGCAGGCTTCCTCCCCCCACTGAAAAAGTCAAAACAAAAGAGACAAGCTTCAGACAAAACACCAAGTAGCTGGGCTACAACTCTGACATGGAATTTGGCAATATTTGTTGTCACCCAGCTTTCCCAGAAGCAGATAAATAACTATATACTGTATAGAGATGACAAAGAATGACTTAAAGGGATCTGTCACCCCCTTCATCTATTTATATCCTGTAATAGGCATCACTCCACTGATTCCGATACAGTTGGAATTTTGTTTCTAGCCCCCACCATTCCAGAGAAATCACTGTTCATAGTTTAGGCTCCCGATATGCTTTTTGGGTTCATCAATGTCAGGTGGGAGGTCCTAGACCAATGATATTCCCCCGATTTTACACCTTATTTTGCATATTGGGCGTCAAAATGAACATCGCTGTTTTCTCAGGAATGGTGGGGGCTAGAAAAAAAATTCCAACTGCATGGGAATCAGTGAAGCAGCAGCTAAGAAAGGATGCAAAGAGATGGAGGGAGTGAGAGGTCCCCTTTAAGCCATTCTTTGGCATCACAAGAAAGTATTTAGTTCTTTATCAGTTTCTGGGAAAGCTGGGTGACAACAAATATGGCCACATTCCACCTCAGAGTTGTAACCCGGCTACTTGATCTAAAATGTTGTTTGTTCGGGGCTTGTCTTTTTACTAAAATATCTTATCTAAAGTATCTTATCATTCAGCATTTTGATTTTCCTCTGGAATTCCTCTTGGAAATGTGTACCTAAATTGATTCCCTGCAGTGGTTACTCTTCAATTACATTTTTTTCTACTTAATCTTTTCTGAGACATAAGCTAATGATAACCCCCAATAAATGTATTCATAAAATTCCAGGGGGACTAACAGAGGGACTAACAACCCAATACAGAAATAAAGAACTGCTATTTTATAATGGGAGGTCACAGTCAGGAAAGGTGACAGATCTACTTTAAGTTACTTAATTAAAGGGGATGTGTCAGCACCTACACCACTGGCCACAAAGGTATCAAACCCTCTACTGTGAGTTGAGGATATGTGGCGTCTTAAAGGGGAACTTGATTTTTTTCAAACTTGCATTTGCAATATAACAATGAAGGTTGATGTTTTTTGATAACTACATTGTGCTTTCCCTCAGTTACTCCTCCTGGAAATATATGAATGAATAGCTAACCGGTCCCTATGATTCCCTTGTCCAAAGGGAACGATTCCAGACAAAGGTAAAGCAAGCACAATGCTGGTTATCCACACTCTTCCAGGAGGGATAACAGAGGGACAGCATCTCACAGAGTTCTAGAATTGTTTTTATGGTAAATAGGAGTATGTCTTGAGAGATGAAATATGTTCCCTAATTAATTTTTTAAAGATAAAGCATGAATACCTAGACAAGGGACAAATGTAACAAACCCTCAGCTGCGAGAAGATCAGAATCCGTATGGGTTGTATAGAGGAGCCGACTCTTTTCCTGGTACAGGCAGTCCCAGGGTTACGTACATGATAGGCTCCATAGGTTTGTTCTTAAGTTGAATTTGTATGTAAGTTGGAACTATATATTTTATAATTGTAGCTCCAGACAAAAAATGTTTTTGCCCCAGTGACAATTGGAGTTTTTTTAATTTTTTGCTGTAATGGAACCAAGGATTATCAATAAAGCTTCATTACAGACACCTTACAGCTGATCATTGCAGCGTGGGACTATACTAACATCCAGAGAGCTTCACCAGATGTCATAGGGGGCAAAGGGGTCCGTCTGTAACTAGGGGTTGTCTGTAAGTCTGGTGTCCTTAAGTAGGGGACCGCGTGTATTTCTGTTATAATGTAAACTTACAATTCCCATATGAAACAATGTAAGTTCCTCTGTTCTTATAACGATATTGAGCAGTCCTTCTGTTATTCCTCTTGGAAATGACTGTACAAATTAACAATGGGCCGTTAGAATTCTCTGTATCATTAGCGGAATGCCAGACTATCACAGTAGTAATGGTAGCACGCCGATGTCCATTGTTCCGTACACTTCTAGGAGGAATAACTGAGGAACAATACAATAAAGAACCGTACAAGGAATACAAATATTTAATTACATGTATCAGAAGAAGTTTTTTTCAGGGGGATTCCTTTTTAAGTAATTCAGTATGTAAAACCCCTTTAAATTAGAATTAAAGCCCAGCACTGGGTAGGGGGGGAGCCCCTCCGGATATAACGAGGTGCGGCCAGACAGGCTGTAAGATCAAACGCTGACCTGTGACCCCGGAGATCAGATATTGCTCTATGATACTTAGCACCTATTACCCAGCTGCTCATTAACAGGCGCCGCTTCTCTCCGCTAAATCGTAACGCTTTTCCATTTTTTTTTTCTGGGAAAATCAATTTTGGTTCCAATAATCTTTTCACTTTTTTTCATTGTTTGCCTAAACTGATAACAGATGTGGTGGAGCTTTCTGCTTACGTGAATGCGACTACTGAGCAGTTTCCGTGCGCCCCTGAGACTACCGCGCCAAGTCACTGTTAACCCTGTGATGTCGGCCCAGGAGCGCACACATGAAAAAGCTATGAGAATAATAAATAGGCCTCATTTGTCAAAATTAAGAACACTGAGGCAACGTCCACACGTTGCGTATGTTAACTTGCAATGTTAACATACGTTAACATAGTGTAAACCCAATGTGAACGCAGAGTAAACGCATCGTGTGAACGCAACCTAACATTGTCTTAGGTTATCACAACGACCAATCATAGCTCAGCTTACATCTTTCTGAGCGTTTTTATACAAAAACACTATAAAAATTGTTTAAAACCTACTAGTCTTTACTGCCAGTAGTGACAAATCACAGATCAGATTTCAAATTCTGAATATGCCATTAGAAATAAAAGCAGTTCAGTGATTGGTTGCCCTGGGCCTCGTTTATCAATACCATCTAACAAGCCAGGTTCTGATTGGTTGCAGTAAACAGAGTAGGTCTCATTTTGCCCGCAAAGTAGGCCTCATTTCTCTTTTAACCACATCAACCAATCACATTTCAGCTAACATCTTTTTTGAGCAGCTTTTTCAATAAAAGACAAGTTCTGATAGGTTCAAACTTGTGAACTTGCTCTGAATGTCCGGGAGACTCCCGGAAAAAAAAAAGTGTAGGCCTCAACTGTCCCAAATGATTGAGGAAAGCCTGACGAAACTCCACCACAATGAGAGCACCTCACGTGACAGTCACATCCCAAAAAAGATGTGTGGTCAGCATATGGAGTGCCCTCGCCCCAAAATGGGTAGAGCCATGCTCCAAAATGGAGTCTCTTATATAAAAGGGGTTGTGGTCACCAAAAAGAATTTACCTCTAAATGCCGGAGGCCTACATCCCAGGTTGCCAAGGATGGATTAGTTGCCATAGGCAATTTTGATAATTGAGGTTTTAAAAATTTTCATGAAAGGGGTTATTTTCTTTTAACCAAAATGATAGCCAAATTTCAGCTGCAAAAACAAACTCTGATAGAAAATGCATTATGTACAGGGCTGTAGCTGAGGGGTAACACTTTTTGTCTATTACAGGCGGTCCCCTACTTAAGAACACCTGACTTACATACGACCCCTCGTTACAAACAGACCTCTAGATTTTGGTAATTATTGTACTTTAGTCTTAGGCTACAATAATCAGCTATAACAGTTAACAAATGTGTCTGTAAGGAAGCTTTATTGTTAATCCTTATGACAACCCAACATTTTTAAAATCCAATTGTCACAGAGACCAAAAGATTTTGTCTGGGGTTACAATAATAAAGTAGACGGTTCCGACTTACATACAAACTCAACTTAAGAACAAACCTACAGAACCTATCTTGTATGTAACCCGGGGACTGCCTGTATATAGAAATTTGTGGTAAACAAGTCCTAAATCACAAACTGTATTACAATCCATTACCTTCAGAGCCTTATTCCTAATTCTGCACAGATTCTGGAAGTTCCCTGCTGCTCACTGCCAGCTAAATCGCTGTATGTTGCATGCTGAACTGTAGGAATACAGGCAGTCCTTAAGTTGTGTGTAAGTGGAAACTGTATATTTTATAATTGTAGATCCAGACAAAAAAAATTTTGGCCCCAGTGACAATTGAAGTTTAAACATTTTTTGCTGTAATTGGACCAAGGATTATCAATAAAGCTTCATTAAAGTCACCTTACAGCTGATCATTGCAGTCTGGGACTATAGTAACATCCAGAGAGGTCACCAGAGGTCAGAGGGGTCTGTCTGTAACTATGGGTTGTCTGTAAGTCGGGTGTCCTTAAGTAGGGGACCGCCTGTATTCAGCCGAGCTGCAGTACATCAGTTTGGCCACTATACAGTAGGTGGCGCTGTTCCCCAGGGTGCTGGCTCAAATCTGAGACCGCCAGCAATCCAATAGTAGTAGTCTAATAGGGACAGGTCCATCAATATGAATGTTGTGAGAGAATTTTCACATTTCCGCTTGCAGCTTTGTACGTGATTGGAGTAGAAAACATAATATAGGTCTAAAGTAGCAGATAAAAATCACTAAAGCCCCTAACACACAATAAATACAGAACAGAGGGGGGCTGCCGTGAAAAAGACAAAAAACAGAAAGCAGAGATAAGATCCATTATAGGATTAGACCAAGCGCAGTGCGATGATGTAACTATGACAACTATGCTAAAGGCGCCCATGATAAATCTCATCACCAGGTACTAAAATATGTTAAGATAGAGGGGTCCTGAGGGTCATCCTAAATCAAAGACCACCTGACAACCTCTGCCACATGGCCCTTGTGCCATCTATTAACTTATAGAATTAGGAAGGGGGGGGGGGGGCACATGGAGCAGGAGAGGACCCAAGAATGGTAAGTACATGTCAGCTGTGCTGTACTGCTCCCGGGTCCTCTCCAGCTCCAGATGTAGTTCTGCTCTTGGTCCTGATGCCAGAGCATGGAAGAGAAGAAGCTGCACTGTAGTGCAGGAAGGAGAGAAGGATCTAGAAAAAGATTTGTTTTTTTGCCTGCTCTGGGGTCTCCAGCACTACGCGATGGCTCGGGGTCTCCAGCATTAGGGTACATTAACACGCGGTACGCCCCCCATTGCGAGCATACCGCTGTGTGCTGGAGAGGAGGAGGAGGTGACATGGCTGCACACACGCCGAAAGATAGAGCATGCTCTATCTTTTTGTGGTGTGCGGCCCGGATCGGTGCCACACATGTGAGGCACCGTATCTGCGCCATGCCGCTATTGCCGTCTATGGGGACGTACATGTCCCCGCAGACAGCCATGTGAATAAGCCCATACTAGTCTGCTGTGAATGTAGTACAGGCAGTCCCCGGGTTACCTACAAGATAGGGTCCGGAGGTTTGTTCTTAAGTTGAATTTGTATGCAAGTCGAAACTGTATATTTTATAATTGAAGTTCTAGACAATTTTTTTTTATTTCATAGTTTATACGGTTGAAAAAAGACACTTGTCCATCAAGTTCAACCGAGGAAGGGAAGGGATTGGATGAGGAAGGGATTTAGGGGAAACAATCCTATATAACATAACCATCAATGTTATTTAGGTGTAAAAAGGCATCTAGACCCTTCTTGAAGCTCTCTGCTGTCCCTGCTGTGACCAGCGCCTGAGGCAGGCTATTCCACAGATTGACCGTTCTCATAGTAAAAATGGAAGAAGCAAAAGGTTTGCTTTGCATAGTAAAAAATCCCTGTCGCCTCTGGTGATTAAACCTTGTTTTCTCCAAACGGAGACAGTGCCCCCTCGTCTTTTGATTTGATTTAATCTGGAACAACTTACCACCATATTTTTTGTATGGACCATTCATATATTTATATAAATTAATCATGTCCCCTCGTAGTCGTCTCTTTTCCAGACTAAATAAATCTAGTTGTTTTAATCTTTCCTCATAACTAAGATTCTCCATCCCCCTTATCAGTTTTGTGGCTCTACGTTGAACCCTCTCCAGCTCCAGGGCATCCTTTTTATGGACCGGTGCCCAGAACTGGACAGCCGATTCCAGGTGTTTGTCCCAGTGACAACTGGAGTTTCAAATTTTTTTGCTGTAATGGGACCAAGGATTATCAATAAAGCTTCATTACAGACACCTTACAGCTGATCATTGCAGCCTGGGACTATAGTAACATCCAGAGAGGTCACCAGAGGTCACAGTGGGCAGAAGGGTCCGTCTGTAAGTCGGGTGTTCTTAAGTAGGGGACCGCCTGTATTTGGTTGCTGATGTAGTATTTATTGCTGTAGCAAGATATTATTTGACTTTCTGCGGTGGTATTTTGTTCTGTACTGTGATGGTACTGGTTAATTGAGCACTGTGACAATGTATGTTGTTTAAGCGCAACCTAAATCTTTACATCAGTAACAGAACAGACACGTGAAAATTTGGAACCACTTGGATCTGAGGGATCTTGGTAACACAGAATGTGTGTAGACTGCTATTTGCAGTCAGAATTAATAAATATCCTTATCCCTTATATGTGATATTTGCTTCAGTTCCCAAATTATGATAACCTACCATCATCGGTGGCTGGTTCATCCAAAATTTCCTTGAAATCCACAGCTTGCAGTACCGCTTTTGACCACACCCCAATACAAAAACTTTGTATAGGCTGTAATGGAACAGCGCCCCCCTGCTGATATTCCTGGACAGATCTGATTCATATTTCAATCATTTTGGAAGGGGGCCCCTCTCGTAAAGTTTTTGTGATCCCTATAATGTTTTTACGTGATTTTAATCTCTCATTCTTAATGCTCTTACCCCTTTACAAGTTATAAACTATAGACATAGTATACACACACGGTATATACACACATAAACATCTATGACATGCGGCTAATTCTTTTTGGACCGACATAATGAGCCACATATTTACTTAGCCGAGTTGTGAGGGGCAGCTCCTTTGCCCCCATTTCCTCCAGCCAAAAAGCTGTCTTCAATTGCTGGTAAACCAAACGCATAAAGCGAATAGCATGAAATTATACACAGCTGTGAGCCAAGAAATCTCTTATTGTGAATTTTTACTTTATTCTCAATTATTTACAGCTTGCAACTTTTCCGTAACCATCCCAATGGACGAGTGGAGGGGCGGGGCCAGGGGTTGGGGGGGGGTGGTAAAGCGAAATGACTTACAACATTCTGTCCGATGTATTTCATTAGTATTCACTCCAATGCCACATTGACCTTCCTCGCTACAAGTATAAGCCATACATAATAGGTTAAGCATGTTCACCCGCTGCCGCAGGAAGAACAAACCCAAGACACAATCCATCTGTCTCCTACTCTCCAGCGTATACTCTTGTGTATGTTGTCTAAAAATAACTAAATAAAATACTAAAAAAACTCTACCTATGTAAGCTTCCAGGTAGCTAAAATAAATCTGAAACAGGAAACAAGTAGGAGAAAACTTTCAAATTCAGTACAGAGTTCAATCATGTGACCACTTCGTGTTCACGCCCCCGAGGAACAAAATCAAGCTGTTAATTACACAAAAGTATTGTTACTGCTTCACCAACCTTTGCTAGAGTAGATGATATCTCCTATCTCTGATATGTGCCTTCAGTTCCCAAAATATAACAACCCACTGTCATCGGTGACTGGTTCATCCAAAATTTCCTTGAAATCTATAGCTTGCAGTACCACTTTTGACCACAACCATATTCAAAAACTTTGTATAGCCTGTAATGGAACAGTGCCCCCGCATATATGCCTGCACAGATCTGATTCATATTTCAATCATTTTGGAAGGAGGCCCCTCTTGTAATGTTTTTGTGGTCCCTATAATGTTTCATGTTTTACGTGATTTTAATCTCTTATTATTACTACTCTTACCCCTTTACAAGTTATAAATATAAACTATAGGCACAGTATACACACCTGGTATATACACACACAAACATCTGTGTGTTTTCACATTCTATTCTCCCCTATCTTAAAAAGGGGTGTGGCTTAATTAAAGGGCATGGCTTACCTTGCCTCCCTGGTGTGGCATTAGTGAGGTAAGACTTCTCCTGAAGCTCCAGGCTTGACTAAAATTTTGGAACGGATTTATGTGAAGAGATGAACCACAATTTAAAGGAAAACTCACAGACCAGTCTGGTGCTAGTCAACAGCTATTAACCTCTTAACTCATATGGCCCCTTTAATATGGAGATGTAAATACAGACTCTTTGTAAATGGGAAGGTGTAAGATAGGTCTTCCTACATCAATGGTGATCTGTTGGAGAATCTTTCTCTATACAGAGTTGTATCATGTGACTACTTTATCCTAAAGATACAAATGTTCCGGCCCCTGAGGAACCGAGTCAATGAAGCAAAGCCAAAATACAAACAAAAAAACCTCACAGACTGATGTGGTATTGTACATTGGGCATTCATTTCTAAACTCATATGTCTATTTAATACCGAGGCATAAATATATTCTCAAAGTACGGCGATTCATGTCACCACTTTATGCAAATCATACAGAAGTTCACGCCCCTGAGGAACAGAGACATTGGAGCTAAGCTACAATACAAAATCTGATTCACAGAGGGATGAGGTGCTGTTTTTGCAGTAAAGCAGCCATGTTTTCCTAATATTGTTCAACTCCCGCAACTAATTAATTCAGTCCAGATTAGTCTGGTTTGGCCGGTCTGTTGGGATAACACAGGGACTGAGTTCTAGGCCACAAATGTCTGTACATCCTTACAAAGTTCTTTGGCTGTGCTCATATACAGCGTGACATAACCAACAAGAAGAAGAAAACTTTTACAGTCAGTGCAAAGAGTTCAATTATTGACCACTTTATGCAAATGATGACTGTTGTTCACGCCCCCGAGGGACCGTGTCAAGAGAATCAAGCTATTTTTTCATTGCACACAAGTCTAGTGACCCTTGCTAAAGTAGATGACAAAACCCTCATTCCTCTACTATACTTTCACCATGTAAGGTACTCAGTCGGCCCCCAGGGCGCTCACACAAAGACAGCAGCCATATTTTTTAGGACAAAAATTCAGGCTTTCATCCAACACTGAGACAATTTTTAAATTACTTAAGAACATTATTTTGCCGGCACAAATCGTAACATTTGCAGACCATTAGTGCTAGACAAACAGAAATTTGTAACGGTTCCAGCGGTATTTTCTCACTAACGCGCGGCTCCACTAGAGAAAGATTTAAGTGGTGTTAGCCGGGTAATACTTAGAGCCTGCCAAATCCTCCCCAGCCATTCTATACCGCACATCCCTGCCCTGGAAAGCCCAACGCAGGATTATTTATCCGATTTATCAGAGACACAAAGGAACAATGACTCGACATGAGGCTCGCTGCAGACTTCGTCACAATGTAACATGTTCCAGCATTGCACACAGGGCCGAATCTAATCGAAGTGACTTTTTTTCCCCCCCATTTTTATTATGACAACCATTCACTACAAGGAATTCATAACAAAGACGGCTGGAAAAAAAAATTCATTTTTGTAACTTAATCCTTTTGCCTTACAGCAAACTGGGAAGACAAAAAAAAATTGAGACCGTACTAAGAGCTCCGTGTCTAAGCATCTATACACGGGGTGGAAGAAATAGGAAAAATCTGGAGGTTGTTGCTACTGAGGCAAAGTCACTTGTGTATTTTTATCACTTTATTGCATTGCATAACACAGCGCCCCTCTTGTACCTAAGGCCGATTATGGTACTGCAGCTCCAACTCATGCACTTCAATAGAAGACACATACAGACATAGATAAGACTGTGTAGGTTACTGCAGCACTTTGGTCTGATAATGGATATAGGGTCTGGAGAGTGGACCTCCACAGATCACATACTGATGGTTTCCAATGTATTCCAGAATTTTTAGGATAGGTATTCAATAATAGGGATCAGTGATTAACATCAGATTGGTGGGGGGAGGAGACACCTATCAACCCACATGGTTTAGAAAAGAAAGCTGTGGCCTCTTCACCAAGCACAGCGCCGTGCATTGTGTAGTGGTTGTGCTCGGTATTGCACCTTAATCCCACTCACGTGTCCATGAACAAGACCACATGAAGAATGGACTTTATGTCATAGGCATGTGAACTGGAACACTTCAAAATAGTTGACGGACGTGGTAGCCAGACATCATACCTGATATTGATCACCTAACCTATGTATATATGATCAATAACAATATCCAAGAATATGCCTTTACCATTGCAGGACTGTCACTAGTACATACCTTTACTGGTAGGAGTGCAACCCCACAAATGAAGACCACTATGGTAAACAGTGCCACTCTTGTCTATGTGGTTATGTTGGGTACTACAGCCTAAATAAAGCTCTGCTGCAGTACTAGACAAAGTCAATGAGGGGCGCCGTGTTCGTGTAGGCCACAGTGCTTCGTTCCCCTGACGAAAAAATAATTATTGGGAATATGATCCCTATACATTAGAGTTATCTAAGATAATATTGGTGGATATAATAGATGTATAATGGATGCAATAGAATAAATTAGTAGTCGTCTCACCGATGGAAAAGCAATTGGATAAAGTGAATGCTGTATTGAAGTGTTCTCCACAGCGCCACATGTGGCTGTATGTGGTACTGCAGCTCAGCTCCAGATAACTAATTAGGTGCAGTACCGTTCACGGCCACATCAAATCAGAGCGATGCTGTGCAGCAGAAGATACAGTCACGTGGATATAGATGGCGCTGGGCGAGTTAGCGTAGGCAACAGCCCAGAAAGTTTCACAAACAGCTCAATGTATTCTGTAGGGATGTAGAGTATTGGAGACCTTTTACATAAAAAATGAAGAATTAATGATCTAATTTCGCCTAATAACAGGCAAATCCTCCACATTCCAAGCAACTGCAGCTAACAGACGTCCTCCCGTTATCTTCCCATCCGATATATATATAAGTCAAGCTTCCCCTTATCCCAGACTCACGGATCGCTTCCCATGAGATCAGGAAAACACAACCCATCCTGTACAAGCCGCAGGAAAGACACAAACCAGATGATTCCATGTTCCATACGGGGTCATCGGCCGAGACAAAAGAAGCGGAACGTGCGCCAACATCTGTATGTATAGACGTCCGGACGATGTAACGGGTCCTCAGACATGTGGGAGTACTGCACCCGTGATCACGTGGGTGACAAGCAAAGACGAACCCTTGAGACATCTCTCCCACCCTGAAAGGGCCACAAGCCAAAGTTTGGCAACTTATCCTCTGAAAACAAATTGTTGGGGGGGGGGCGGGGGCACAGGAACCCCACAAAAACTTTTATAATTATGTTAATGAGTCTGAAGGGCTCTGGTAAGTGTTTCCAGAAACCCTCTGTGTTGTAGCTTCACAGGCTGTTACAATGAGCAGATCTCCCCCTCCGCCCTGTATTTCCTGCTGCTGCTTGATTGCACAGTCAGAGGGAGAGACATGTTCTGTTCATTGTAAAACCCTGTGAAGCTACAGCACTGAGGGTCTCTGGTAATGCCCCCCCAGAGCACTTTTGGCTCATTAGCATCAATAGTGCATTATAATATAAGTGGTTTGGGTGGTAGCCTGGGGCAAGGCTTCCTAGGAAGCCCATGGCCACCACCACATTTTATACTGAGGAGGACCTTCACCCATCTGTTCCTGATCTGAATTCACATGTACACAAAAGCCATTTCAGGACCTTTAAAGGTTCTCCGAAGGTCCTAAAACTGCAGATAGAAAGCAGGAGAAGGGACATGTACTCCATTCCCCAAAAAGTAGATTTTAGTACCAGATGTAGGAAGTGATTCCAGACTTGTAGGGGCTATAATATTCATGAGTAAGTGCCCCTGGTTTATCATGATGGATTGTGATGGTAGATTTTTTTTTAAAGGGGTTGTCCAGAGGTTGAAAAACATGGCTGCTTTATTCCAAAAACAGTGCCACTGTGGTTAGTGCTGACCATGGTTAGTGCGGGGTATTGCAACTTATCTCCTTTTATCTCTATGCAGCTGAGCTGCAGTACCAGCACCGACCACGGTCAGGTGTGGCGCTGTTTTTCGAAAAAAAGCAGCCATCTTTTTCAATCCCAGGACAATCCCTTTAAGCATAGGGTTAACAGTAAAAGAAAAAAAACTGCAGATGAGAATTTGCAACTAAAACGCCACCACATTTTGAGCTAAATCATAGCCGCACTTTGGTCACGCAATGACCTGTGTACAATCACCATCACCCAACTTTCCAAAGATGCTGAATGCCATATAAAGACATTTACTGCAACATGATCCCAATATACGACAAGTAAGGAACCAAAATGTCAACACAGATGTGAACCTAACCAAAAGTAAGGCCTATGTGTGCGGTGATATATATCAGAAGGGTCTGAGAGCAGAACTGTTCTAGTTGCCCATGGCAACCAATCAGAGCTCAGCTTTCATTTCATAAACAGCTGTGGGAAATTGAAAGCTGAACGCTGATTGGTTGCCATGAGCAACGACACTTGGAAATCTCCTCTATTGACTTTAATGGCCGCATTCTGTGGATCCGTGGTATAGCCCCCGGGGGACACGTTACACTTTGCTCGGTTTTACGGACCACTGACTAGCATTTATGTCAATGGGTTGCCATCTGTGTGCTGTCCCAATTTTTTACAGATGCACCATAAAAACAATAGGGATAAGTCAGGCAACCATAAAGAACAGGACTGTGTATGAATCTACATGATACACAAATATTACACATGTGAACCAGGAAGTTCTGGATGAACTCCATGCTTTCTACCTATACAGTGGGACAAGACTGAAATCTAGTAGAATTTTACATTTCTACAGACTCCTACAGACATCACATAAATTTGGAATTTTTTTCCATGCTTTTCTAAATTATCTTATCAGTCCATGTGGGCGGCAGGGATAGAGGTCTCCAGCCAGGAAAAGCTCTTTACATGATTTTCAGATCCTGATATATTATTACTGTCCGATAATGTGCAGCGCAGGAGAAGATGAGGCGCTGATAAGGCAGGAATGAGGTGCGGAGCGACCTCCGCAGATGCACCTGGCAGATATACATGTCACAGGATCAGCAAATAGCGCAGACAATGGGCGCATGAGCCGCGCAACCGCCTGTCATTCATATCACACAAGGAATTCCGTACCTGCCAGGAATGTCTGGGGCGTATTCACAGATATGTGAGAGTCCGCACAGAGGCTCAGAGCAGATCAGTCAGGACATCGAGAGGGATCCTGCAAGACACAAGGGCAGAGATTCAGCACCAAGAGGATGGAGGCGATAATATTTACCTACAAACTCAGCGTCATTGCGCATGACATCAAGAGGAATCTGTAATATAATGGCGGCACAGAAATTATACAGAACTTCATGCGATTCCCTTATATTTGTCTGCTGTCCCATCGGAAACCCACACAAACATGGAGAGAACATACAAACTCTTTGCAGGACTTGATCCCAGGACCCCAGCGCTTCAAGGTTGTAGTGCTAACCACTAAAATAATGGAGGATAAGAAGCTGAGCCTTGTGATATTAAGGGTTATATGTGATTTGGTTCAGTAAAAAGTTGAGTCAATGCTTACAGAAGAGACAGTAAGAAGCCCACTAAGCCCACCTTCACGCAGTGATTGGGAGTAAGAGTCCTGATTACTCCTCCCACATACAGTGACTGACAGTGAGAGTCCTGATTACTCCACCCACATACAGTGATTGGCAGTAAGAGTCCTGACTACCCCCCCCCCCCCACACCCACAGAGACTGACAGTGAGAGTCCTGATTACTCCACCCACATACAGTGATTGGCAGTGAGAGCCCCAATTGTCCCGCCCACACACAGTGATTGGCAGTAAGAGTCCCGATCGTCCCGCCCACATACAGTGATTGGCAGTAAGAGTCCCGACTATCCCCCCCACACACACACAGTGACTGACAGTGAGAGTCCTGATTACTCCCCCCCCCACACACAGTGATTGACAGTGAGAGTCCTGGTAACCCCGCCCACACACAGTGATTGGCAGTGAGAGTCCTGATTACCCCGCCCACACACAGTGATTGACAGTGAAATTCCTTATAAGTTATAAATCAGCTGCTAGATTTCCTATAACTGCGAAAGTTTTTAACATAAAGTTGGACCAATCAGAGTGCAGCTTTCATTCTTCTCAAAGTTGTGCTGTGTTTGGTTGCTATGTCCACAAGACAAGTTTGGATATCTGAGGCCTTATAGACAAGTTGTAACCTGCCACCATATTGCAGTGTGTAGTCACAGGTACAATGGCTGAACCATGTTGTGGCCATATAGTGTAACGTGTAGATATCCATAGGTGCCCTACACATCAATGGGCTCTGGTACCACAGGTGTCCTAGGTATCATCATTGCAATGTGCAGTCAGTAGAGATGAGCATACTCGATATTCGGGTTTGGATGAGCGATCCGGACATATAACCGGATTGGCGCCGAACAGCCAACCTGACAAATTGACACTTATAGCAACTATCAATGAGGCCAATCACAGCCATGGCTATGGGTTACTAGGGGCGTCAATTGGACGGATTGGCTGTTCGGCCACCAATCTGGCAACGTGTCCGGGTCACGCAGCAGAACTCAACCCCCAGAACACGGAAGGCGGGTCTACTTATCACCAGCAGTCATAAGTACTATAGGTCATAGGCCGCAACATGTAGCTGCAGGTGATGTAGGTATCACAGGTACCTGTATCATTACATAGGTACCACAAGCCACAACGTATAGTTACCATAGGTCCCTTCATGCCAGAACATCACAGGACCATATGATAAAGTGTTAATCAAAGTCTTATATGAAACTGATGATACAGACGCAGGGGGCACTCGGCCATATGATATCAGTACCAGGAAATACTATTTAGAACAAAAACACATATGAAAATGCAGCAGATGTTAAAAATACAAAAATCGTAAAACATTTCCCTCCGTAGAACGGAGAATGGAGTAAAGAATGTACAGAATCCTCAAAGAGAACAAGACTATATTAAAGTATATAAATATACTATATACTATTATATATAAGATATAATACATGAAATATAAAATAAATGTATTAAATAAAAAATACACCTCCTGCGTAATCCCTGTGTATGCACCTTGAACAACTGCAAAGACTCAACATAATCTCATTAACAAATTTGTAATTTAAGCAATTTCTATTCTATTCAGACCGTATTTGCCTTAACACACCCAGCTTTCCCACAGTAGTCAACAACAGAGCAGGAAAAGCAAGGTAAAACCAATCCAACGACCACCTGCCACAAAAACCCAGCTTTCCCACAGTAGTGAACATCAGAGCAGGAAAAGCAAGGTAAAACCAATCCAACAACCAGCCACAAAAACTGCCACCCAACTTTCCCAGACACCTGAGCAGTAGTTGGATCATCATCCTTGCTAAAAGAGATAGATTTTTGTTCTTTTTGTAAATTAATTCCATTCTCCCAGTGTTCAGACTACAAGTCCCAGCAGCCGCCTACCCTGACATAGTGGGAGTTGTAGTTCTACAGCAGAGACAAATTACAATATCGAAACATAATATAATATGTATACACTTTACTGTCCTCGCTGCAGCATTGTTTCTAGTTTTGCTTCCATGACATGCTGGGAGTTGTAGTTGTACAGCAGATGCACAAACACAAATGGCAATACATGAAGATAATAACATGATAGGATTTATAGTCCCCAATGCAGCAATGTTCCTTCCATTACATACTGGGAGTTGTAGTTGTACAGCAGATGCACAAACACCAATAACATGATAGGATTTAAATGTTCCTTCCATGACATGCTGGGAGTTGTAGTTGTACAGCAGATGCACAAACACAAATGGCAATACATGAAGACAATAACATGATAGGATTTATAGTCCCCTATGCAGCATTGTTCCTTCCATTACATGCTGGGAGTTGTAGTTGTACACCTCAGTGCACACACTGTCACTCCTTATAACAATAATATTTGTGTCGATTAGAATCCTCCCTGCAACATTGTATCAGATCTCACTTCCTCCACAAGAAGAGCAACAAACTTCTTCTTTCTTCACTCTGGGACAAAAGGAAAAGTTTTTCCTGATTCCCTGATGTTTCCTCCTCCTCCAGCCTGTGCTAGGGACAGGTGCTGTGCAGCCAGCAGTGCTGGGACTTGTAGTCCCCCAGGCACCTGCGGCAGGAGATCCCAGGCTGCTTACCTGCTGTGTCCTGGGTGTTCATGCTGCTGGCTGCTCACATCCTTCTCCCCCACATCCACTTCCCAGGCAGCTGTGGGTGCACATTGCAGCAGAGTCTGCAGCTCCTCCTCTGCTCCCTGCACAGGAAGCTATGGAGAGACTGCTTCCTGTGTCACTGGAGTAATCCCTGCATTATCCTGCAGCCTGAGGACATGCACAGCATCCCCTGCACCCCCCTCCCCACTGCACAGAGACCCCCTGCCATGCCCACTACATAGACATGAATGCATTAACCCCTGGGGCTCTGATGTGTATAGCTCTGACTGCCTGGGGGCTCTGCACTGAGCTGGGGGTAGTTGTGTAAGGTCTGAGAGTGTCCCAGGTTGCAGGAGATTTGGGGACAATGGGGGCACAAAGGTCTGAAGAATATAACAATCTCATATCATTGTATCATATCCTGGATCCCAGACAGGGAAGGGGGGAAATATCCATTGCTGGGAGCTGCAGGACTCCAGCGACACCTAGTGGTGGGGAATTAATTGCACGAACTTAGGTGGAAAGATGTCCCTATTTGGGACTATGGAGCAGTGCAATTAATCAGGCCCGGTAGCGTTCCTCAGCTGCTGCAGAACCTCATAATCTACACATCTCAGATGCTGCAGAATCTTATAATACACACCTCAGCTGCTGCAGAACCTCATAATACACACCTCAGCTGCTGTAGAACCTCATAACACACACCTCAGCTGCTGCAGAACCTCATAATACATACATCATCTACTGCAGAACATTATAATACACATCTCAGCTGCTATAGAATGTGTCACACGTAATGCAAGGGAACAGAGGTGTGCTACTGCCCGATCGCATATGTGTTTTTATGGAAACGCATGCGATCAGTGACCAGCACGCGGTGTCGTGCATTTAATCGATACAAAACACCGGGTGCTGGTTACCGATTGCAATGCAAGCTGGTACATGTGACCGCACCCTAAGGTAGTTCTTAAAGTAGTTGTGTATTATAGGTTTCTACAGCTACTGAGATGTGATTATGAGGATCTGCAGCTGCCGATTTGTGTATTACGAGGTTCTGCAGCAGCTGTGATGCGTATTATGATGTTCTGCAGCTGCTGATGTGTGTATTATGAGGTTCTACAGCAGCTGACATTATCTTGAGTCACTTCTTGATCTAATGTTGGAGTCTCATCGCAGGGGATTCCCCTCGCTGCAGCCAATCACTGACTATAGTGGTCACTCACCGCAGAGTAACGGGGGCCAGCAACTAAGGAAGAAGGTAGTGGGGGATCTGAATTATTATACAGGCAGCTGATCCACAAATGTAACTGAACCTAATGTAGTAAATAAAGGGCCACATGTATCACTCGTTTTTTCTGTTGTTTTTGCGCCTTTTCATTCAGGCGCACCGTTTTTGCGCCATTTTTGCGATTAAACGTCAAATTAGCCACGCAGCAAAAATGACCAGCTTTCCCTCATCTATCTTACCAATCCAGATGTTTTGCTGCGCCTAATGATATTCATCACTTGCAACGTTTTCATTTAGGCGCAAAAAACGGGCGCAAAAACAGGTGGCGTTATCTGAGAAGAAAGCACTGAGCCCCTTTGCAGAACAGCTCATTTCTAGCAGCAGAGCTCAGCCAGACACTGGAACATATAATAGATACATTAGATACTCTGCAGACAGGAGCTGCAGACTCTATTTACAGTTCATCACCTTCTATTTACAAAATATTCTGCAAACTCCTGAGCTCACAGCAAGACAGGAGAGAAGTTTGCACAAGTCTGCAGAACTTTGCAGAATGTTTGCAGAACTTTGCAGAATGTTGCAGATACTACAGACAAGTGTCCCCCATGTAATTCTGCACAGTATCACCAGTGTGTCTGAGGGGGATACTGTGAAGAATGACAGGGGTGCAGCAGGAGACCAGCACTGGGGGATCCCCTCCAGAAGCCACTGCTGAGGAGGTCACTGGGTGCAGGGTGTCACACACCTGGGTGCTGCTGTGAGTGTTATCTTCATTCTGGGCTGTGGGAGAAGCAGAGAGGAGCTTGTAGCAGGATCACATGTAAGTGCCCGAATCTAACATTGTGCCTAAACTGCGCCAAAATTGCGCCTAAACTGTGTTAAAGTAAAGTGATTAATAAGAGTCAGAAAATTACCTTATCACAGATGGTTGTAGCTTGTGATAATTCTGGCAAAACAGTGCGCCAGAATTTAGGCGCAACTACTACACTTAGGCGCACAAAAGTGATAAATGTGGCCCAAAATGTCTAGTTTTTTAAGATAAGAAATTTATTTTTGTAAAAATCGTATGTGCAACTAGGTATTATAAATATAATTGTTATGTGACCATTTTCATGTGATCTGTCTGCAGCTTAGTCCCATTTTAGTAAATATAGTAGCAATCCCAGCACGGACACTAAATGATGTATGTCGCTATAATAAGTAGGAAGTGATGTGCTGCAGCATCTTTACTGGCCAGATCCTGCCCATCACCATGTGGCCAGATCCTGCCCATCACCATGTGGTCAGATCCTGTCCATCATCACCATGTGGCCAGATCCTGCCCATCACCATGTGGCCAGATCCTGCCCATCACCATGTGGCCAGATCCTGCCCATCACCATGTGATCAGATCCTGCCCATCACCATGTGATCAGATCCTGCCCATCACCATGTGGTCAGATCCTGCCCATCACCATGTGGTCAGATCCTGCCCATCACCATGTGGTTAGATCCTGCCCATCACCATGCGGTGATATACAAGTTAGAAGAGAACCTGCTTATGGGTGGGATTCCCAGCAGTGATCCCAACGGATGAAGGGAATGCTGATCCATTGTACCTCAAAAGAATCAAGCTGATGGATGACCACTCCATTCACTTTCCATGGCACAAACAGCTCGCTATCTCCATCAGTGCCATAGAGTTTTTCCCTGTTCTTGTTGTGATCAGAAAAGCCCTTTTAGGGTTAAAGCGAACCTGTCACCATGTTTTACCCCATTAAACTAGCATCCCCAAACTAGGGGATGAAATGTCCCTTCTACAACTCCTTCTTTTATGTGAAATCTTACCCAAAAGAATCTCCCCCCAGACATATATGACTATTCCAAACTCATTTTTACAAGAGATGAGTCAACTTTTGTGGTTGCAGGGGCAGTGTCACCTCAGAAGCCCCTAACTTATGTTATGTAGTATTGGAAAAGGTGCTTTTTGTTTGCTTTGTATGCCTTTTCATATTAAAGATAAAAATCTAATCTTTAGGATAACACCAGGATTATGGCTTCATGAGCTACAGAAGCAGAGATATGGGCAGCTAAATAGTTGGAAATGTAGGTTGCAGATAAAGATCCTGTTCCTTTTTATTATTTAACTGCCTGTATGTTCAGCTCTGTAGCTAACAGACCCACAAGTCTGATACCATTTTAAAGTTGAGATTCTTATCCTTAATATGAATTCAAAGAATTATTATTAGGTGCTAAAGAACCGAAGATATAAGCCTCTGAAATGAAGCTAACCACTAAACTTGACTCGTATCAGGTAAAATCTGACTCTTTTCTGCTCATTATCACATGGCTTTGAGGGAGATTTTTAAACAGGTAAGATTTTACATAAAAGAGGACATTTTAGAAAGGACATTTCATCCCCTACCTGAGGGGCTGCTGGGTTAATGGGGTAAAACCTGGGGAAGGGTTCCCTTTAAGCAGTTTAAAGGATAATGATCTTGGCTGCAGTACTGCTTCTTACCACCAAGTGGTGATGTTGGACACCTTGGGGGTCATTTACTAAGGGCCCGATTCGCGTTTTCCCGACGCGTTACCCGAATATTTCCGATTTGCGCCGATTGTACCTGAATTGCTCTGGGATTGTGGCGCACGCGATCGGATTGTGGCGCATGCGTGCGATGGAAATCGGGGGGCGTGGCCGAACGAAAACCGCCGCATTTAAAAACCGAAAAAGTGTCGCTTGGGGAGCGCTTACCTTCACCTGGTCCGAGGTGGTGCATTCCGGCGCGATGAGATGACTTTCAGCGCAGTAGCGCCACCTGGTGGACGGTGGAGGAACTACCTTCATAAATCCCGGCCGGACCCGAATCCAGAGCAGAGAACGCGCCGCTGGATCGCGAATGGACCGGGTAAGTAAATCTGCCCCCTTGTCTTGTTTTCGGTAGGGCAGAATTACACACAGACTGGCCAGATCATGCAGTGATGCAAGAAGCTCGCTATGGACGTAGAGGTGTCATTTGGACATTTAAAAAAGTTTTCCCATAGCAAACTTCTACAAATTTGGTGACATTATAGAGCAGCGCGGTGCGGTCACTGTCTCGCAGTGAGTCCGTGTAATCGTGCAGGGGCGGCTGATATCAGAGAGGAGCAGTGTGTCCCCCTCTTTTCTTCTGAGAACAAGTCATTGGCTGTGATCACGTAATCCCGATGACCGACAAAGAAAGACCATCTTGATCTTGGTAAATGGGACTGAGATATTCGCTATCGCTGCGAACAATTGGCGACACCGAGCTGAATAGAGGCGCAGGGGTGTCTGTTACAGGGGGATCAGCCGTGTCCTAAAATATAGGCTACAAGATAAAGTGTAATGAAGATAACTGCCGTACTGAGACATCAGATACACAAACCAGGGACATGTCCTTTATCTTTCCCACAAAGTGCATGACACTTACTCAGCTCTGCTGTGCGGAGGCGGGAGGCGGCTCCACTTCTTGCACACAATGTTTGCTTGGCGCCGCTATTTGTCTTGTTCACCCTTATCATGTCCTGTTCTCACCAACATAATGTCATACGTTTCCTAAAGGGTCAATATATCTCCATGAACACTGTGCTGCTGTGCCTCTATCTGCTATTATCTGCCATGTCCTGTGTGTCCTGACACCTTTCTATCATAGCCAGCAGTGGTCAGGGGTCAGCATGGGCGCTCTGACCCCTCTGTGACTACACCCCCCATACACAGCGAGCTGCCATGTCCTGTGTGTCCTGACACCTTTCTATCATAGCCAGCAGTGGTCAGGGGTCAGCATGGGTGCTCTGACCCCTCTGTGACTACACCCCCCATACACAGCGAGCTGCCATGTCCTGTGTGTCCTGACTCCTTTCTATCATAGCCAGCAGTGGTCAGGGGTCAGCATGGGTGCTCTGACCCCTCTGTGACTACATCCCCCATACACAGCGAGCTGCCATGTCCTGTGTCCTGACACCTTTCTATCATAGCCAGCAGTGGTCAGGGGTCAGCATGGGTGCTCTGACCCCTCTGTGACTACACCCCCCATACACAGCGAGCTGCCATGTCCTGTGTGTCCTGACACCTTTCTATCATAGCCAGCAGTGGTCAGGGGTCAGCATGGGCGCTCTGACCCCTCTGTGACTACACCCCCCATACACAGCGAGCTGCCATGTCCTGTGTGTCCTGACACCTTTCTATCATAGCCAGCAGTGGTCAAGGGTCAGCATGGGCGCTCTGACCACTCTGTGACTACACCCCCCATACACAGCGAGCCGCCATGTCCTGTGTCCTGACACCTTTCTATCATAGCCAGCAGTGGTCAGGGGTCAGCATGGGCGCTCTGACCCCTCTGTGACTACACCCCCCATACACAGCGAGCTGCCATGTCCTGTGTGTCCTGACACCTTTCTATCATAGCCAGCAGTGGTCAGGGGTCAGCATGGGCGCTCTGACTCCTCTGTGACTACACCCCCCATACACAGCGAGCTGCCATGTCCTGTGTGTCCTGACACCTTTCTATCATAGCCAGCAGTGGTCAGGGCTCAGCATGGGCGCTCTGACCCCTCTGTGACTACACCCCCCATACACAGCGAGCTGCCATCTCCTGTGTGTCCTGACACCTTTCTATCATAGCTAGCAGTGGTCAGGGGTCAGCATGGGCGCTCTGACCCCTCTGTGACTACAACCCCCATACACAGCAAGCTGCCATGTCCTGTGTCCTGACACCTTTCTATCATAGCCAGCAGGGGTCAGCATGGGCACTCTGACCCCTCTGTGACTACAACCCCCATACACAGCAAGCTGCCATGTCCTGTGTCCTGACACCTTTCTATCATAGCCAGTAGTGGTCAGGGGTCAGCATGGGCACTCTGACCCCTCTGTGACTATATCCCCCATACACAGCGAGCTGCCATGTCCTGTGTGTCCTGACACCTTTCTATCATTGCCAGCAGTGGTCAGGGGTCAGCATGGGTGCTCTGACCCCTCTGTGACTACACCCCCCATACACAGCGAGCTGCCATGTCCTGTGTGTCCTGACACCTTTCTATCATAGCCAGCAGTGGTCAGGGGTCAGCATGGGCGCTCTGACCACTCTGTGACTACACCCCCCATACACAGCGAGCCGCCATGTCCTGTGTCCTGACGCCTTTCTATCATAGCCAGCAGTGGTCAGGGGTCAGCATGGGCGCTCTGACCCCTCTGTGACTACACCCTCCATACACAGCGAGCTGCCATGTCCTGTGTGTCCTGACACCTTTCTATCATAGCCAGCAGTGGTCAGGGGTCAGCATGGGCGCTCTGACCCCTCTGTGACTACACCCCCATACACAGCGAGCTGCCATGTCCTGTGTGTCCTGACACCTTTCTATCATTGCCAGCAGTGGTCAGGGGTCAGCATGGGTGCTCTGACCCCTCTGTGACTACACCCCCATACACAGCGATCTGCCATGTCCTGTGTGTCCCGACACCTTTCTATCATAGCCAGCAGTGGTCAGGGGTCAGCATGGGCGCTCTGACCCCTCTGTGACTACACCCTCCATACACAGCGAGCTGCCATGTCCTGTGTGTCCTGACACCTTTCTATCATAGCCAGCAGTGGTCAGGGGTCAGCATGGGCGCTCTGACCCCTCTGTGACTACACCCCCATACACAGCGAGCTGCCATGTCCTGTGTGTCCTGACACCTTTCTATCATTGCCAGCAGTGGTCAGGGGTCAGCATGGGTGCTCTGACCCCTCTGTGACTACACCCCCATACACAGCGATCTGCCATGTCCTGTGTGTCCCGACACCTTTCTATCATAGCCAGCAGTGGTCAGGGGTCAGCATGGGCGCTCTGACCCCTCTGTGACTACACCCCCCATACACAGCGAGCTGCCATGTCCTGTGTGTCCTGACACCTTTCTATCATAGCCAGCAGTGGTCAGGGGTCAGCATGGGTGCTCTGACCCCTCTGTGACTACACCCCCCATACACAGCGAGCTGCCATGTCCTGTGTCCTGACACCTTTCTATCATTGCCAGCAGTGGTCAGGGGTCAGCATGGGTGCTCTGACCCCTCTGTGACTACACCCCCCATACACAGCGAGCTGCCATGTCCTGTGTGTCCTGACACCTTTCTATCATAGCCAGCAGTGGTCAGGGGTCAGCATGGGCGCTCTGACCACTCAGTGACTACACCCCCCATACACAGCGCGCCGCCATGTCCTGTGTCCTGACGCCTTTCTATCATAGCCAGCAGTGGTCAGGGGTCAGCATGGGCGCTCTGACCCCTCTGTGACTACACCCTCCATACACAGCGAGCTGCCATGTCCTGTGTGTCCTGACACCTTTCTATCATAGCCAGCAGTGGTCAGGGGTCAGCATGGGCGCTCTGACCCCTCTGTGACTACACCCCCCATACACAGCGAGCTGCCATGTCCTGTGTGTCCTGACACCTTTCTATCATTGCCAGCAGTGGTCAGGGGTCAGCATGGGTGCTCTGACCCCTCTGTGACTACACCCCCATACACAGCGATCTGCCATGTCCTGTGTGTCCCGACACCTTTCTATCATAGCCAGCAGTGGTCAGGGGTCAGCATGGGCGCTCTGACCCCTCTGTGACTACACCCTCCATACACAGCGAGCTGCCATGTCCTGTGTGTCCTGACAACTTTCTATCATAGCCAGCAGTGGTCAGGGGTCAGCATGGGCGCTCTGACCCCCCTGTGACTACACCGCCCATACACAGTGAGCTGCCATGTCCTGTGTCCTGACACCTTTCTATCATAGCCAGCAGTGGTCAGGGGTCAGCATGGGTGCTTTGACCCCTCTGTGACTACACCTCCCATACACAGCGATCTTCCATGTCCTGTGTCCTGACACCTTTCTATCATAGCCAGCAGTGGTCAGGGGTCAGCATGGACGCTCTGACCCCTCTGTGATTACACCCCCCATACACAGCGAGCTGCCATGTCCTGTGTGTCCTGACACCTTTCTATCATAGCCAGCAGTAGTCAGGGGTCAGCATGGGCGCTCTGACCCCTCTGTGACTACACCCCCCATACACAGCGAGCTGCCATGTCCTGTGTGTCCTGACACCTTTCTATCATTGCCAGCAGTGGTCAGGGGTCAGCATGGGCACTCTGACCCCTCTGTGACTACACCCCTCATACACAGCGAGCTGCCATGTCCTGTGTGTCCTGACACCTCTCTATCATAGCCAGCAGTGGTCAGGGGTCAGCATGGGCGCTCTTACCCCTCTGTGACTACACCCTCAATACACAGCGAGCTGCCATGTCCTGTGTGTCCTGACACCTTTCTATCATTGCCAGCAGTGGTCAGGGGTCAGCATGGGCGCTCTGACCCCTCTGTGACTACACCCCTCATACACAGCGAGCTGCCATGTCCTGTGTGTCCTGACACCTCTCTATCATAGCCAGCAGTGGTCAGGGGTCAGCATGGGCGCTCTTACCCCTCTGTGACTACACCCTCCATACACAGCGAGCTGCCATGTCCTGTGTCCTGACACCTTTCTATCATAGCCAGCAGTGGTCAGGGGTCAGCATGGGCGCTCTGACCCCTCTGTGACTACACCCCCCATACACAGCGAGCTGCCATGTCCTGTGTGTCCTGACACCTCTCTATCATAGCAAGCAGTGGTCAGGGGTCAGCATGGGCGCTCTGACCTCACTGTGACTACACCCCCCACACAGCGAGCTGCCATGTCCTGTGTGTCCTGACACCTTTCTATCATAGCCAGCAGTGGTCAGGGGTCAGCATGGGCGCTCTGACCCCTCTGTGACAACACCCCCCATACACAGCGAGCTGCCATGTCCTGTGTGTCCTGACACCTTTCTATCATAGCCAGCAGTGGTCAGGGGTCAGCATGGGCGCTCTGACCCCTCTGTGACTACACCCCCCATACACAGCTAGCTGCCATGTCCTGTGTGTCCTGACACCTTTCTATCATAGCCAGCAGTGGTCAGGGGTCAGCATGGGCGCTCTGACCCCTCTGTGACTACACCCCCCATACACAGCGAGCTGCCATGTCCTGTGTGTCCTGACACCTTTCTATAATATCCAGCAGTGGTCAGGGGTCAGCATGGGTGCTCTGACCTCTCTGTGACTACACCCCCCATACACAGCGAGCTGCCATGTCCTGTGTGTCCTCATGCCTTTCTATCATAGCCAGCAGTGGTCAGGGCTCAGCATGGGTGCTCTGACCCCCCTGTGACTACACCGCCCATACACAGCGAGCTGCCATGTACTGTGTGTCCTGACACCTTTCTATCATAGCCAGCAGTGGTCAGGGGTCAGCATGGGTGCTCTGACCCCTCTGTGACTACACCCCCCATACACAGCGAGCTGCCATGTCCTGTGTGTCCTGACAACTTTCTATCATAGCCAGCAGTGGTCAGGGGTCAGCATGGGCGCTCTGACCCCTCTGTGACTACACCCCCCATACACAGCGAGCTGCCATGTCCTGTGTGTCCTGACACCTTTCTATAATATCCAGCAGTGGTCAGGGGTCAGCATGGGCGCTCTGACCTCTCTGTGACTACATCCCCCATACACAGCGAGCTGCCATGTCCTGTGTGTCCTGACACCTTTCTATAATATCCAGCAGTGGTCAGGGGTCAGCATGGGCGCTCTGACCTCTCTGTGACTACATCCCCCATACACAGCGAGCTGCCATGTCCTGTGTGTCCTGACACCTTTCTATAATATCCAGCAGTGGTCAGGGGTCAGCATGGCTACTCTGACCCCTCTGTGACTACACCCCCCATACACAGCGATCTGCCATGTCCTGTGTGTCCTGACACCTTTCTATCATAGCCAGCACCTGTCATTGGTTGTAATATAATTGGTGATCAGTGTATATCAGTTACTGTTAGTATAGGACAGGTTGTGTAACTCTGGGATCCTGAGGTCACATAAACATCCAGGACCTGTACAGTAAGTGACAGTGTATTTGCAGATTTTCTGGATTGCACAATCGTATTTCTCCTCTTTATTAAGCAACACCCCCAGTGCCCGGACACAATCAGATCATTGTACTTTGGTGCAGCGCGCAGGTAGCCCATGCGCTGATGACTCCTCGGCCTCTCCAGCTGCTCACAATGCTCGGCTCTTGTATATACAACAGGAATGGGCATTCACATAAACCTTCGGCACGTATCTAACCTGTGACTTTTCTGCAGAGGTTTGAGATTGCAAAACGAATATTTACCAACATTAAAGCTTTTTTTTTGCCCAAGAAACAGCGCCACTTCTATACTTGTGGCCGGGTCTGGTAATGCAGCTCTGGAATTAATTAAGACTAGCATTTTGAATGCACTTCTTAAAATCCCTTCTGACGCACATATACACTGAGTCGCTCCGGCCTCTTGGTGTACAGTATATGGGCACAAACTCTGCCAGTTTCGAACTGTGCACCAGATCGAAACCGGCCAGTGGAGACTATAGTCAATGTGGCGGGCCGGGTGTTCACGCCCTCCACCTGCTCCGCTCTCCTCCCCAACACACCCAAAGTGGTGTGGCAATCGGAGAAGCCCAAAAAAATGGTGGAGAAGGCATAATGAATCTCCCGCAATGCTTTTTTGGAAATTTAAAGGGGTTTTCCATTAAAGTTTTAAAGTTTGCTGACCTATCATAAAGAATTGTCAGATTGATGGAAGTCCAACGGTGCTGTTCGTTGTGTATTGGCTGAACTGCAACTGCAACTTAGCTTCCATTCAGATAAACAGGAGCTAAACTGCAGTAATGTGGTCTGACCACTATACAAGTAAAGGCGCTCTGCAGTAATATAAACTTGCCTGACCCCTCCTTTCCAGTTTCAGGTGTCTGCATCTGCTTCCAGCTCATTGAGACAAATTTTTAAGGACAGAAATGTTATGGTATCATGTATAATATGTATTAGGCTGCATTTATGGAGGGTGTAAGACATTGGGGTGTGGTTTGGAGGAAAGGGTGTGGCTTCACAAGGAAAAGGCGTGGCAAAAGTTGCACAGCAAATTCTGCAAAGGCGCCAAAACAGTCACAACCAAATGAATTTTTTTTTTTTTTTTTTACAAATCACTTTTATTTGCCATTAAGCAGCTGAGAAAATAAATTGTTACATTTCTTTGGTCTATGCTACAAAATACTATAAAATAGAAATCTTTACAAAAATACTTTTTCTACATTTTTAGAATTCGTCCAACCATCCGCACGTAGAAGAAGCAGCCATTGTATTTACTGGAACAGGATCCATAGATTTCCATCAATGACATGGCCCATTCATCGAGACCCGATATCTCTGCCAGTGGCCCACCCTCATGATGGACACCCAGTGAGAGTCAACGACCTTATTGACTGGTCTCCAGTGCAGATGTATTGTGTATTAACTCAATAGTTACCGTATTTTCCGTGCCATTAGGCGCACCGGAATATAAGGCGCAACAGTCCGATGCGCCTTATATATGTAATAATTCCATATATAAGGCGCATTGGACTATAAGGCGCAGGGTCCGGGGGCGTGGCGGAGGTCCGGGGGCGGAGCGGAGACCCGACGGGACGCGATGCGACGCCGAGAAGAGACGCGGAACGCGGGGAAGGTGAGCGGGGAAGGTGAGGGGGAGGTAGAGAATAGAATACTTACATAGATCCCCGCTACCGGAGACAGCAGATCTCCAGCGGGAACTGCAGACCACGCGGCAGAAGTTGTTCGTGCCGCGTGGTCTGCAGTTCCCGCTGGAGATCTGCTGTCTCCGGTAGCGGGGACCTATGTAAGTAGGGTCCGCTGCCTCATATAGGGCGCACCGGACTATAAGGCGCACTTTGGATTTCCAAGGAAATCCAAGGCTTTTAAGTGCGCCTTATAGTCCGGAAAATACGGTAGTCCAATTTAGGGTGACCACAAAATAGCTTGCTCAGCTATTTTTGGCGCTCTCATTGACATTAGTTGAAATAGCGCAATGAGTCCAATGATAATTACGATCAAGATAGTGAGCGAGACCTGCATTCTCCCCATAGAGATGGGCACCTACGCAGTATTTATGATATATGGCATGAGAGTGGATAACCCCTCTTAATAGAACCCCATTGTGACCTCCATTAAGTTGTGTTGCTGATCTTGTTTCAAGTTGATCACTAGGGAAACTATTAGAAACTTACTGTCCCATAGACAGTAAAGGGAGTGGCAGTATGTACGCTCGACTGGCTGCTCCACTTTTTTGCTGGTATAACAGACCCCATTCTGGTGGATGTTGGGTTTCCTTCCTCTGTACTGTGGGCTGGGGATATCTTGTTGGCACCAGAATATCCCTTCAATAGAAGACCCCACTCAGAATCCCTTAGTAGGATATTTGATAATAAGACAACCCTTTGAAGTTTAGACTTTCCAGTCTCTTCCTAACGCATGACAACTAGTCCAGTAAATATGGCTGCCTCCAGTGCGGCGTGGCGGACGGATAATGACTACCACAAACTGCACGTTCATTGTGAGATACAAAAATGAGGTATTGAACAGAGCAAAAATACAAACAAAAACACTTCATACATTTCATAGAACAGAATGGACGCCCGATTTCGCACTCGTCTCATTTCCATCAACCAGAGAAACTTTTCCCCACGACTTAATGTCAAATGCAAAACTTTGTGACGACAAAAGGACCATCTGGTATCACACAAACAATCCTAGATCTGTTGTCCCTGTATAATATCAATCTTTACGGCTATAACCGGTACAGAACCTTTTTCATAGAGCTTTTTGTGTGATTCCAGATTTGTGTGACATCATCCAAAGCTTTGCCTCTGGGGTGATTTGGTGTAGGAATCGAGGTTTAGTTTGGGTTGAGTTCACACCAGCATTTTAGGAACATATGGCTGGAATGAAAGATAAGAACAGATCCATATAATGAGGGACCACAATGAATCCTTATAGCCCCCTTATTCTGTTATCTTTGACCCTTGATTTTCTTACTATCCATTTGCTTATCGATTTTGTACTGCATTGTTCCTCTTGGTTCTGACTCTTATTTGGCCTTCTCTTTTTTATTGTCTTGTCTTTGTTTCCGTAATTGCACTTCGGCGCAAGAAGGGAATTGACCACTTGTCTCCTACCGCTTAGTGTAGGCAGGGATATTAGGCAGGGACTTCTGGGAAGTGGATTTAGTCTCAGGGCCCACTGTCTTTGTCTGTTTCACCAGGTCATTCCCTAACCCCCGCATATAGAGATGCGATACATATACAGTCAGTCAAGCACAAGCTATGAGTTCCTGATCTCTAACTTTGTGACGGGAACCTCTCTAATTATTATTAGTTACTATGATAGGATCCTGGTTTTAATTGCGAATTTATGCAATTTTCATTATGGAATGCAATTTGCAATATGCCATTTTCTGGATAGACTCCATACCGATGTGAGACGTTTTGGCATTGGTGTAGAATCGGTGGCCAACTTATCAAAATGTTACATAACTCTCGAAAAATGGGGCAATACAAAATAACAAGCGACATAAGCCAACATTAAGGCTTCTTTTTTGAGGTTGGGGGTTGTTAAGTAAGGGAACCAAATTGTTGAGATGGAGAGGAGAAATAAATGGTTTTTGAAGGCAAGGTTTAAGATACCTTCAAAAAGTCTCACAATACCCCCAAAGGTTACACATGTAGCTGCCCAAGACTCTAGAACTCAAGTCAATGTATATTGATAAATTTGGCAACGGTCTTCACTCAACCATGATTTTTCTTGCTAGCTCCATATGTTTCATAATACTCAGTGTGGACAACAGAACTTGGTCCAGCTGGTGGGTATCTATAGACGTATGACCCTCCATGTTCAAATAGTCTCCATTTTGAATTGTTGGATCATATGGTAGATGTACAGGAATTCTCTCCTGACTTCTCAAGAAACACCTATTTGATGTAACTCTAAGGTGGAACTTACGGTTCTGACTTGAACATCTTTGTTTTTGACCTTTTCCTCTTGTAGTATTTTATAAGAAAGTCTGCTTAGAAACCACTCTACATCCTGGTCATCCTCAGGCCATGTCAAGTATGCACACCTTTGTATATAGGCCCTGATGGGCTTGTACTTCCTTAGTTGGTATTCTGATAGAGACCCTACCACTACCATGATAAGGACATTTTTGAGTTCTGTAAAATATCGGCTTTGGGCGTAATTAAAGGCCTCAACGCACCATCCATCCCGTAAGAAATGCTTTGTCACAACGCAAATGGTCTTCTTACTATTCCAAATGGCGTCACGAATGTTTACAATATGATCTTCTCCCGGAATGAAATTTCTTTCCTCAAAGCACATGTTGAAGCGGTTTTGGTCGTTGTAGTCAGAGTCTAGGTTTTTGAGAAAAACATTTTCGACCCACGGAAAATCCTTTTTGGCATAACACAAAAAGGCGTCATATTTGACATTATTTTCCTCTGGAGGCTTTTCCTCAAGTGTGGAGTGTATCAGCCTCTTGTAGAATCCAAAGAAAACTCCTCGGAAATGGTTATATATAATCACCACGGTCATAAAAGTTATGACGACGAGTGACGTGAACACAAATAAGGCAAACATGATCGGACGTAACACGGTAAGTTCATCACAGTTGGAAAATTCAAGATCATGAAGTGGGACGTACTTAAAGTGGTCAGGTAATGCACAGAAGATGTCATTCCGATCCCCCAGTAGAGTAGCATTGGTTTCATTCAACCACGTTAGAAAGTTGACCAGGTCACAAAGACAGATATACTGGTTATGTGTTAAGTCAATGGTTCCCAAATGAAGAAATACCTCTGGGTTGGGGAAGAACAATTGGTTTCTAGATACATCCAATGTTTGAAGACTGATAGGAAGGACATCGGACGGGATATCGGTGAGAAAGTTTGAGGACAAGTTAAGCTCTTGTAAGGACGAGAGGCCGTTAAAAATCCCTTTAGGAAAGAATCGGAGATGGTTGTTGGTTAAGTTTAGAGTTTGAAGCCTACTAAGGTTCCTAAACATCTCGAAACAGTCTCCTTTTTCCCAGATCAACTGGACCATATTATCAGATATATCTAAATAGAGGAGTGAATTATTTTTTGGAATACTGACTTGGTAATTGCAAGTGGCCAGTTTATTCTTGCGAAGGGAAGTACTTTCAATCACGGCACTTTGGAGAAATTGAAAGAAATCGGCAAGACTCGTCAGCTGGTTCTCCGAAAGGTTAATAATTTGGGTGTTGAATCTGGCGTCTTTAATCGATTTCAGTTTATTTTGCTTCAGATTTATGAAATAAACCGATGGCATGGACTCACAAAATCGAAGAGTAGCAATGGCATTGTTAGTTAAGTCCAACAAGAGCAATTTTGGAAGGTTCTTAAAAGCATTGTTCTGGATTGGTCCAATATGATTGTCATTCAGAAAAATCTGTTCTACACTGGGAAGACCATCGAAAGAATCATCGTATATCTCACCCAACAAGTTGAAGGACATATTAAGGATCTCCAGATTTTGAAGGCCATGAAAGGCATTTTTTTGAATTAGGTTTATTTTGTTTTCCGCCAGATTAAGATGGATCATCTTAGAAAGTTTTCCAAACACATAAGACCGGAGTGAAAATATAGATCCATGGGAGATGTCAAGCATTGCCAAGTCACTGTTCTCCAGACCGGCAAAAGTTGAATTATCTGGATCTTTGGAATTGTTAAAGCCAAAACCTGGCCCCATAATATGAGAACCTAAGTTTAAATAGTAAATCTTAGTTCCATCCAGGGAGTTGCACAATGCTTTAGTTTTTTCTTCATTGAACCCATTTCCACCCAGGTTCAACGTTTCAAACCCGATATTTCGAAAGGGGTTCCCGCAATGTTCCCAATCTGAGGGATTCAAGTAATAAAGGTAATTTCTAGAAAGATCAAAAACTGTAAATTTTATATATTGGAAGCTGTATAAATCTCCTTCACAAAGTCTCGATATTTTATTTTCCTTTAAGGATAAAAGTTTTAATTTATATAAAGTGTAAAATTTCGGATGAGGTTTAACGTAGGTGATACTGTTATATGAAAGGTCTAAGGTTTCCAAATTGGTCAAATCCTTGAAATAATTGTTTTCCAAAAAGGATCCATTCAACTGATTGTAGTATAACACAAGAGTTTCAAGATGATGTAAGCCGGTAAACGCATCTATATCTAGTGTCAGGATGAGATTGTAGGACAAATCGAGAGTATTCAGGTACGGTAAATTTTTGAAACTATCCTTATGTACTGTGAAATTTCCGGTTTTCTGACCGTCCAGTTTTAGCACAAATAAGTCCTTCAATAGTGGGAATGACATGGAATTCACTTCCGGAATGTAGTTGTCACTTAATATCAGAGATAGAATGTTCATTGGTACCCATGGAATTCGGGTCAAATTACAAAAATCAAATATGGCAGTAAGTCCAACAGTCTCGCATTTGATGTGAAAACTCTCCAGAAGGAAAGGTCCAGCGGTAAACGTTAATATCAGGATATGAAGGACGGTGTTCCTACGCACAAGAGACAAGAAGGTTAATATGATGTTGATAAACATATCTCAATCATAAAGACAAAAATACCAAATTAATTGGACACATAACCGAGACAGAAGGACAGCGCCGTTTTTTTGTGTAGTGTTCAGGTTGGGTAACTGCAGCTCAGCTCCCATTCCAATGAAAGAGAGTTGACTCATGGTGACAACAATAATAGATCTGCAGGGGGCTAAGATTGCAGGATAGGCCATCGTTTTTTAATAGATGGACAACCCCTTCCATAGGCATAAAAAAGGCAAAATGAAAAAAAAAAAAAGTTTAAAAAACACAAAGGAAAAGCATAATCCCGGTATATCAGGGCTTTTAATATAGTACTAACATTTTCTTTGAGCTTTCGACCTATGAAAATTGAAAGGTCTCGTGTGTATTACTACTCCAATTCTGTATATATGGGTACAGCACAGTACTACTACTCCTATCCTGTATATATGGGCACAGCACAGTACTACTACTCCAATTCTGTATATATGGGTACAGCACAATACTACTACTCATATCCTGTATATATGGGCACAGCACAGTACTACTACTCCTATCCTGTATATATGGGCACAGCACAGTACTACTACTTCTATCCTGTATATATGGGCACAGCACAGTACTACTACTCCTATCCTGTATATATGGGCACAGTACTACTACTCCTATCCTGTATATATGGGCACAGTACTACTACTCCTATCCTGTATATATGGGTACTGCACAGTACTACTACTCCTAACCTGTATATATGGGCACAGCACAGTACTACTACTCCTATCCTGTATATATGGGCACAGCACAGTACTACTACTCCTATCCTGTATATATGGGCACGGCACAATACTACTACTCCTATCCTGTATATATGGGCACAGCACAGTACTACTACTCCTATCCTGTATATATGGGCACAGCACAGTACTACTACCCCTATCCTGTATATATGGGCACAGCACTACTACTCCTAACCTGTATATATGGGCACAGCACAGTACTACTACTCCTATCCTGTATATATGGGCACAGTACTACTACTCCTATCCTGTATATATGGGCACAGTACTACTACTCCTATCCTGTATATATGGGTACTGCACAGTACTACTACTCCTATCCTGTATATATGGGCACAGCACGGTACTACTACTCCTAACCTGTATATATGGGCACAGCACTGTACTACTATTCCTATCCTGTATATATGGGCACGGCACAGTACTACTACTCCTATCCTGTATATATGGGCACAGCACAGTACTACTACTCCTATCCTGTATATATGGGCACAGCACAGTACTACTACCCCTATCCTGTATATATGGATACAGCACAGTACTACTACTCCTAACCTGTATATATGGGCACAGCACAGTACTACTATTCCTATCCTGTATATATGGGCACGGCACAGTACTACTACTCCTATCCTGTATATATGGGCACAGCACAGTACTACTACTCCTATGCTGTATATATAGGCACAGCACAGTACTACTACTCCTATCCTGTATATATGGGCACAGCACAGTACTACTACTCCTATGCTGTATATATGGACACAGCACAGTACTACTACTCCTATCCTGTATATATGGGCACAGCACAGTACTACTACTCCTATTCTGTATATATGGGCACAGCACAGTACTAGTACTCCTATCCTGTATATATAGGCACAGCACAGTACTACTACTCCTATCCTGTATATATGTACATAGCACAGTACTACTACTCTTATCCTGTATATATGGACACAGCACAGTACTACTACTCCTAACCTGTATATATGGGTACAGCACTGTACTACTACTCCTATCCTGTATATATGAGCACAGCACACTACTACTACTACTATCCTGTATATATGAGCACAGCACAGTACTACTACTCCTATCCTGTATATATGGGCACAGCACAGTACTACTACTCCTATCCTGTATATATGGGCACGGCACAGTACTACTACCCCTATCCTGTATATATGGACACAGCACAGTACTACTACTCCTAACCTGTATATATGGGCACAGCACTGTACTACTACTCCTATCATGTAAATAATATTGTTCAGGACAGCAATAGTCCAGCATTGTGTAAACCAGTGATTTTCAACCTTTTTTGAGCCGCGGCACACTTTTTATGAGCTGGTACTTGTAGTACTCCAGCCTCATGACTATAGTATTTCTCATTGTTATATACAGTACACTGCTGGAGTACTACAAGTACCAGCTCATATGCTGAGTATTCTGCCAACAGTTCATATACTCAGGCAAAAGCTCATATAGTCAGCATTATTGGTGGGCATTACCTTGGCGGTGGGCAAATGCGAGAGTCTCTCCGCTCTCAGGATGATGCGCCGGCCTCGGAGACGTCATTTTGTTGCGCTAGGTTCAAAGCTTGTACATGTGTTATTGTACACGTCTCCTACATTGTAAGAAGCCGTGACTGCGCATTGCCGGGAAACAAAACACAGGGGGCACCATAGTTTGGGGAACTTTCCCCGCGGCACACCCGACCATGTGTCGCGGCACACTAGTGAAAATCACTGGTGTAAACCATCCCTGAATAACCACAAAACACACAAAAAAAGTTTATACAAAAAAGTTAAAAGTTGCAAGTCTCAGTGATGTTTCCCTGGAAGCTGCCAGGACAGAATAATCCGTTTTCCCGGTGTATTCTAGTAAATAACCGCAGCCAGGGATCCGTCCTGCATTGTGCGTCTCCTGGATGATGCCGTAGATGTGTCCGGCCTTTCATCACCAGTCACTAACATTTCACCACCTGCTTTGTGTCACCTGCTCGCTCTCACTTTCCAGTTCCCTACAAATCCTGCCAATTCACTCTGTCCAACATCCAGCGCAGCCAACAATCACTGTTCTCATTGTCGTCTCTTACACTGAATGACGGATCTATGACAATGATGGAGTCATCTACCCAGAGGACACGTCCTTCTCACTACATTCTTAGAGTCTAGAGAACCACAAACACAATCACCTGTAATCATCACTGCTCAGCTAATTATAGAAACAGAGTTACATCCTGTATTATACCCCAGAGCTGCACTCACTATTCTGCTGCTGGTGCAGTCACTGTGTACATACATGACATTACTTATCCTGTACTGATCCTGAGTTACATCCTGTATTATACTCCAGAGCTGCACTCACTATTCTGCTGCTGGTGCAGTCACTGTGTACATACATGATATTACTTATCCTGTACTGATCCTGAGTTACATCCTGTATTATACCCCAGAGCTGCGCTCACTATTCTGCTGCTGGTGCAGTCACTGTGTACATACATGACATTACTTATCCTGTACTGATCCTGAGTTACATCCTGTATTATACCCCAGAGCTGCGCTCACTATTCTGCTGCTGGTGCAGTCACTGTGTACATACATGACATTACTTATCCTGTACTGATCCTGAGTTACATCCTGTATTATACCCCAGAGCTGCACTCACTATTCTGCTGCTGGTGCAGTCACTGTGCACATACATGACATTACTTATCCTGTACCGATCCTGAGTTACATCCTGTATTATACCCCAGAGCTGCACTCACTATTCTGCTGCTGGTGCAGTCACTGTGTACATACATGACATTACTTATCCTGTACTGATCCTGAGTTATATCCTGTATTATACTCCAGAGCTGCACTCACTATTCTGCTGCTGGTGCAGTCACTGTGCACATACATGACATTACTTATCCTGTACTGATCCTGAGTTGCATCCTGCATTATACACCAGAGCTGCACTCACTATTCTGCTGCTGGTGCAGTCACTGTGTACATACATGACATTACTTATCCTGTACTGATCCTGAGTTACATCCTGTATTATACCCCAGAGCTGCACTCACTATTCTGCTGCTGGTGCAGTCACTGTGCACATACATGACATTACTTATCCTGTACCGATCCTGAGTTACATCCTGTATTATACCCCAGAGCTGCACTCACTATTCTGCTGGTGCAGTCACTGTGTACATACATGACATTACTTATCCTGTACTGATCCTGAGTTACATCCTGTATTATACCCCAGAGCTGCACTCACTATTCTGCTGCTGGTGCAGTCACTGTGTACATACATGACATTACTTATCCTGTACTGGTCCTGAGTTACATCCTGTATTATACCCCAGAGCTGCACTCACTATTCTGCTGCTGGTGCAGTCACTGTGTACATACATGACATTACTTATCCTGTACTGATCCTGAGTTACATCCTGTATTATACTCCAGAGCTGCACTCACTATTCTGCTGCTGGTGCAGTCACTGTGTACATACATGACATTACTTATCCTGTACTGATCCTGAGTTACATCCTGTATTATACCCCAGAGCTGCACTCACTATTCTGCTGCTGGTGCAGTCACTGTGTACATACATGACATTACTTATCCTGTACTGATCCTGAGTTACATCCTGTATTATACTCCAGAGCTGCACTCGCTATCTGCTGCTGGTGCAGTAACTGTGTACATACATGACATTACTTATCCTGTACTGATCCTGAGTTACATCCTGTATTATACCCCAGAGCTGCACTCGCTATCTGCTGCTGGTGCAGTAACTGTGTACATACATGACATTACTTATCCTGTACTGATCTTGAGTTACATCCTGTATTATACTCCAGAGTTGTGTTTATGATGAGCTAAATTAATTGTAAGCTAAACATCTGGATAACAGGATCTCCTCCCGACCTCAGCTAAGTTTTTAGGGCCAAGTCTGTCATCTTAAATGTAGACTATTTCAAGTGCAATGGGTTTTTTAATACAGCTCTGGGGATTCCTGGGGGGTCCTTTACTCCGCTCTTGACTCATGAGACAGACGCCATGTAGTAAGTTTAGGAGATCCTGAGGTGACTGTCACATAAACATCCAGGACCTGTACAGTAAGTGACATTGTATTTGTAGAATTCTTTGATTGCACAATCGTATTTCTCCTCTTTATGAAGCAACACCCCCAGTGCCCGGACACAATCAGATCATTGTACCTGCGGTCCCTTTGGCAGGTAACCCGTCTGCTGATGACTCCTCCAGCTGCTCACATTAAACTTCTCTTGTATTTACTAAGGGAACATCTACTGTTTATAGGGGAACATTACAAAATACCTTCCCTTTAACAAGGCCAGCGCCGATATCAACTGAGATTAATATCTGATAACTTAGGTCCCGGCTGGGGATCTCTAAAATGAACTTACAGCTACTTTTTTTTTTTTTAATTAGATCCAGTATCTTTGGTTCTAGTTCCGTACATAAAAGTAGTAAAGTTGGTTCTAATACCGAACCTGAAAAGAAGGAACCAGCCCTTCCAGACACTGATTTCTTTAAAGCGCAGCCATTATTTCACTTATTTTTATGTACAATTTTCTTATTTTATGTACAAATTCAATGTACAATTTGTAATTTTGATTTTGTTAGATTTTGTTAGATTTGATTAAAAATATTCCTTTAAAGTTTTTCCCGTCCTGTTCCGTAAATGGTGATTGCTATGGAAAACCCGTCTTCATGCTGTGCTATACAAAATGATGACCGCTCACTGGTACAGTGGTAATCCTGCTACTTCCTACATGTATATTTACATCTAAAAATTCCGTGCACTTAGTAAACTATTTATTCTTTGCTATTCTTTGTTATTTTCTTTGATAGCCGTCATCGTCCAGTCACACACTAGCGATCTCCCGGGAGAGAGGAGAGCCGAACACAGGGGAACTTCAGATTTACTATCAAATGTCATTGTAAGGCTACATTCACACTACAGTATGGGGGACGTATATACGGCCGGCGTATATGCGGCTGATATACGTCCCCCATACACTTCTATGGGCTCGCGGCGCCCTATGGGAGCGGTACGGTGCAGCACACGTGCGGCACCGTACCGCTCTGTAGCCCGGGAAAAGATAGGACATGTCCTATCTTTTTCCGTATTACCGCGCTGCGGCCACACATCGCTATGGAGAGGGGCGGGGGTGAGCTGCGCTCACCTCCTCCTCCTCTCCCCGCGCTGCCGTGTGCCCACCGTGCTACGGTGCGGCGGGCTCACGGCAGTGGGAATGTAGCCTTCATCTGAAGTTCCCCTTACAATGATCTCTGAGGTCTCACTGTTGTGTTCTCTCTCCTGGCAGATCGCTAGTGTGTGACTGGACGATGAGCTGACAGTTTAAATAAATAAATAGTTTACTAAGTGCAGGAAAATATTTAGCTGTAAATATACAGGTAGGCAACAGCAGAGAGAGTGCAGACATTATACATAGACTGTACCAGTGAGCCGTCTTCAATCTGTATAGCACAGAATTGCTTTTCAATTATGGAAGCATTTAAAAGTAGATTTTTAACAAATACTCACAAAATCCCCTAATAAATTATTTTAGAATCTTTTTTTAAAAGTACATTCCTTACATATATAAGAAAAATAAGTGAAATGACGGTTATGCTTTAAAGGAAACCTACCACTTGTAGTGGCAGGTTTCCAATGGAAATACCGGGCACCAGCTCAGGGTGAGCTGGTGCCGGAGCTTATTTTAGTTAGTGTTTTAAACCGCGCTTACCGTGCACGCGGCTACATAGGAAGTGAATGAGAGCCGCGTGCACGGTAAGCGCCGAGCGCGTACCTGCCTGCGCCGGCTACAACGTTTAAAAAGTGTTTTAAACCACGATACCGCGGTTTAAAACACTAACTAAAATAAGCTCCGGCACCAGCTCACCCTGAGATGGTGCCCGCTGTTGCTAAATATAACAGTTCCTACAAGGTTCCGTTTGGAGGTTTCGCTAGACGACAGGATCACCAGTGGTTACCAAAATAAGAAGGCTATTGTCCTAGGGGATGTGTCAGGATTAACAATTATCGGGATATATGATCCTTCAGTGGACTTGTGATCTGTAGAATGGGGGTCTGCAATACCTCCCACGCTGCTTCATACCAGCAGAACATTCCGGAATCCGAGTGGGGGACCCATTCATTACAGCAGTTGTGCATTTAAAAATAATTCTGGAATAATGTTAGAAAATGTAATTTCTGAGACACAAAAATGCATAAAGGTACCAAAAACTTACATGGTGCGCCTTGTCTCAGCAATGGTGGCCTCGGCTGCAGTCACTGATGCTAATCAGAAGTCACCGTAGTCTAAGGGAGAAAATGTGAGCGTTACAGAAACATAAGCCATCATGTTATCCATTTTTTCACATTCAACTAGCATTGCTGTTAGTACGATCCCCTATTTTCTAATGTGCCCACTCCCGTTTTAATTGAGCGGGGGGGTTCACTGATTTTATGGAATTGCTAAGTGGTGATAAATGCTCACCTTCTGATCCATGCAGTATATAAATAGGCAACATACTGACATATAATACATATATAATTCTGCTATACAGCACATAGATATTGTTACACCACACTGAAATAATACTGCCATACTCTACATATATAATGTTACTATATAGCGGCAACCTGGGGTTCTTGGGTCTACCAGATTTTTTTTTTCTGGTGGCCCACCAGAGCAACTTGAAGCTTATTGCAAACTTTTGTCCATGTCTTTCAGCATTGTAGGGATGGTCTCTTTACCGTTACTTCCTCAGGCTACGGTCCCAGAGCCCACAGTCCATCAAAATAGGGTTGTCTGCTGAAGCAGATTATTTTGTTGTCCGATAGGCCTGCTGGTATTGGTGGGGCAGTCAGAGCCTGAATCTGTACTGCACTACATTACCACCAAAACAATTATGTTCAATGTCAGACCCCAGACCATCAACTACAAACTCCTGACCTGAGCCCCTAAATACAGACCCCAGACCAACAACTACAAACTCCAGACCTGAGCCCCTAAATACAGACCCCAGACCATCAACTACAAACTCCAGACCTGAGCCCCTAAATACAGACCCCAGACCATCAACTGCAAACTCCAGACCTGAGCCCCTAAATACAGACCCCAGACCAACAACTACAAACTCCAGACCTGAGCCCCTAAATACAGACCCCAGACCAACAACTACAAACTCCAGACCTGTGCCCCTAAATACAGACCCCAGACTATCAACTACAAACTCCAGACCTGAGACCCTAAATACAGACCCCAGACCAACAACTACAAACTCCAGATCTGAGCCCCTAAATACAGACCCCAGACCAACAACTACAAACTCCAGACCTGTGCCCCTAAATACAGACCCCAGACTATCAACTACAAACTCCAGACCTGAGCCCCTAAATACAGACCCCAGACCAACAACTACAAACTCCAGATCTGAGCCCCTAAATACAGACCCCAGACTATCAACTACAAACTCCAGATCTGAGCCCCTAAATACAGACCCCAGACTATCAACTACAAACTCCAGACCTGAGCCCCTAAATACAGACCCCAGACCAACAACTACAAACTCCAGATCTGAGCCCCTAAATACAGACCCCAGACCAACAACTACAAACTCCAGACCTGAGCCCCTAAATACAGACCCCAGACCATCAACTACAAACTCCAGACCTGAGCCCCTAAATACAGACCCCAGACTATCAACTACAAACTCCAGACCTGAGCCCCTAAATACAGACCCCAGACCATCAACTGCAAACTCCATACCTGAACCCCTAAATACAGTCCCTGTCCATCAAAATAAAGACCCTAGACGTGAACACCTAAATACAGACCCTGGACCATCTCAATACAAACCCCAGACCCATAACCCATGAACCCATAAATACAAACTCCTTAAACAATTACAGACCCCCAGATCAGACATTTAAAGTGTTATCTTCTGGTAGCTAAGCCCCTGCCTTGATACTATTGACACAGAGTGCATCATCTCCTTTATGCTGTGATTCTCTGCTATCTTCTCCTAGAGTGGAGCTACATGGAAGTTGTTTGTCTAACTCTTCTTCGGTTCTGTGCAATGTGGTGTGGTGAGCTTGGTTCCGGTTCTCTAACTATGTAGTAACTTTGGTTCTGGTGCTGTACCTATTTCGTAACCTTGGTTCTGGTGCTGTATCTATGTAGTAAGATTGGTTTTGGTACTGTAGTATGAGATGAGAAAATAATGTGTGCGGTGGGTGGGGATATGGCCAGAAATTCCTGGATCATGAAGTTGTCTGACACTAGTTGGGGGGTCTAGGGGGCAGGAAGATGCTAATGTTGTTATCTGTGGCAGCCTAGTGCAGTACGGAGAGAAAGGGTTAATCATACCTGGTATTTAGTGGATTATTTACTTTCCAGGAAAGGATAACTCACCCTTATAGGAAGGTACAGCGCGTTTTGATCACATGTTCCCCCTACGTTCACAATCTCAGAGATCAGAGCAGCGAGTGAGCGATCAGGATCACTTATCTTCATTGACCAGATGCCGGGTTCTCTGTGAACAAAAGATACACTTAAACCCATAATCATTTGTTTCTAATTAGACAATTTATACATAAAATTTCTAATTATTTTCCATTCTGTTTCAAATGTTTTTATTGGGCTATGGACACATACAGTATACAATTTGTATAAATAGGCACATATAGATTATCTATAACATATTTTTATGTCCTGTTTTACAGTATTACAAAACTATTATTAAAGGAATATAACTTTTTATTTTATTAGACAATTATCTTTGTAAACAGTTTTTACGGTATCTTTTAGTAGGATTATTGTCAACAGTATTTTTAATTAAAATTCAAAATAAATTCCGTTATTTAATTTGCGCCTTGTAAAATGCTTATTTATTCCATGATTAAGGAGCTTTTACAGGTTTTGACTATTTTTTAAAAAAAAATTTTTACATTTTTTTTTAAGCCCTGGAAATCAACAACAAAAAAAGGATCCTCTTGGATACAGAGCTGCCTCTTTGGGTCTTCGATGCGGGCAGGACCATGGTGTCTGGTGGCTACATACACTTTTGGCTGCAGACATCACATAAAGCTTCTCCAAGCCCATGGATTATGGGAGGGCAACTAACTTGTGATCTTATGTGTCTGAGAGGCTTTCTAACTCTTCCCGTACAGATGATGCCATGGGATAGAAGGAATGTGAACAGTCGTGGATTAGAATATAGGTGGTGAAGACTTTTAGGGAGCCCCTGACCAACTGAAACAATCACCAAGTTTGATACTATAGAGAAGGACCTCTATCCATGAAATCCTCAAGCTCTCAACACATGTATACAAGGGTCCTTCTAGGACCTTTGAAGGTGCAGAACTGAAAGTGGACAGAATGGACACCCCCCCCCTGCACTCCCAATCGTCTTTTATCGAGTACCGTATTTTAACCGTAATTTATATTTTTATAAGGCGCACAAAAAACTCCTTTGATTTTCTCAGAAATCAAAGGTGCGCCTTATAGTCCAGTGCGCCTTATATATGAACCGTACTTACAGACAACAGCTGCCTTTAACTGTGCACAGGTCTGCCACCTGCTGGTCATTCATCCTTATAATCAGGTGCGCCTTATAATCCGGTGCGCCTTATATATAAACCTAGACGTTTTAGCAGGCATTCATTGATGGTGCGCCTTATAATCCGGTGCGCCTATTCTAGTACCATGTGAAGGAAGTAAATGGCATTAAATAATTAGACTTGCAATGGCCCACAATTTTCATACAACCCAGGGCACATGGAAGGGGGATGTTAAATATCTTTATCGATCCCTTTGTTCACCCAAGAGATGAATTGGCACTGGCCTGAAGAAGATGTATGGGAAGGGGGTGTCCTATAAAACCACCAAGGCCTGAGAATCAAACAAAGAGTAGACAACCCCTTCCCCAGCCCACTGGACTTCCCCCAAGTGCTTGCGCCCCCACTATCACCTATAAAAGTAAGGCACTGGATTCTTAAGGTCGAATGTTTTTGACGCATGTCACAAATGGACTACGAAAATAGTAAAAATGGGGGGGGGGGGGGGCGGGGTTCATTTGGGAATTCAATTTGCATATAAATCTTTATGTTTCTCCAGGAAGGAGCCTGCGATCACCTTGATCCTCTACTATAATATGGATTAAATGAATATGTTTTTCCAGAGTTTCATCATATTTTCATTAATCCTTTCTATTGCGTGACATGGAACCTGAATATATAATCCCAGGAGAAGGGTTACAACAAAAAAAAAAGGGTGCAACCACAAAGACGCTTTATACATAAAGTTATTGTTAGATAAAATCTCTGGTTACTAAGAAACGACCATCTCTGAGGTGACCTATTTCTACTCTTCTACTAGGCCGAAACTGAAGCCTGCGGCCACGGGATCACGGTTACTGGGAAACATCACAACGAGTGACATCAAAGAAAACATTAGAGATGCCGAATGTGCTCCCAGGCAATAATTACATCCCGTGGCATCTGCCAGGTGTCTCCAGTCAGTCTTGCCCGCCTGGCACGATCACCAGGAACATTTTTGAGATATCAAGGTTCACATAAAGAATGTCTGGACAGACCTGACTAATGGTCATATCTCGCCAAGTTCCAAGTCGGTTGTGTATGAAACTGGGAAATATTATGAGTGGTTATGCCCATCTGGGACATGGCGCACCCCCCTTGACGCACCTCCTGTCGTGACATGGGCATTCTCCATGCCAGCCTTCCCTTTTTTCGAGTTGTGATTGGCACAAGAAATGGCCGTATAACAACACCCTGTATGAATATTCCTACATCTGGTACTAGAATCAGCTCTTTGGGGACTGGAGGATGCGTCCTCGCTGCCCATTTTCAGGTTTCAGGACCTTTGGAGGACCTACAAAGGTCCTGAAATGGCTCTTGTGTACATGTGTATTAAGAATATCAACAGATGTACAGTACAAGGATTTCGTGGGTGAAGGCTCATCTCAGTATACAATTTGGTGGGTGGCCATGGGCCTGGCTTTCTATAGGAAAATCTGGCATATCAGACCCCGCCTCTAGTGCACTTAGAACCATTACAAAGATAATTGTTTCACCCAAACACTATCTATAAAGAATGTTAATTCTTGTAATTTTGGGAAAATTCTAAACAAAAATGACCCAGAAATGATTTATGAGATTATTTTCTCTAGGGAACAATTTATTCTTCATGGGAAGGAACTGTTCTGACTGCACCAAAGCAGTGACCCCCTGGGTTTCTCATTACTCTGCTTATATGCATTAGTATATGCCTTAAAAATCTATTAAGCTTCTGGTTAACCTATTATACACTAAATTTATACACCATAGCCAACCAGAGGAGACAGAGCTTTAGTCTGAACCAATGAGGATACAGGGGCGTGTCTTAGACCCCCTCATACTCCCTGTAGTCACCGTCACTAAGTGACGTCAGTCCTGTGATTGGCTGATCGGTGTGCGTTTGCATAATCTAATTATGAATAATACTAAAAATAGTGCCCTGTAGAAGCATTTATTATTAGCTGACTCAAACTGATGATGCAATGCAGAAATAATCAAGTTTTTCTCTATAAACAGATTTGCTAGCAAGTGCAATAGGGGAGGGCCTTATTTGCCTACAGACGGATGCAAGTGCACAAGTCCCCCGTCTGGAATCAGTACCTAACCCACCCACTTTAGTTGTGATTGCCTTTGCCGGTGGCACATTCTTCATTAAGCAATTCTGGAAATTAAGCTCCGCCTCCAGTGCACTTGCCAGCTGATTTGCATATCTATTAAAAAAAAGGTTAATTATCCCTGAATTACTTCATTGGTTTGTGCAGGCAAGTTTTATTCTGTGCCCCACTGATTTCTATAGGATCTCAATCCTGATTTTGGGGGGGGTCTCAGCTATTAGACCCCACAATATCAGACATGTGTCCCCATTTCTGTGCATAGAGTATAATGTCTATGAATCACCCACTCATTCTCTGTCCCCAAAAGTCAGGGTGACGAGGGTGATCCTGGATTTCATCATCCTTTGCTGTGTCTGGCAGCCGCTTATCACATACATAACATTTTCATTCATTAAAAGTATCCGGGTACAAGGATGTGAGAAAGCAGGAAGTCTCCGGGTGGAATGGGCGGGGCTTCCTACGGGGCTCCCTACGGGGCTTCCTACTACCGAGAACGGGAACTTACCTGTCGTCATAACCCCTGTCTATCCGGACTCGTAGAAATTTATTCTGGTTACTCTGCAGCAGACACAGTAAAAAAAAAATCCCTTTATACTAAATACTTAATCTACAAGTAAATATTGGCAAACTGGGAAGAAAAGTTTTGGTCATGAGGGCGAGGAATGTGCACTCCAAAGGGAATTTGTCAGCAGTTTTTATCGTACAAAGCTACAGCCAATGTTACAATGAATACCCATCTCCAGAGATGTGTAATCAGACCTTTGTATATGCTGTTAGTAGCAGCAGGACTGTGAAACATCGATCTATATTCCAGGATTGTAGCTTATCCAAGTCCATTGGAGCCATCTCCTCCCTCTAATGTGCTCTGTGCATCTGGTGTTGTGTATTGTCCCTGGAGATCTGTATAATCAGACCTTTGTGTATGTTGTTAGTAGCAGCAGGACTGTGAAATATGGATTCCTATGCCAGTATTTTACTGGAGCACTGCTGTGCTATGTGCAGCCGGTGTTATGTATTGTCCCTGGAGAGATGTGTAATCATATCTTATTGTACGTTGTTAGTAGCAGCAGGACTGTGCAATATGGATTCCTATATCAGGATTTTATCTGTTTCAAGTGCACTGGGGGTGTTTCCTCATCATGCTGTGCTCTGTGCCCTCTGCTTTCTAGTGTTAGGTATTGTCAATGGAGAGATGTGTAATGTGTAGCAGCAGGACTGTGTGAAATATACTATGGCTTCTCCAAGTGCACTGCTGGGCTTGCCCTCACACTGCTGTACTCTGTACTCCCTGCAGAAAGTTTTATATATTTGGCCGAGAGAGATGTGTAATCATACTCTTGCATATGTATTTAGTAGCAGCAGAACTGTGATATGTGAATTTAGATTCCACGACTGTAACTTACTTCTCCATGTGCTCGGGGGAGGGGATGGGGGGGTTTGTTCTCACACTGTTGCTATTTGCAGAAAGTATTATGTATTGGGCCTGGAAAGATGTGTATTAGGCCTGGAGAGATAGTAGTCAGACCTTTGTGTGTATTGTTAGTAGCAGCAGCACTGTGATATATGGATTTATATTCCAGGATTGTAACTTATCACACACTGCTGAGCTCCTAGCTCCCTGCAACCAGTCTCCTGTATGGTCCCTGGAGAGATGTGTAATATTAATTGTGTATGTTATTAGTAGCTGCAGGACTGTGAAATTTCAATTCATTTAGATTCTTCAGGTTCAAATGGGTTTTCCCATACAGCTTTCTGCATAGCCCATTATGGAGGAATGTGTGGGGTCGGATCCTTGGGACCTTAGCAGACCAAAGGAACCATAAGTATAAGTAGGGTCCATCACTATGTATTCCCGAAAACCAGTTTAGGGCATATGGCTATGATACACCCCCCAGGGTGGCTGCCACCATCAGCTGATCTCTCAAATTCCTGATGTTCAGTGATGAGCTCAGGAGCCTCCTGTCTATAACATCCATATGTATATACACTGCACACTCTGCACTCAGCACACCGTGTGTTAATTATTTCCAGAACGTAAGGAATGTGTACGGGAAAGCTCCAGCTGATGGGGATGGTGGGAGTCTTCCTGGACTGTTATTAATAGCTTACTGCATGTATTAAGCCATTAGGTCTCTTAAACTAATCTGTGCGATTCCGGGAACCATAAGGGTGTTACCAGAGCCCCTCCGTAATTCAGCATCACAGACTGTTACACTGTGCAGGAGCACTTCCCTTCCCACTGTGTGAGATTACATCAGGCAGAGAGAGATGGGGTAAGTTCGGAGGGGGAGACAGTGTAACAGCCTGTGAAGCTGCAGCACAGAGGGGCTCTGGTAACACCCCCTAGTCACGGTGCCTGGGGCTATGAGTAAGTGACCCTGGGTTATCATGATGGATTTTGATGGTAGATTTTACTTTAAAGGGGTTGTGCCAAGTTTACAAGCTGATCGATGAGGGTCCGACTGCTTGGAACCCCACGATCATTAGAAGGGGACCACCACGGGGGTTCTGTTCTCTCTAATGGGAGGAGCGACTGGTCAAGCGTGCATACTACCGCTCCATTCAATAGAAGGGGAGCCCAGTACTCGACTATCTGCTGTATGTTGAGTTGGTCAATTCCATCGCTCCCATTCTATTGAATGGAGCAGCAGTACACATGCTCGACCCATTGCTCTACCCATTAGTGAGAGTAGGACCCCCATTCTCCGGATCACTGGGGGGTGCTGTTCTAATGATTGTAGGGGCTCCAAGCAGTCAGACCCTCCCCCATCAGAGTGTTATCCCCTTTTATGTGGATAGAGAATCACTTGGAAAACTTGGTACAACCCCTTTAAGTTATCTCAGTTTATACAAGTGTATAATTGCACAGTAACAAGCAGGATACCCGTGTATTCATCACATTCAGCCAGGGCTTATTTTTATAACCTGAAGGTAAATACGAAAAGTTCTGAATGACAGCAAGCAGAGGTCTTGAAATCAGTGAGGAATTCATTACCGGAGGTCCGTTTGTAACTAGGGGTCGTCTGTAAGTCAGGTGTTATTAAGCAGGGGACCGCCTGTAAATACTATTTTACTGATTCTGATTGCCTCATATGTTTTCATATCATCTCTAAATTTTTGAAACTTTTTGAAAATGAATCTCAATGATGCTGGAAGGATTGTTAGGTTTGTTTTGTCAGGTGTGAATGTGACACTTATCCCTCCGTCGTGTATACATGGCGTACTCACACAGTGGGGCTCATTTACTAAGGGTCGCGCTGCTCATTTTCGTCGGACTGTTTGCCTCCTTCGGGGATTACACGGCTTGGACGGGTATTTAACAGGTGTCTGTGCCGGGATTTTTGTGCACGTGATCCGTTTTTGGCGCAGCTGCGCTGCTTCCATGCGACACAAATCAGCGATCCGACTGATTCGGACTGAGCGCAGTATTTAAGATTCAAATTGTGTCACAAGACAATGCACTTACATGCATCACTAAAAAGATGGTGAACTCCGGGGACCTGAGCGGGGAAGCGACACATGCAGGACGGGCGCACGATCTTAGTGAATCCCGGCACAGGGCATTATTATCGGACAATGGACTCCAGCGGACGGGTAAGTAAATGTGCCCCAGTAACTATTACATAACAGTCACTAAGATTCTAGAATTCTTAAAGGAGACGGTAGTTTAACTATTACACCCCCAGTAATGTTTTGGACGGTCCTACTCACCTAATGCCGGGGACTGCAGGACACAGATGTGATCCGGTTCTCATAGCAGGGACCCGGCTGTGGAGGGATCAGTACTTGGCTGCTCCACATACTTACTCATGTCTTTGCTTATCTTGCGTAAAACGAGAGAGTTCCCGTCTCCTCCCCAGCCTCCTTCTCCCCCCTCCTCTCAGCATGTGCACGCTGCTCCAGTGACCCGCAGGATGTTAGTAAACTCCACACTTATGTCACACACACACGTGAGTTCTCTTCATTCCGGGTTTGGATTCTTCTGGCCTGGAGCTGGGAAAAGGGAATGGCGTCGTGGCGCTGCTGCGGGATCTCCCTGGGGTTAGATGGAATTACGCGCAGCCTGAAAACTGTATATATTAACTGTTCTGCCGGAAAAAACAGGAAGGAGAAGCGAGTGCTGGCACGGAGACTAGCAGATTATCCCACGCAATTAAAGGACATCTATCACCAGGATGAAGGATTGTAAACCAAACATACAGACATACTGGTGTGGCCCCCTCTGACAGGATCTGCTCTTCTTTTAGCTTCTTATGCCCTTGTATTTAAGAAACAAAGGGCTTTAAAAATTATGCAAATGAGCCTGAGGGGCTCCAAGCCTCTCAGGCTCATTTGCATAATTTTAAAAGCCTGTTTTTGGAAAAATCAGTCCATAAAATGCTTAAAGAAGAGCAGATCCTGCCAGAGGGGGCACGCACTAGTGTGGCAGTGTGTTTGATTTACAATCCCTGATCTGGTGATAGATATAAACATAAATTTACATAAATTTACTATTTGAGCCTTTAGAGGTAAAAGTTTTGTTTGTTTGTTTTTTTAATTTAGATTTCCTTTATTTTAACACAATCATACAATTTTTATGATTGGGGTTGTCCAATCACAACAAGTTTTGGCTAGGGGATAACTTGCTGATCACCACCTGGACTCCCACGGATTATGAGAACGAGGGTCCATTGTACCCCCAAATAAATGGATCTGCAGTTGGAAGTGCTTCATTCACTAGTGGAATAATAATAATAATAATTCCTTTATTTATATGGCGCACACATATGCCGCAGCGCTGCACAGAGCTTGCCAGATGAGTCCGCTGAGTACTGGACTTCTTCTCTGTCTGCACCATCGAGCTAAATAGATTAGCAGGCCCATATATAACCGGGTGTTCTGTTCATATGGGGGTACAAGGCGACAAAATATGCAGAACTGTCTGGCAGTGAAAGATTAATACCCCTTGGTTGAATTCCCGGGTGAAGGTGCTTATCATCTATCTCCTGTCTATATATCTATCTATCTGTCTAGTTATCTATCTCCTATAATCTGACCATTTATTTCTCGCTTTTTCTTTATCTATTTTTCAATCAATCTTCAATTTTTCTTCTACTGTATTTATCTCTCCTGTATATATCATCTACTTTATATTCTGCATCTAGAAATCTCTATTCATATTTTATTCTATTCTTTTATTTTATTTTATTATTTATTTATTTTATTCTTTTATTTTATTATTTATTTTATTATTTAATTTAATTTAATTTTATTCTTTTATTTTATTCTATTCTATTTCATATTTATCTTCATATTTTATCTTATTTATTTTATCATAAATAAATCTTATATATTTTATCATATTTATCTTCATTTATCATAATAATTATAATTAATAATTCTTTATTTATATAGCGCACACAGGTTCCGTAGCGCTGCACAGAGTTTTCCAAATCAGTCCCTGTCCCCAATGGGGCTCACAATCTAATCAACCTACCAGTATGTTTTGGAGAGTGGGAGGAAACCGGAGGACCCAGAGGAAACCCACACAAACACAGAGAACATTCAAACTCTTTGCAGATGTTGACCAGTGCTGCAAGGCTGTAGTGCTGACCACTGAGCCACCGTGCTGCCCATCAATCTCCTATAAAATTCTCCCATATTACAGATTGTTTTACCACACTAAAGGGAGCCTCTTACTGATTGTGACTAGTCATAAAATAGTTTATTTTGGGGCCCAACTCTTAGTTTTGCCCAGGGCCCCACTTTGTCTAGAACCGGCCCTGTACCCAGGTATGCCCAGTGCTGGCGCCGGCCCTGGTCCCCGGGGCCCCGCCTCTCTGCAAGTTCATGTGGCATTTCTTGTGACTGGACAACTAAGGACATCTACTCCCAGGACCAAGGTTTGTAAACCAAGCACACTGACATACTGGTGCGCCCTCTCTGGCAGGATCTGCTCTTCTTTAAGTTTCCTATGCTCTTGTTTTAAGGGGAAAAAAAAGGCGTTTAAAATTATGCAAATGAGCCCGGGGGGCTCCAGGCTGCATTAACACCTATGGTGCATGGAGCCCCTCGGGCTCATTTGCATAGTTAAAAAATTTTTTGGAAGACTGAAAAAACGTGTCACTTCATTTCTATATATATTTTTTTTTTTAAATTGTTCTTTACCATGAATATTTCTGAAGCTTAATTATTTTTCTGGTTTTTAATGTGATATAAGTAACAAGGTGTAAAAATTGATTGTGCTAAAACAAAAATGTAGTACTTATGAATTTTTCTTAAAGGGCCTTTGGAGGACCCTCAAAGGTGCTGAAATCGCTGTTGATTACATGAAAATTGAGAGTAGGAACAGATTTATGAGGATTTCATGGGCCAAGGTCCTTCTTAGTATGAAATGTGGTGGGGGGACATGGGCCCCCTAGAAGGCTTGGGCCCAGGGCTACCGCCCAAACCACCTATATTATAATCCACTACTCTAAGGGTTCAACATAGACATCTTCACGCCTTAGAGCTATACCCCTGGTGTTGAGGGAAAACCCCAAGCAATACCATGACCTCCTGGCTGGCACAGAGCCCTTATCACTGCTGAATGTTGACTCATCTCTATCATCTCATGAAGCTTCACAAACAGAGATCTGGACATCACAAACATCCACTGTGTAACCTACCCGTGTGATAGTCCTCCTATGTTTTCCATCTTTTCTGTTGGACTTTGGACTCTACAAAAAAACCTGATTGCTAAGTGCAAAACATCACCAAGGGGCTAGTGAAGGTGGTAACCTGAAGGTGGAACATTTTTATGGGCCCTCAGTGGTGAGTCGAAAGAACCCGTTTACACAGTGGTGTAATCTGAAATGCCCCTAATTATATTGTAGTGTTTATAGTAACGGTCTTCTTATATAGGAAATATGAACCATATGGACCCCCTAGGCCTCTTGGACCCAGTTGCGACCGCACCCTTTGCACCCCCCTCAAGTTACACCCCTGCATATACAGGCAATGGTCTTTAATCCAATGTTTATTAAGTACAAGAAATCAGCCCAAAATCTCCTCAACAGCTGCTGACACAAGAATCCACTCTCAATCCGCAGCAAAATCACGATCAGTCCATGTCTGTAGTTTGTATTCCTGTCTATGTTGGTTGGATTGGACCTAGCTGCTGCGACTCACTCCTCCCCCTCCCATCTCTGTAGTAAACTATGTAATCTGATAAACCTAGCTGCTAGCTCCTCCCCCTCCCATCTTTGTAGACATCTATGTAATCTGATAAACTTAGCTGCTGTGACTCACTCCTCCCCCTCCCATCCCTTTAGACATCTATGTAATCTGATAAACCTGGCTGCTGCGACTCACTCCTCTCCCTCCCAGCTCTATAGACATCTATGTAATCTGATAAACCTAGCTGCTGCGACTCATTCCTGCCCCTCCCAGTTCTATAGACATCTATGTAATCTGATAAACCTAGCTGCAGCCACTCACTCCTCCCCCTTTCCATCTCTATAGACATTTATGTAATCTGATCAACCTAGCTGCTGCGTCTCACTCCTCCCCCTCCCATCTCTATGGACTTTTATGTAATCTGATAAACCTGGCTGCTGTGACTCACTCCTCCCTCTTCCCTCTCTTTAGACGTCTATGTAATCTGCTAAACCTAGCTGCTTTGACTCACTCCTCCCACTTTCCTCTCTTTATACTTCTATGTAATCTGATTAACCTAGCTGCTGCGACTCACTCTCCCCTCCGATCTCTATAGACATCTATGTAATCTGATAAACCTAGCTACTGTGACTCACTCTCCCCTCCCATCTCTATAGACATCTATGTAATCTGATAAACCTAGCTACTGTGACTCACTCTCCCCTCCCATCTCTATAGACATCTATGTAATCTGATAAACCTAGCTACTGTGACTCACTCCCCCTCCCATCTCTATAGACTCCTATGCAATATGACACCATAGGGAGTTTCTGTCCACTATTATAGCAACATGAAATTCAGCAGCGTTATTAGAGTGAAAAGCAGATTAGTTGGAGAGGATGATAGGAAACAAAGTAAGAAGAGAAGGAAACACTTTGCCCTGATAAGATATATTACACTATTTCTTATTGTCATTTGTATTACTTATTTGTTATTTTTGCTCATTATGATGAAAAGTAACCGATCTTTTAAACAATGGTTCATTCCCTTTTCTCTCTGGATTTAATATAGTGCGTTATATCAGACTTTTACTACAGTGAAAGAGGTGACAGCGTCAGCAGGACGCTCATGTTTCCTACACATGATGTCCACAGAGAAAGGAGAAGCTCCCTTACAAATCCTTGCAAATAGCAGATTACATAACAGGACATCCTGTGCGCGGCAGAGAAAGCTGAGGTTTCCTCTCTCACTTCCACCCAAGGGGTTAAATCCACCAGTTTGTACGCGTTATTCAATGTTGTTGGAACGTTGTCAGTAGAATATTCATGTCCCCTGTCATCTGTCTCCCAATATTGTACGTAATAATGTAACGCATTCACATATAGAGATGAGCGGACCCAACTTTAGGGCTCGGGGGTTTGGGTTTGGAACAGATTCTAGACATGACTGTTTCAACGTCTTTGCATCTCGTCAGCACAGTGTTGGGAACTGGTTTAGAGTTAGAGTGCGAGGCTGGAGTCCAGGGTCGGGGAAAGACATGGAAACAGCTGGGAATCTGTATCTTCTGGAATAGATAGACTGGTTTTGCTTTAACCGCTGCATGGAGAGGGCTCACGGGCTAGCACCGATCGCGGGTGTTATCACAGCGATGGCTGCTGGCAAAGCTGTCGGCAGCCTCAAAAAGACATGGGCGCATGGGCGTCGCCATCTTACCTAGGATCGTCGCTTCCTGTGACGTCATCGGGGAGCGGCGATCCGTCTCCATGGTAGCCTCGGGTCTTCCGAAGACCCGAGGCTATTTCGTTTTATCCTTTATCAGCACATTGTAATGAATGAGGAGGAAAATCCCCATATACTGCCATACTGTAGTATGGCAGTATATGATAGGATTGTACAGACAACCTAGGGTTAGAGTACCCTAGGGAGTATGAAAAATAGTAAAAATAAAAATAAAAAAAAAGTAAAAAAAAAATTATAATAAAAAAACCTAAAAATTCAAATCACCCCCCTTTCTCTAGAACTGACATAAATATAAATAAACAGTAAAAATAATAAACACATCAGGTATCGCCGCGTCCGAAAATGCCCGTTCTATCAAAATATATTAACGGTTTTTCAATGCGTTTAACCCCGGAGGAGGTTTTAATATTTGTAAATATATGAAATCATCATAAAACCTATACAAATTTGTTATCCCCGTAATCGTACTGACCCAAAGAATAAAGACATGTCATTTGGGGCGCTTAGTGAAAGCCGTAATATCCAAGCCCACAAGAAAATGGTGCAAATGCGTTTTTTCACCATTTTCACTGCATTTGGAATTTTTTTCCCGCTTCCCAGTGCATGGCATGGAATATTTAATATCATCACTAGGAAGTGCAATTTGTTATGCAGAAAACAAGCCCTCACAGAGCACTTTATGTGTAAAAATAAAAAAGTTATAGATTTTTGAAGGTGGGGAGTGAAAAACGGAAATGAAAAAACAGGAAAGGGTCCGGTCCTTAACATTGGGGCTTGTTTACTAAGGGTTTTCGGGTTTTGCAGGGTTGTGACAGGTATTTCACAGGGGATTGTGTCACACATGATCGGATTTTGTCGCTGATGCGCAGGCAAGATCAAGCACCAGGAAGAAGAAGGTGAACTCTGTCGGACCTGAGCGGGGAAGCAACACATGCAGGATATCGGGCGCACGATCATAGTGAATCGCGGCAGATGTGCATTATCGTCGGACAACGCACTTTCTGTGAACTCTGGAGACAGGTAAGTAAATGTGTCCCATTGTTTCATTAGGCTTCTTAAAGGTCATGCTTGGTGCTAAGGGTTCTGCCTTACAAGGTAGTTAAGAGGCAATGGGGCTTATTTACTAAGGTCCCGCGGCCGCATTACCGTCGGAAAGCTTTCGGGGATCACACCGGGGATTGCGTCGCACGCGGTCGGATTGTGTCACAAATCACCCCGGGTTTCATGCAACACAAATCGGGGGTGGGCCGCCGGACGATCTGACATATTCGGACAATGTGCGGGATTTAACAAATCAATTTGTATCGCATCCAATGCACTTGCATTCACCGAGAGGAAGATGGTGAACTCCGGCGGACCTGATTGGGGAAGCAACACATACAAGAAATCGGGCGCACGATCTTCATGAATGGGCATTCCAGCGGACAACGCACCTCGGGGATCACGCATGGACGAGGTAAGTAAATGTGCCCCAATGTTTTCCTGGAAAACTTATTTGCATATTTCCAATTACACTCTTCAAATTTAGAACCTTCCCTTCAATCTCCAATGACCATAGAGTTCAGTTTTTTAAAACGGGTTCAAAATGCTACGTGTGCTGCCGGCCTTACAGTTTAAAGTGCATCGCAATCAGCTTTGAGGTGGTTTTAGGTGCAGTTTTGTTATTGTAACGGGTGAACGATGTTTGTGGAACAGGTTTCCCCTACAAAATCAAATTCACTCATTCAGTCCATGTCTTTCACCTGTTAAACTAACAAAACTGCACCTAAAAACACCTCAAAACTGATTGTGATGTAACTGCAACGTGTGACCGCACCCTGAGAAGCCGCAGATATGACAAAAAGTCTCAGATTTTTAAAGGTTGCAGAAGAAAAACAACATGTTAAGTTCTTCTTACTGAATGTATCTAATGATTCATCTCTTGCTATGTACAGTATTCGGTTCATAGACGAGATGAGATAAGCTGCAGTACAGGACGTAACCACGTTAGGATTACTATGTACTCACACAGCGGCCCTTTGTTACAGGAGATTTATTACTTAACCAAGACAATGTAATAACAATAATAACAATATAACATTGTAATAACATAATGTAATAATATTCCCCATTATACTTACTCTTTGGAGGAAACATAACCTGAAGAACATAGAGTAGGATCCTCCAGCTACTATGTATCATTTTTAGTATGATGTATTATTATATAACAAAAGAGGGGACATTCTGAAGCCAAAACCAAGCGTGGAATATAAAGCTAGAGGTAAGAATAAAATACAGATAATTCATCTTTTTTTGCACTTACTCATAGATCCAGGCAAAGTGACTGTGGTAATCTTCTTATATTTGTTATCCATCCATCCTTCCTTCTAAAATAAAGTTATCAATTATGCTAATGAGTTTGAAGGGCTCTGGGTGTGTTTCCAGAGCCGCTCCATGCTGCAGCATCACAGGCTGTTACACTGTGTAGGAGAACTTCACCCTCTCACTGTGTGCTGAAACTTCAGCTGAGATTACATCTGGCAGAGGGAGGGGGAAGTGCGGAGTAGGAGCAGATGGGGAGGGTGAGACAATGTAACAGTTAACAGTCTGTGAAGTTACAGCACAGAGGGGCTCTGGTAACACCCGTAGGAGCTCTTAGGGCTCATTAGCATAAATAATAAACTTGATTTTAGAAGGAAGGAGGCCATGGATAAGAAATATAAGAACATACCACAGTTCCGGTGCCTGGATCTATGAGTAATGTCCCTGGTTTATCAGGATGGATTTTCATGGTAGATTTCCTTTAAGGGTTAATAAAACTATGATTTGCTGGTAGATTTCTTCTTAACTTCCTGAAAATATAGTTTTTTACATCTTTTTAACCTGTTTGCTTTATAAATTTTTAATTTAACTTGATAAACCTGCTAAATATAAGGTATCTGATTTGGTCAATTTGAAACACAGTGGGGCCCAAACCAAGTTTCAAATTAAGCAAAACTAGTGTTTTCCTCAGGTAAACCAGAAAAAAAGTTAAAAACGGTATAGGAAGAGATGAGTAATATACATATATATATATAAAAAGACACATTTTAATAAAATTAACAGAATAAAAGAAGATGATATACATACATATATACATATAACAGTCCAAGCTCCTTCAGCAGACATCTTTCGAGCCCCTTATTCTGCTCTCCTTGAGTTCGTCCATTATCTCTTGCTAGTCAACTTGCTCCTCCAGATCTGATGCCTTCTACCACTCCCACAGGGATAAGATGGACTTGGACTTTCTGCGGGTGATGGAGCGGGTGATGGAGCGGGTGCTGTTGGCTCTTCTGGCAAAGCCTCACCTTCAACAACCTGAACCCATGAACCGATTCCTCTTTCACTCAAGTTCCGATGGAAAAGGTCACAACATGATGACCATCGAGTCAAGGAAAAGGGGTAAAAGGCAAAAATTAATTTATGGCCTAAAAAAGAGAAAACAATACAAAAATGAACCTTATAAGAGAATAGGAGTAAGTTTAGAATAAGTGAATGGCCAAAAGGAACGGCAAAGTAATGATATAGTTACAATTTTTGGCTCGCCCCTTTGCATTGACTGCCATTCTTCTGGACACTGTTCTTGTACCGCTTCAGACCAGGCCTGGTCCTTATGTGTCCAAGTGCCTGTCCCATAACAGGGGACGATCCTAGACTAATGTGATCAGCCGTTCTACTTGTAGACAACACGTTCCTCTGCAGCTGATGCTTTCTGCATGTACCAAGGTGCCAAGCAGGGGTGACCCTAAACTACTGCCAGAGGAAAGCCTCCTTTGCCCCATACAGTATTAACAGTTTGGGTTATGGATAATAGTGGGTTCTCCATGTTGTGTCTCACTATTTTCAGGATCTGCTTTATAGCAGGCGACTGCACCCTTGATGCTGCCTCCATTTTGCTGCAGATGGTGTTGCCTGGGGCCAGAGAGGCTGACGTCAGGGCATTATTGCCCCACGCAGGGTTTTGACCATTGGGGAAGCCAGGGTGTGTATATCTCCTAGCATTAGAGATGAGCGAGCACTAAAATGCTCGGGTACTCGTTATTCGAGACGAACTTTTCCCGATGCTTGAGTGCTCGTCTCGAATAACGAGCCCCATTGAAGTCAATGGGAGACTCGAGCATTTTTCAAGGGGACCAAGGCTCTGCACAGGGAAGCTTGGCCAAACACCTGGGAACCTCAGAAAAGGATGGGAACACCACGGAAATGGACAGGAAACAGCAGGGGCAGCATGCATGGATGCCTCTGAGGCTTCTTAATCGCACCATTATGCCAAAATTATGGGCAACAGCATGGCCATGACAGAGTGACAGAATGAAGCTAGATAGCATCTAAAACATCCAATAATTGACCCTGACACTATAGGGGACGGCACGCAGAGGCAGCGGCAGCAGGCTAGAGAGTGTCATGGCGACATACCCTAAATGGACTCAGGCTTCAAACCAATGGGTGGCAGAGAGGAACCAAAGGAGGTGAGCAAGAAGCGCTCAAATAATATCGGTACATGATAAAAGTTTGCCAGTATATTTTGTGGATTACACAGCAGGGTGGCGACAAAGTTAACATGGAAGCCATGAAAACAACCCAAAATTCTGCCTGACACAGCTCGTTTGATAAGGGGACGATGTATGGAGGCAGTGAACTAGTAGTAGATTAAAGGTGCTGCAGTTAAAACTATGTTAGTTGGATCTTGGCATGGAGCTGGCGCTCCGCTGCCAGGCGAGCTTTCGCCAATCCAAGCCCCTGTCTCTAGGCTACTCCCCAAACAGCACTTCTAAGAACCTTTTGTATAAGATCAAGTGTAGTAGCGTTCTTATAAGTTTAGGATATGGCGGGTGAGGGGAATGTAAACAGATGCGCAAGAAGCGCTGAAATAATATCGGTAAATGATAAAAGTTTGCCAGTATATTTTGGGGATTACACAGCAGGGTGGCGACAAAGTTAACAAGTTTGATGTGGAATGCCCTGTAATAGCTCTTGGGCGGTGTGCCTTTTATCGCCTAGGCTCAGCAGTTTGAGCACCGCCTGCTGTCGCTTAGCGACGGCACTGCTGCTGTGCCTAGAGCTACCGACTGATGGCGCCATGGCCACGGATGGTAATTCGGAGGAGGAGGTGGAGGAGGGGTGGGAGGAGGAGGAGGTATAGTAGGCCTTTGAGACCTGGACCGAGGTAGGCCCCGCAATCCTCGGCGTCGGCAGTATATGACCAGCCCCAGGGTCAGACTCGGTCCCAGTTAAGTGTAGTAGCGTTCTTATAAGTTTGGGATATGGCGGGTGAGGGGAATGTAAACAGATGCGCAAGAAGCGCTGAAATAATATCCCTAAATGGTAAAAGTTTGCCAGTATATTTTGTGGATAACACAGCAGGGTGGCGACAAAGTTAACAACTTTGATGTGGAATCCATGAAAACAACCCAAATTTGTGCCTGACACACCTCGTTTGATAAGGGGACGATGTATGGAGGCAGCTATATGGACGACTTTTGGAGGTAGCAATGGAGACAACGTGTGGAGGCTGCTATGGAGACAATTTAATTTGGATAGTGCCTGTATGTGGCAGTCCAAAAAAGTTTTCAAACCAGAGGAGCAGGTAGGTGGCCCTCCAGAAAAATGGAATAGATTGAGTGCCTGTATGTGGCAGTCCAAAAAAGTTTTCAAACCAGAGGAGCAGGTAGGTGGCCCTCCAGAAAAATGAAATAGATTGAGTGCCTGTATGTGGCAGTCCAAAAAAGTTTTCAAACCAGAGGAGCAGGAAGGTGGCCCTCCAGAAAAATTGAATAGATTGAGTGCCTGTATGTGGCAGTCCAAAAAAGTTTTCAAACCAGAGGAGCAGGTAGGTGGCCCTCCAGAAAAATGAAATAGATTGAGTGCCTGTATGTGGCAGTCCAAAAAAGTTTTCAAACCAGAGGAGCAGGTAGGTGGCCCTCCATAAAAATTGAATAGATTGAGTGCCTGTATGTGGCACTCCCAAAAATTGTTTAAAACAGAGGACCGGGTAGGTGGCCCTCCAGAAAAATTAAATGCATAAAGTACTATAGCTAGAGCCAGTGGGCCCTGTCAAAAAATAGCCAGTTTCCTCTGCTTTAGTGTACAAAGAGGAGGAGAAGGAGGAAAATGAGGAGGAGGAGGAGTGCATAAATTATTCTGGTTGAGCTTCCTTCACCTGGTGGAGATTGGAAATTATGAGAAATCCAGGCTTTATTCATCTTAATAAGCGTCAGCCTGTCAGCGCTGTCAGTCGACAAGCTTGTGCGCTTATCGGTGATGATGCCACCAGCTGCACTGAAAACCTGCTCGGACAAGACGCTAGCGGCAGGGCAGGCAAGAACCTCCAAGGCAACAGCGCCAGTTCGTGCCACATGTCCAGCTTTGAAACCCAGTAGTTGTAGGAAGCTGTGTGATCATTTAGGACGATGGTATGGTCAGCTACGTACTCCCTCACCATCTTTCTGTAAAGATCAGCCCTACTCTGCCGAGACTGGGGACAGGTGACAGTGTCTTGCTGGGGTGACATAAAGCTGGCAAAAGCCTTGTAAAGCGTACCCTTGCCAGTGCTGGACAAGCTGCCTGCTCGCCTACTCTCCCTCGCTACTTGTCCCGCAGAACTACGCACTCTGCCGCTAGCGCTGTCAGAAGGGAAATACTGTTTCAGCTTGTGCACCAGGGCCTGCTGGTATTCATGCATTCTCACACTCCTTTCCTCTCCAGGGATGAGAGTGGAAAGATTTTGCTTGTACCGTGGGTCCAGGAGAGTGAATACCCAGTAATCGGTGCTGGAATAAATTCTTTGAACGCGAGGGTCACGGGATAGGCAGCCTAGCATGAAATCTGCCATATGCGCCAGAGTCCCAACGCGCAAGAATTCACTCCCCTCACTGGCCTGACTGTCCATTTCCTCCTCATCCAACTCCTCCAACTCCTCTTCTTCTGCCCATACACGCTGAACAGTGAAGGTCTGAGCAATGCTCCCCTCTTGTGTCTCGCCAACATTCTCCTCCTCTTCCTCCTCATCCTCCTCCACCTCCTCCGATATGCGCTGAGAAACAGACCTGAGGGTGCTTTGACTATCAACAAGGGAATCTTCTTCCCCCGTCTCTTGTGACGAGCGCAAAGCTTCCGACTTCATGCTGATCAGAGAGTTTTTCAACAGGCCAAGCAGTGGGATGGTGAGGCTGATGATGGCGGCATCGCCACTGACCATCTGTGTTGACTCCTCAAAGTTACTCAGCACCTGACAGATATCAGACATCCACGTCCACTCCTCATTGTAGACTTGAGGAAGCTGACTGACCTGACTACCAGTTCTGGTGGAAGTTGACATCTGGCAGTCTACAATCGCTCTGCGCTGCTGGTAAACTCTGGATAACATGGTTAATGTTGAATTCCACCTCGTGGGCACGTCGCACAACAGTCGGTGAGCGGGCAGTTGGAGGCGGCGCTGCGCTGCCCTGAGAGTGGCAGCATCTGTGCTGGACTTCCTGAAATGCGCACAGATGCGGCGCACCTTCGTGAGCAAATCTGACAGATTGGGGTATGTCTTGAGGAAACGCTGAACTATCAGATTTAACACATGGGCCAGGCATGGCACATGTGTCAGTCTGCCGAGTTGCAGAGCCGCCACCAGGTTACGGCCGTTGTCACACACAACCATGCCTGGCTTCAGGTTCAGCGGTGCCAGCCACAGATCAGTCTGCGCCGTGATGCCCTGTAATAGTTCTTGGGCGGTGTGCCTTTTATCGCCTAGGCTCAGCAGTTTGAGCACCACCTGCTGTCGCTTAGCGACGGCACTGCTGCTGTGCCTAGAGCTAGCGACTGATGGCGCCATGCCCACGGATGGTAGTTCGGAGGAGGAGGTGGAGGAGGGGTGGGAGGAGGAGGAGGCATAGTAGGTCTTTGAGACCTGGACCGAGGTAGGCCCCGCAATCCTCGGCGTCGGCAGTATATGACCAGCTCCAGGGTCAGACTCGGTCCCAGCCTCCACCAAGTTAACCCAATGTGCCGTCAGCAATATATATAGTGGCCCTGCCCGGCAGCACTCGTCCACGTGTCCGTGGTCAGGTGGACCTTGTCAGAAACGGCGTTGGTCAGGGCACGGATGATGTTGTCTGACACGTGCTGGTGCAGGGCTGGGACGGCACATCGGGAAAAGTAGTGGCGGCTGGGGACCGAATACCGAGGGGCGGCCGCCGCCATGAGGTTGCGAAAGGCCTCGGTCTCTACTAGCCTATAGGGCAGCATCTCCAGGCTAAGCAATCTGGAGATGTGGACATTAAGGGCTTGGGCGTGCGGGTGGGTTGCACTATATTTTCTTTTCCGCTCCAGCGTCTGGGGTATGGAGAGCTGAACGCTGGTGGATGCTGTGGAGGATCGTGGAGGCGACGATGGGGTTTTTGTGCCAGGGTCCTGGGCAGGGGGCTGACTATCAGCTGACACAGGGGAAGGAGCAGTGGTGTGCACGGCCGGAGGTGAACGGGCTTGGTGCCACTGATTCGGGTGTTTAGCATTCATATGCCTGCGCATACTGGTGGTAGTTAAGCTAGTAGTGGTGGAACCCCTGCTGATCCTGGTTTGGCAAAGGTTGCACACCACAGTCCGTCGGTCATCCGGTGTTTCCTTAAAGGACCTCCAGACTTCTGAAAATCTAGCCCTCGCCGCGGGAGCCCTCGCCACGGGAGCTTCACTACGTGACACATTTGGCGCTGATGCACCTGCTCTGGCCCTGCCTCTCCGTCTGGCCCCACCACTGCCTCTTCCAACCTGTTCTGCTATAGGACTCTCCTCCGTCTCAGAAGCACTGTGTTCACCCGGCCTCTCAACCCAGCTTGGGTCTGTCACCTCATCATCCTCCGATCCCTCAGTCTGCTCCCCCCTCGGACTTCCTGCCCTGACAACAACTTCACCACTGTCTGACAACCGTGTCTCCTCATCGTCGGACACCTCTTTACACACTTCTTCCACTACGTCAAGAAGGTCATCATCACCCACAGACTGTGACTGGTGGAAAACCTGGGCATCGGAAAATTGCTCAGCAGCAACCGGACAAGTGGTTTGTGACTGTGGGAAGGGTCCAGAAAACAGTTCCTCAGAGTATGCCGGTTCAAATGCCAAATTTTCCTGGGAGGGGGCAGACTGGGGGGGAGGAGGCTGAGGTGCAGGAGCTGGAGGAGTGCCGATTTCGGTGACATGGGTGGACTGCGTGGAAGACTGACTGGTGGACAAATTGCTCGAAGCATTGTCGGCAATCCACGACATCACCTGTTCGCACTGTTCTGGCCTCAACAGTGCTCTACCACGAGTCCCAGTAACTTGAGACATGATGAACCTAGGGAGTGTAGCTCTGCGGCGTTCCCCTGCTCCCTCATCAGCAGGTGGTGTCTCACCCCACCCAGGACCACGGCCTCTGACCCCTGCAGTAGATGGACGCCCACGTCCCTGCCCTCGTCCTCGTCCTCTACCCCTAGCCCTCGGGTTAAACATTTTGAAAATGAAAGTTATATAACTTTATTTTTTTTTTTAACTTTTTTTTGTGTTTTTTTGTGTTTTTTAGTTTTTTTTTGTGTTTTTTAGTTTTTAAAACCAAACAATGCTATCCTATTGCTATGGCTATTTTCTAGCCAAGTATGAAAGCACACTACTATGCCAGATGAGATGACGCTGAGTTATGAAAAAATAAACGTAAAATAAAAAGGAAATGGCAGACTGTGCCTAATTGAAATCCAACCCCTAATAAATTTTCCCACTTCGGTCTTTGCGATGGATATGTGCGTCACTAAGCGCTAAACACAGCGGTCGCAAGTCTCACTCCAAATTCCTGACAATTGGCTAGTATATGCACTGCAGCAAGGACAGCCACCAGCAGATCAACCAGAAATAAAATATATATAACGCTATTGTAGGCGTAAGTAAGCCGTTTGGATTCTCCTTTGGCTATTTTCTAGCCAAGTATGAAAGCACACTACTATGCCAGATGAGATGACGCTGAGTTATGAAAAAATAAACGTAAAATAAAAAGAAACTGGCAGACTGTGCCTAATTGAAATCCAACCCCTAATAAATTTTCCCACTTTGGTGTTTGAGGTGGATATGTGCGTCACTAAGAGCTAAACACAACGGTAGCAAGTCCCCCTGCTAATTCCTCACAATATGGTACTAGCTGCACTACTAGTGCCAGCAAGCCCAGCCACAAGCAAACAAAAAAAAAAAAACGTTATTGTAGCCCTAAGAAGGGCTGTTGGGTTCTTGTTGAATCACTCCTGCCTAACACTATTCTAATAGAACACCCTAACGCTTTCCCTGACCAGCAGCAGCTCTCTCCCTAGCGGCATCCAGACACAGAATGATCCGAGCAGCGCGGGCAGCGGCTAGTCTATCCCAGGGTCACCTGATCTGGCCAGCCAACCACTGCTATCGACGTGTAAGGGTACCACGTCATGCTGGGTGGAGTGCAGAGTCTCCTGGCTTGTGATTGGCTCTGTTTCTGGCCGCCAAAAAGCAAAACGGCGGGAGCTGCCATTTTCTCGAGTGGGCGAAGTATTCGTCCGAGCAACGAGCAGTTTCGAGTACGCTAATGCTCGAACGAGCATCAAGCTCGGACGAGTATGTTCGCCCATCTCTACCTAGCATACATCCTGAGGGGATAGGACACTACACCCAGACCTACTACAATATATACTGTATATATACATCCTGAGGGGATAGGGACACTACACCCAGACCTACTACAATATATACTGTATATATACATCCTGAGGGGATAGGGACATTACACCCAGACCTACTACAATATATACTGTATATATACATCCTGAGGGGATAGGGGCACTACACCCAGACCTACTACAATATATACTGTATATATACATCCTGAGGGGATAGGGACACTATACCCAGACCTACTACAATATATACTGTATATATACATCCTGAGGGGATAGGGACACTGCACCCAGACCTACTACAATATATACTGTATATATACATCCTGAGGGGATAGGGACACTACACCCAGACCTACTACAATATATACTGTATATATACATCCTGAGGGGATAGGACACTACACCCAGACCTACTACAATATATACTGTATATATACATCCTGAGGGGATAGGGACACTACACCCAGACCTACTACAATATACACTCACCGGCCACTTTATTAGGTACACCTGTCCAACTGCTCGTTAACACTTAATTTCTAATCAGCCAATCACATGGCGGCAACTCAGTGCATTTAGGCATGTAAAGGCATGTAGACATGGTCAAGACAATCTCCTGCAGTTCACACCGAGCATCAGTATGGGGAAGAAAGGTGATTTGAGTGCCTTTGAACGTGGCATGGTTGTTGGTGCCAGAAGGGCTGGTCTGAGTATTTCAGAAACTGCTGATCTACTGGGATTTTCACGCACAACCATCTCTAGGGTTTACAGAGAATGGTCCGAAAAAGAAAAAACATCCAGTGAGCGGCAGTTCTGTTGGCGGAAATGCCTTGTTGATGCCAGAGGTCAGAGGAGAATGGGCAGACTGGTTCGAGCTGATAGAAAGGCAACAGTGACTCAAATCGCCACTCATTACGACCAAGGTAGGCAGAAGAGCATCTCTGAACGCACAGTACGTCGAACTTTGAGGCAGATGGGCTACAGCAGCAGAAGACCACACCGGGTGCCACTCCTTTCAGCTAAGAACAGGAAAATGAGGCTACAATTTGCACAAGCTCATCGAAATTGGACAGTAGAAGATTGGAAAAACGTTGCCTGGTCTGATGAGTCTCGATTTCTGCGACATTCGGATGGTAGGGTCAGAATTTGGCGTCAACAACATGAAAGCATGGATCCATCCTGCCTTGTATCAACGGTTCAGGCTGGTGGTGGTGGTGTCATGGTGTGGGGAATATTTTCTTGGCTCTCTTTGGGCCCCTTGGTACCAATTGAGCATCGTTGCAATGCCACAGCCTACCTGTGTATTGTTGCTGACCATGTCCATCCCTTTATGACCACAATGTACCCTGTAACATCTGATGGCTACTTTCAGCAGGATAATGCGCCATGTCATAAAGCTGGAATCATCTCAGACTGGTTTCTTGAACATGACAATGAGTTCACTGTACTCAAATGGCCTCCACAGTCACCAGATCTCAATCCAATAGAGCATCTTTGGGATGTGGTGCAACGGGAGATTCGCATCATGGATGTGCAGCCGACAAATCTGCGGCAACTGTGTGATGCCATCATGTCAATATGGACCAAAATCTGTGAGGAGCTTCCAGCACCTTGTTGAATCTATGCCACGAAGAATTGAGGCAGTTCTGAAGGCAAAAGGGGGTCCAACCCGTTACTAGCATGGTGGACCTAATAAAGTGGCCGGTGAGTGTATATTGTAGTAGGTCTGAGTTTAGTGTCCCTATCCCCTCAGTATGTATATATACAGTATATATTGTAGTAGGTCTGGGTGTAGTGTCCCTATCCCCTCAGGATGTATATATACAGTATATATTGTAGTAGAACTGGGTGTTGTGTCCCTATCCCCTCAGGATGTATATATACAGTATTTATTGTAGTAGGTCTGGGTGTAGTGTCCCTATCCCCTCAGGATGTATATATACAGTATATATTGTAGTAGGTCTGGGTGTAGTGTCCCTATCCCCTCAGGATGTATATATACAGTATATATTGTAGTAGGTCTGGGTGTAGTGTCCCTATCCCCTCAGGATGTATATATACAGTATATATTGTAGTAGGTCTGGGTGTAGTGTCCCTATCCCCTCAGGATGTATATATACAGTATATATTGTAGTAGGTCTGGGTGTAGTGTCCCTATCCCCTCAGGATGTATATATACAGTATATATTGTAGTAGGTCTGGGTGTAGTGTCCCTATTCCCTCAGGATGTATATATACAGTATATATTGTAGTAGGTCTGGGTGTAGTGTCCTATCCCCTCAGGATGTATATATACAGTATATATTGTAGTAGGTCTGGGTGTAATGTCCCTATCCCCTCAGTATGTGTATATACAGTATATAGTGTAGTAGGTCTGGGTGCAGTGTCCCTATCCCCTCAGGATGTATATATACAGTATATATTGTAGTAGGTCTGGGTGTAGTGTCCTATCCCCTCAGGATGTATATATACAGTATATATTGTAGTAGGTCTGGGTGCAGTGTCCCTATCCCCTCAGGATGTATATACAGGCGGTCCCCTACTTAAGGACACCCGACTTACAGACAACCCATAGTTACAGACAGACCCCTCTGCCCACTGTGACCTCTGGTGAAGCTCTCTGGATGCTTTAAAATAGTCCCAGACTGCAATAATCAGCTTAAAATTGTCTGCAATGAAGCTTTATTGATAATTCTTGGTCCTATTACAGCAAAAAAATTTGAAACTCCAATTGTCACTGGGGCAAAAAAAAAAATTGTCGGGAACTACAATGATAAAATATACAGTTTCGACTTACATACAAATTCAACTTAAGAACAAACCTACAGTCCCTATCTTGTATGTAACCCGGGGACTGCCTGTATACAGTATATATTGTAGTAGGTCTGGGTGTAGTGCCCCTATCCCCTCAGGATGTATATATACAGTATATATTGTAGTAGGTCTGGGTGTAGTGTCCCTATCCCCTCAGGATGTATATATACAGTATATATTGTAGTAGGTCTGGGTGTAGTGTCCCTATCCCCTCAGGCTGTATATATACAGTATATATTGTAGTAGGTCTGGGTGTAGTGTCCCTATCCCCACAGGCTGTATATATACAGTATATATTGTAGTAGGTCTGGGTGTAGTGTCCCTATCCCCACAGGATGTATATATACAGTATATATTGTAGTAGGTCTGGGTGTAGTGTCCCTATCCCCTCAGGATGTATATATACAGTATATATTGTAGTAGGTCTGGGTGTAGTGCCCCTATCCCCTCAGGATGTATATATACAGTATATATTGTAGTAGGTCTGGGTGTAGTCTCCCTATCCCCTCAGGATGTATATATACAGTATATATTGTAGTAGAACTGGGTGTTGTGTCCCTATCCCCACAGGATGTATATATACAGTATATATTGTAGTAGGTCTGGGTGTAGTGTCCCTATCCCCTCAGGATGTATATATACAGTATATGTTGTAGTAGAACTGGGTGTTGTGTCCCTATCCCCACAGGATGTATATATACAGTATATATAGCATATATGGCAGTGATGGCTAACCTATGGCACTGGTGCCAGAGGTGGCACTCGGAGCCCTTTCTGTGGGCACTCAGGCCATCACCAGAGATGACTCCAGGTATCTTCCTGCAGTCCCAGACAGCCCAGGACTTGCTGTGCACAGAGCTATTTTAAAGTGACAGCTCTACCTGGGACTATTTTTTGCTTTATTGGTGTCATCAGGGTGCTGGTATCAATGAAAACTGTGACAGAGAAGGGAGTATAAATTACAAATTAACTTTCTGTGTTGGCACTTTGCGATAAATAAGCGGATCTTTGTTGTAGTTTGGGCACTCGGTCTCTAAAAGGTTTGCCATCACTGATATATGGGGTGCAGTTCCTTGATGTGGGAATGTACTTTACATCTTGATTTCCCATCTGCTGCCACTAGAGGGCGCCCGCCTCATTACGATTTACACAGCTCGCTTTATCAATCTGTGCTTATCGCGCTCCCTCTAGTGGTGGCCGCTGGTAATCTATCAAAAGGCAGCTCTGTCACAGCGCCCCATTACATTGGAGGATAAGCTCCTCCCTCTCCCGGCCGATCATGTGACTTAATCTACTTCCTGCCCTTCTCTACAGTCAGAGCGCGGGCTGCTCAGTGTGAGCTGAGCGGGAGGGCAGAGCAGACGTGTTACTGAGGGGATAGTGTAGGGCTGTGAGGAGAGTAATGGAGGACTGGGCAGTGTTATGTGAGGGGATGTGTACATGGAGCAAAGTAATGGAGGACTGGCCAGTGTTATGTGAGGGAATATGTACATGGAGGAGAGTAATGCAGGACTGGACAGTGATATGTGAGGGAATATGTACATGGAGGAGAGTAATGGAGGACTGGACAGTGTTATGTGAGGGAATATGTACATGGAGGAGAGTAATGCAGGACTGGCCAGTGTTATGTGAGGGGATGTGTACATGGAGCAAAGTAATGGAGGACTGGACAGTGTTATGTGAGGGAATATGTACATGGAGGAGAGTAATGCAGGACTGGCCAGTGTTATGTGAGGGGATGTGTACATGGAGCAAAGTAATGGAGGACTGGCCAGTGTTATGTGAGGGAATATGTACATGGAGGAGAGTAATGGTGGACTGGCCAGTGTTATGTTAGGGAATATGTACATGGAGGAGAGTAATGCAGGACTGGACAGTGTTATGTGAGGGAATATGTACATGGAGGAGAGTAATGCAGGACTGGACAGTGTTATGTGAGGGAATATGTACATGGAGGAGAGTAATGCAGGACTGGACAGTGTTATGTGAGGGGATATGTACATGGAGCAAAGTAATGGAGGACTGGACGGTGATATGTGAGGGAACATGTACATGGAGGAGAGTAATGGAGGACTGGACAGTGATATGTGAGGGAATATGTACATGGAGGAGAGTAATGGAGGACTGGGCAGTGTTATGTGAGGGAATATGTACATGGAGGAGAGTAATGGAGGACTGGCCAGTGTTATGTGAGGGAATATGTACATGGAGGAGAGTAATGGAGGACTGGGCAGTGTTATGTGAGGGGACATGTACATGGAGCAGAGTAATGGAGGACTGGCTGGTGTTATGTGAGGGAATATGTACATGGAGGAGAGTAATGGAGGACTGGGCAGTGTTATGTGAGGGAATATGTACATGGAGGAGAGTAATGGAGGACTGGGCAGTGTTATGTGAGGGAATATGTATATGGAGGAGAGTAATGCAGGACTGGACAGTGTTATGTGAGGGAATATGTACATGGAGCAGAGTAATGGAGGACTGGACGGTGATATGTGAGGGAACATGTACATGGAGGAGAGTAATGGAGGACTGGACAGTGATATGTGAGGGAATATGTACATGGAGGAGAGTAATGGAGGACTGGCCAGTGTTATGTGAGGGGATATGTACATGGAGGAGAGTAATGGAGGACTGGACAGTGATATGTGAGGGAATATGTACATGGAGGAGAGTAATGGAGGACTGGCCAGTGTTATGTGAGGGAATATGTACATGAGAAGAGTAATGGAGGACTGGGCAGTGTTATGTGAGGGAATATGTACATGGAGGAGAGTAATGGAGGACTGGCCAGTGTTATGTGAGGGAATATGTACATGGAGGAGAGTAATGGAGGACTGGGCAGTGTTATGTGAGGGAATATGTACATGGAGGAGAGTAATGGAGGACTGGCCAGTGTTATGTGAGGAGATATGTACATGGAGGAGAGTAATGGAGGACTGGCCAGTGTTATGTGAGGGAATATGTACATGGAGGAGAGTAATGGAGGACTGGCCAGTGATTTATGAGGGAATATGTACATGGAGGAGAGTAATGGAGGACTGGCCAGTGATTTATGAGGGAATATGTACATGGAGGAGAGTAATGGAGGACTGGCCAGTGATTTATGAGGGAATATGTACTTGGAGGAGAGTAATAGAGGACTGGCCAGTGATTTATGAGGGAATATGTACATGGAGGAGAGTAATGGAGGACTGGCCAGTGTTATGTGAGGGAGTATGTACATGGAGGAGAGTAATGGAGGACTCTGCAGTGTTATGTGAGGGGATATGTTCATGGAGGAGAGTAATGGAGGACTGGCCAGTGTTATGTGAGGGGATATGTACATGGAGCAGAGTAATGGAGGACTGGGCAGTGATATGTGAGGAAATATGTACATGGAGGAGAGTAATGGAGGACTGGCAGGTGTTATGTGAGGGGATATGTACATGGAGCAGAGTAATGGAGGACTGGACAGTGATAAGTGAGGGGATATGTACATGGAGGAGAGTAATGGGGGACTGGGCAGTGATATGTGAGGGGATATGTACATGGAGGAGAGTAATGGATAACTGGCCAGTGATATGTGAGGGTATATGTACATGGAGGAGAGTAATGGAGGAATGGACAGTGATATGTGAGGGGATATGTACATGAGAAGAGTAATGGAGGACTGGGCAGTGTTATGTGAGGGAATATGTACATGGAGGAGAGTAATGGAGGACTGGACACTGTTATGTGAGTGGATATGTACATGGAGGAGAGTAATGCAGGACTGGACAGTGTTATGTGAGGGAATATGTACATGGAGGAGAGTAATGGAGGACTGGCCAGTGTTATGTGAGGGAATATGTACATGGAGGAGAGTAATGGAGGACTGGACACTGTTATGTGAGTGGATATGTACATGGAGGAGAGTAATGCAGGACTGGACAGTGTTATGTGAGGGAATATGTACATGGAGGAGAGTAATGGAGGACTGGCCAGTGTTATGTGAGGGAATATGTACGTGGAGGAGAGTAATGGAGGACTGGGCAGTGATATGTGAGAGAATATGTACATGGAGGAGAGTAATGGAGGACTGGACAGTGATATGTGAGGGTATATGTACATGGAGGAGAGTAATGGAGGACTGGCCAGTGTTATGTGAGGGAATATGTACGTGGAGGAGAGTAATGCAGGACTGGACAGTGTTATGTGAGGGAATATGTACATGGAGGAGAGTAATGGAGGACTGGACAGTGTTATGTGAGGGAATATGTACATGGAGGAGAGTAATGGAGGACTGGACACTGTTATGTGAGGGAATATATACGTGGAGGATAGGACGGTCTATTTGAGGATTATATGTACATGGAGGAGAGTAACAGAGGACAGCGTGGTGAATGTGAGGGAATATTTATATGGGGGACAGAATGGTGTTTGGGAGGGAATGTGTATATGGTGGACCATGGGTGGGGGATGTTCATGGTTGGTGAACATCAGGGAATTTGTTCATAAAAAGGGAATAATGGACAGGACATGTCTGTGAGGAAAACTGAACTGTCCAGTGACAAAATAGGAGTAATTACCTGGAACTATCCGGGTCTTGTACCCGTGTCCTTGAGGAAATATATACATAGCAGAGAGTAGTGTAGGACAGTGTGGTGTATGAAAGGAAATTTGTACATGGATGAGGTTGTTCACTATTTATATCAGTTTGTTATCTTGGGGATGTGTTAAGAAGTAAGGTAAACAATGGCGCAAGTTAGAGTAATGTGTCTCAGTTTATGGCAGTTGTCGTGATGTTCGCTCCTATTGAGTTTTGGCTTGTAAATTCATGTTTTTGAATTTGCGTTACACATTGTCAAGTTTTTTATACGCCACAGTTTTGTACGTAATTTTTTTTTTTTGGGGGGGGGGGGGGGGAATTTGTCGAACAAGTGTTAATACGGTAGTTGTCAGGTGTTTGCTTACTGTAAGGTAATTTTGTAGTTATAGTTTTTATTTTTTTAAGCAAGAGAATGGGACATTTCTCTTTTTTTTATTAAACGAGCATTGTTCTTGTGTTTATGAAACATTTTTTTAACAATTTTTTGTGTTGAATTCAAAGAATATACGGATACTATAGATAAGTGATGTCAAACCTTGTAGTGAGTCCAAACTATAACCAAAACCATGTTATATGTCATGTCGCAAAGTGACAACATGACAATTTAAGCAGTAACTTGTCGCTCTCTGCTCTGCCACAACTTTCGATCTCATTGGCACCCTGAGGGCGCCAATATAAGTTAAAAGGAAGAGGGATGATTTGGAGTATTAGTGTACTGCATGGGACTGCAGGAGGAGGTCTTTAGTCCTGTCTGGTGACTCTGTTGGGATGATGCTGGGATCCGTGCAATAGGTTTTCCATCACTACCATGGTTGATTATACATAACCGAATATGAACAAACTAGAGGAAAATACATATATCCATTCTCATAAAAAACCTATATTTTATTCAAAAAAGTAAAAAAATGACCATACATAAAACCATGACTGACCACAGAAATAGCCGCTCATGGTGACGCTAAATCAAAAGCACAGATAAGTAATATGCATCAGGTATATATGACTTTAATGTCAAAAGGCAAAAAATGTAATAACAAAATCATATAACAATTATGAAAATGATGAATCTTAAGGGGTTCACAATTAATTAGTGACCCGATCATGTATGTACCCATCTATGAAAGGCACCCAAAAAGAAAATATGTATGGCAACCAATAACCTCTAGTAACACCAGCTTACAATAGTAGCAGAATATATCCAGACACAGAGAGGACACCATCTGGACATGTGTTTCTTACCTTGAAATGGAAACTTTACTAGTGTTTGTCATCTATTTCAAGTTTTTAAACACTAGTATCTCAGATCTGTTGGGGGTAAAAAAATGGTGACCATATTAATTTAATTTTTAAATTAAGTGGAAAAGACCTTTATAGTGTTATTGTAAAGTTATAATAATGTTACCAAATTATTATGTGATTCCCCTTTTGCCTACTTTGTGCCGCCCGCCCTTTTCTTTCCAAACATTTTCTGTTCTGAAAGTGCTTGACAAAAATCTTTCTCATTAGAGGTGAAGTGTCTGTCAGTCTATGCCCTCAAGCTGAGGCCAGTTAGCTTGCCCACAGATCCCATAAAGCCTTGTGTTCTCTCTCAAAGTAGTTTAGCATTAAATCCATTTAGTTTCCCCCAAGAAAATCTAGTGAACAGTGCACATAGAGGATGTATATGGTGACAGCCTGACAGCTTCCATCACATGGAGGAGCAGGAGACATGTACAGTACATACAGGATGTATATGGTGACAGCCTGGCAGCTTCCATCACATGGAGGAGCAGGAGACATGTACAGTACATACAGGATGTATATGGTGACAGACTGGCAGCTTCAATCACATGGAGGAGCAGGGGACATGCACAGTACATACAGGATGTATATGGTGGCAGCTTCCATCACATGGAGGAGCAGGGGACATGTACAGTACATACAGGATGTATATGGTGTCAGCCTGGCAGCTTCCATCACATGGGAGAGCAGGAGACATGTAATAAGTGAAAGAAATCATAAGTAAACCAGTTACATGAAGTCTATCGCCTGTGCTGTGAGAGCAGTAAGGGTTAATAGTTTATCTGGACAGAGCTGATACTGCCCATCATAAGAGGAGAGAGACTTAGGAACTTCTGTAGAATCACAGACTGGGTTGGAGGGAATGATAGGGAACAGGGAGATCTTGTACCTCACTATTCTGTGCAGCAGACATCTGCATTCAATGTTCTTCACATTTCCAGCTCTGCTGCATTTACTGAAACATGAGGTAATCTGAGGGCTATAGCTAAGAAACTACTGAATATAGGTAACAAAGATAATAGGCAAAGTTGTTTTACATCCCAAGAGATATCGATTTGTGGAAAATAAAAAACCTTTACAGTTACTCTTTAAATTTGTCTTAGCCTAATTACTGCCATTACTTTGTACTGGAATGGGAAAATAGTTTCTCTTTGGGTGTCATTAACCCCTTAACGACCTGGCTCTTTTTTGTTTTTTTTTTCAATTCTATTTTTCACTCCCCACCTTCAAAAATCTATAACTTTTTTATTTTTACATGTAAAGAGCTGAGTGACGGCTTGTTTTCTACGTAACAAATTGCACTTTGTAGTGATCGTATTGAATATTCCATGCCATGTACTGGGAAGCAGGAAAAAAATTCCAAATACAGTGAGCTTTCTTGTGAGCTTGGAATTTACGGCTTTCACCGTGCGCCCCAAATGACTCCTCTACTTTATTCTTTGGGTCATTGCGATCACGGGGATAACAAATTTGTATAGGTTTTATTTAAGTAATTATTTATTGAATACCAAGTGAAATTTATATTTATGTGTATCAGTGTTTTTTATTCTGTTTTATGGTATATGTGTTCTTTTTATGTGAGTTCTTTTATATATGTGATGTCTTGTCAAATTGATGTACTGCGGATGTGACACTTTAAGTTCCCGTTTGGGATAATAAAGTATTATTATTATTATTATTATTATTATTATTATTAATGTTTTCATACATTTACAGAAATTAAAACCAATTTACAAAATTTTTTTTTTTAATGATTTTGCCAAATTCTGACGCTAATAACTTTTTCATACTTTGTTGTATCTTGGGTGGTATAATTATTTTGCCAGTTTTGATGACGTTTTCAGTGCTTCCACTTTTTAGGACTGTACGACATTCCAATCACTTTTTTTATACAATTTTTTATATTTTAAAAAATGTCAGAACAGTGCTACTTTCGACTTTGGGCGCTACTTTCCGTTACGGGGTTAAACGCTGTAAAAAAAAGTTGCGGGAATACTGAAGTGATGATAATTAGAAATGGGCGAATCGATTCTAATCAATTGGAATTTGTTCCGAATTTCAGGAAAACTTAGATCTGTCACAATCTGAATTTTATGGTGACTTGTCGGGACTAAGGCTTTTTCCCCCTTTATTAGAAAAATGTGTGCGAGCACAACCTGTTACATGGGGCAGATAACTCTGGGAAGAAAGGAACACCCTTGATCACATGTGCAGACATGAAAGCCAATCAGCGACCGGCAGGCTTATGTGATGTCACAGCCCTATAAAAACAGGCAGCCATTTCACACTGCAGGTGCTGGCTCTAGCTTCCAGCTGCTTGTACACAGTAGCTCTATGGAGTGATTTTTGCTCAAATTCCAGGGTGTCCGTTTTGGTGGTCTGTATTCCCCAAATTTCAATTCTTTTTTGTTGATAAAGTAGATAAATCAATAAATCCACGTCAAATCCACATAGTTGGTGAAGTGATTTTTGCTCAAAGTCCTAGGTGTCAGTTTTTTTGGTTCTGTATTCCCCAAATTTCAATTATTTTTTGTTGCTGAAGTTAAGATCAATAAATCCGTGTCAAATCCACATAGTTGAATATGTCACACAGAGAAGTGGCAGGTGGAGGTCGAAGGACAGTAAGGGGCGTCGCTGCAGGGGTGAGGCCAGAACCACCGGTGTCATCTAGTGGCAGTGTGATGAAAAACCCAAAGGTTCTCGATTGGTTGACTAGGTCATTCACTTCCTCCCAAATGACATCTGACAACCCCAGCCAAGAGTCCTTGGGTTCGTCAGATATAACCCTTAGTTGGCAATGCCCAGGAGCAGGTCAGCGGCCCTCACCTATCCTCAACCAGCCTCTGTCCTGTTCATTTCCCTCAGCCAGAGATCTACTATGTGGTCTGGGCTCAGCACCACTATACAGCGAGGGCGAACTCTTTAAGGACAGTCAGCAGCTGCTTGGCAGTGAAGAGGTGTAGCACACATCCATTGCTTTGTGCAGGAGACGGGAAAGTAGAGATGTGAAGAGTGTCACGGGAGGTTGTGTTGCACTTGCAAGTAGTCAGGCTGTGCATACTGAGACTGTTAAGGAGAATAGCAGTGACAAGGAACCACAAATCGATGATGTAGCCGATTGCACTTGGGAGCCGGGTGAAGCAAGGGCTTCATCATCGTCTGGAGAAGAGGGTGTTAGCTTGCGCGTCAGGCAGTGAAGAAGGCAGCAAGTCGCTACTGTGGCTGTGAGTTAGCATGGTGGCAGCAGTGCGAGGACGGGAGCCAAACGGCCACAGGGTAAGAGATGCTGCTTCGCAGGTCCAAGTCAGCAGTGACACAGGCTCAGCGAGGCCAGGGAGCTAATGTTGGCACCACGGCCCTGAGTCAACACATGCAGCATCACCATCCAATGGCCTGGGAGAAACGTGTCTCAGATCTGGTGGTCCATCCAGCCGCCACCGCAGCACCTAGTGGCTGACTGTGCTCCTGTCCAAGTTCTTGGTACTGCAGTCCCTCACTTTCCAAGTTGTGGACTCTGCACCCTTCAGCGAACTAATGGCTTGTGCTGAACCGAGATGGAGTGTTGCAAGCCGAAATTTCTTTTCCAAAAAGGCAGTACTAGCCCTTCACCAATATGTAGAACAGAAGGTGGGCCAGTCCTTGAGCTTATCGGTTTCTTCCAAGGAGCACGGCAGCACGGATGTGTGGAGCTGTAACTACAGTCAGGGCCAGTATATGTCCTTAACGGCCCACTGGGTGATTGTGCTTCCCGCCCAGCCACACCAACAATTTGAACAGGAGATGCCGCTTTCTCCTCCACGTTGTCAAACTGCTGCTCCTGCGCCAATGTCCACCACCTCAGCCTCCACAAGTCTAAGTTCTTCTTCATCATACCACATGTGCAGAGCACAGCGGTGTCACGCAGTTCTACACCTGGTTTGCCTGGGCGAACAAAATCGCACAGGAGGAGCTGCTTCCTATCATGCAAGAAGAAATCAATGTGTGGCTTTCTCCGCAACAACTGCAAATCGGAACCAAGGGGACAGACAATGGCAGGAACTTGGTGTCCGCGCTGCACCGAGGAGGGATGGTCCATGTGTGCTGCATGGCGCACGTGTTCAATCTCGTTGTCAAAAGGTTCCTCAAGTCTTCCACCCATCTGCAAGACATTCTAAAAATGGCCAGGAAACTGCATGCCCTTCATCCATTCTTACAAAGCCAAGTACACCCTCCTCGAGTTGCAGCGTCAGAACAGCCTCCACCAACATAGTCTGATATGCGATGTTACCACCCGTTGGAATTCCAGCCAGACTGCCTGTATGAACAGAGAAAAGACATTTATGATTTTTTGATGCAAGCGGGCCGGAGTACTCCCCTGTGTAACTTTGATGTCAACCACTGGCAGCTCATGCGGGACGCCTGCCGTTTGCTCAGGTCCTTTGAAGAGGCCACGTTATTTGTCAGTCGCCAGGACTGCAGGATGAATAACGTCATTCCACTGCTTCATGTCCTGGAACTCATGCTGCAATATCTGGCTTGTCAGGGCACTGGAGAAGTGGCGACTACATCTCATGGGCACATGAGTCCGGTGGGGGCTGAACTGGAGGAGGACATTGGAGCACAAGCAGAGTCTGGGGAAATTAGTGGTTTTTCTACAGTAGAGGAGGAGCAGGAGCATCCAGAGGAGGTACTGTAGAAGACTAGAAAGATGACCCAGTATCACCGTGGCAGTATACAGTAGAGATGAAGGCCGGGAGTCCCTCAGACTCACTTGCGCAGATGGCCTGCAGAATGCTGCTTTGCCTAACTAGAAAGCTGAATAGTCAAATGGTCCAAAATGGGTGCATTTTTTCCAGCTGCCGAGAGGGAGGAACAACTGGCATACTATAAAGAAATACTGTGCAGACAGTTGGCCGGTGCCTACTTGCGCGATTGTCCATCCTCTGTCAGGTCTGACCAGGGCATTCCTGGCAGTCATCGCTCACGTACTACTGCCACGGATGCTGTGGGGAGATGGCGGTAGGAGCAGTAGCAGCTCCAACGGCAGCAGCTTAAGTCTGGAATCCTTAATGAGCTGCTTCCTTCACCCGCCTAGTGAGAAGGGTAGCTGCCAGCAGCAGCAGGACATGGAGCAGACCCTGCACCAGCAGGTGGTAGCCTAGTTGGCAGCGCTCTACCACCCCAGGTAGAGGATCCCCTGGACTACTTGGCTTCCAAATTTGATGTGTGGCCGCAACTTGCAAAGTTTGCAGTAGACAAGCTGTCCTGCCCGGCTAGTAGCTCGGCATCAGAGCCAGTGTTCAGTATGGCGGGGGCCATCGTTACCCCAAGGAGAGCTCGCCTGTCCACCTGTAATGTGTAGAGACTGACCTTTGTCAAGATGAATGAGGCTTGGATCGGCCAGGATTTCAACTCACCAATGCCTTAGGCATCAGATTAGATCAGCCATGACGCCTCCCCCAAACGTTGAGAAATGAGTTGGAGTTCGAACTACCTCCCTCAGCCACTATTCTGATGCTGCCACTCGCTTAGAATTGTCCACCACCTCCACTCTCTCTCATTGTGCCACTTTCTGACCTCCTGCTGCTGCTTCCGGCACCTCACAAGGGAATCGAATTTTTGAAAAATTTGCCCATCTCAGGATAAAAGAGCAATATCGTTTTTTTGTTGCGTTTTATGAACATTTTTCAGTTTTTATGATACAATTGTTGAAGAGGTTCGGCCTTTAATGGACAGGCTGTCATAACATTGTGTAATTTTTGGATTCAGTCTCTGTTACGGTCACTACATCGATGATATTTTGTTTATTTGGTTGGGATGCCAGAATTTTTTTCGCCATAGCCATTGTCAGGGTGTGTCCTGCATGAGAACAAGATGAACAGTTAACAATAATGTGAATAGATTAGTCCAACAAGATTATGCACGAAATGTGAGAATACTGGGCAGTGATTGTTTTATAGTAATACAGATGATTATGGCCTGTATTCTAAAGACACAGTTTACATATAATTTCTTTACTTTAGATGTACTAGTTTGTGTTGGTTTAGTTTTTCATCTTCCATCTTGGGGTCTCTGATGGGAAGTCCATGTGCACTCACATATGGCAACTCTATTCAGATACATGATATTCTCTGATATTCTAAGAGCATTGGGCTGTTATATACCATCCTTATTATTTAACTAGATATAGAAGTATAGAAGTCATTTCATTGGACTCATCAGTTTAGCTGGTTGATGGACAGTAGAGCATTAAGCAGCTTTTACCCCCCAGGAACCACAGACTTAGATTGTGCCAGAATATCTAAAACACTTGTATATGGACATGTCCTCATGGGGGTTGTCAGTCTTTTAGAGGATCTTTCAATAGTCATTAAACTCTCTGATAAAGGTGGAGCAATAGTAATCATGGACACTAATAAATGCAGAATCCATGTCTTCTGAGAGATCTTATCAACTTGCTGGGCAGATACTTGATACAGAAATTATCGCCTATATAGGACAAGTCAATCATCGTAAAACTTTCCGACAAGGGTGGAAATGTTGTTGTAATGGATAATATTGGATGGGATGTAACCAGGGCTGGATTACGGTTGGTGCGGGCCTTCATGCTAAGGACGCCGTTATTGTATAACTTATCAGCACTTTAGATGTTTCAGGTTTTGTGTGTTCTAAATTGGTAGTGAAGTTCCAGCTAACAGCTTGGGATCTCTGATGGGAAGTCCATGTGCCACCTTTTATTACAGGTACATGATATTCTCTGATATTCTGAGAGCATCGAGATGGTATATGTCTTGTTGGGCAGATAAATCAATATAGAAATAATTCATTTTTCAATGCCAATTCTTGTAGAGGATAAATCATTCATTGTTAAACTTTCTGATAAGGGTGGAAATGTGATTATAATGGCCAATACTGAACAGGATGTATCTAATGAGGAACTTGCAGCACATGCTTAATTGCTTATTACTGTGTTGGATTCTACGGCAATGGACACACAGACCCAATTTGCACTAAACAGGTAACCTAGTAAATCAGATCACATGTGGAACTGTCCTCTATGTTGTCCTTCTCTATCTCGGTAAATTGCATTTCTCCTTGAAGGTTTATATCGAAGATTCTTAGTAGAATCTTGTTGGTAAAATAGAAAAATTCCACCTAAGGCATCGTTTTGATATTTGGCATCTGGCTAAATCCTTTAAAAGAAAAATATATATTACCTTTTACTTGAAAGGAAGAACATTACGAAAAATATTATTAAATATTATTTAAAGGGAACCTGTCATCACATTTTTCACAAATATAGGTAGTGACAGGTTCCCATAGAGCCCTTGTAACTAACTGACACCTTTCTTTTAGCTAAAAATTGTTCCCCTCAATTTCCCATATATTCAATATTCCCCATCCTATATCTGTATGCATCTGCAATGTCATGTGACCAGGGTGACATCATTGCAGGTCCTTCAGCTTTTTAGCATTAGAAAACTGTACACCAAGCATATATCACATGAAATCACAGCAGCCAGCATGGAGATGAGTAGAATTCAATGGAGGCTGCTGTGATTGTTTTATGTGGTCAGATATGTACATGGGGTACAGTTTGCTAATGTTAAGTAGCTGAAGGACCTGTGATTATGTCACCCTGGTCACATAACATTAGGTCACGTTCCAAAGATGCATAGATACCCGGAATGATTATTTTATGGGGATCTGAGGGAAACTATTTTTAGCTTAAAAAAGGGGGTCAGATAGTTAGTAGGGCTCTATAGGAATCTGCCACTACCTGTATTTGTGAAAAATGTAGGTGACAGGTTCCCTTTAATATTATTAGAAATTATTATTAGAAAAATATTCGATATTAAATTATTTAATATGAATTATAAGGGATTTTTGGTTATTTGTTCTTATTGTATAACGTTCCTTGTACTTAACTTTTTAATATGTTTTTCTGTTTAGTAGGTGCTTGTTTTATAACATATCTTTAACATACAATTGACTGGTTCCCTTTAATTAAATTATTAGAAATTATTAGAAAAATATTATTAGATATTAATTAATAGATAATAATTAGATAATAAATTAATATTAGAAAAATATTATTAGATATTATTTAATATTAATAAGGTTTTTTTTTGGTTATTTGTTCTTAATGTAAAACATTCCTTGTACTTAACTTTTTAATGTTTTTCTGTTTAGTAGGTGCTTGTTTTATTACATATCTTTTAAAGTAGAATTTAAAAGAAAAAAAAAACCCATAACAGCCTTGAGCTGAGCCGGGTTAATGTGCATCACTTGACTGACACATGCTCAACCTAGGGTCTCCGTTGGGAAGTCCATGTGCGCCTACTTATGTAACCTATTTCCAGGTACTTGATATTCTCTGATATTCTGGAATTCATGGAATTGTTATTCAATATACTGCAGAGATATAGAAATTATCTTTTCCTTCTTATTTTTTTTTTCCACATCTAGTATAGTACAAGTCAATCATTGTAAAACTTTCTGATAAGGGTGGAAATGTGATTATAATGGACAATGTGCAACTAATGGGAAACTGGTAAAACTTAGGCATCAGATTAGATCAGCCATGACGCCTCCCCCAAACGTTGAGAAATGAGTCTGGATTCTAACTACCTGCCTCAGCTACTATTCTGATGTTGCCACCGGCCTGTTGCCACACATCTGCCAGTTGCTCCATCTGCCTCCCACCATCTTTACCAGGGACTGGATTTGTCACCCACCTCCACACTATATCATGGTGCCACTTTTTGACCACCTCCTTGCTGCTACTGCCAGCACCTCGCAGTCAAATTTTTCAAAAATTCGCCCATCTCCAGTCAGGATAAAAGAGCAATATCTTTTTTTATTGTGTTTTATGAACATTTTGCAGTTTTTGTGATACAATTGTTGAAGAGGTTAGGCTGTCATAACATTGTGTAATTTTTGGATCCAGTCTCTGTTACGGTCACTACATCGATGATATTTTGTTTATTTGGTTAAGGATGCCAGAATTTTTTTCGCCATAGCCATTGTCAGGGTAAGTCCTGCATGAGAACAAGATGTGAATAGATTAGTCCAACAAGGTTATGCACGAAACGTGAGATTACTGGGCAGTGATTATGTTTACTAGTGCAACACCCTCGCCGATGCAAGGCAGAGGAGTGGTTGCAAATACGTCCCACCATGTAGCTTGCAGCCTGTGAAGGGTCTGATCAACCCCACAGCAGGTCACTACATAACAACTACACCTCACATAGATGGGCATTGCAGTGGTAGATCCTGCCTGGTAAGGCAGGAGTTAATTGTTTGATGTGATGTAAAATGTGTCATCCAATCACAAGTGTTTATGTCATGAATCTATGAGCTGAGAGGTAATTGGAGGAGCAGCCACCACCTGACCAGTGGGAGTAACAAAACCCCTGGTCAGGAAACTTCTAGAGGCAGTCAGACCCAGGAGTCTGAAGGAGAAGACGACTGGAGTTAATCCAATACAGTGAGTGCAGCTAGCACACCAGACCAGAGCAGGAGAGCCCAGCTCCCTGCCTGTTGAAGTCTGTAGTTATACAGAGAGAGAGGAAAGGGGTATCATCCTACCTTCAAGGGTGATACCTGAAGCAATCCAGCATAAAGCTGAAGCATCCTACTAGGACACAGCTACCTCCCAGCCTGTCATTGCATCCAGGCTGATGATCTACATCCTGTGGCTCCCTCCAACTGCATCTCAGCAATCCACCATTCTGTCAAGGCACGTTGCTGCGGTTCCTTTCGGTTCCAATAAAGAACTGTAAGTTGTTTTTGTTCAACGTCTGCCTCCGTCTGGTCCCTGCTGCTACGGCTGTCAACATCACGGGCACCCTGTCCACCACCCAGAGACTCATACTCTAGACACCAAAGGGTTGCCCCAGGGAGAACCGCTATAGCAGCCTCTCCCTCATCATTTCTTGCCAACACCACCCTGCTGGAGACCTGCCAGGCTGTAGGACAGCCCTCCGGTTCCCCATACCAAGCACCATGACACTAGCGTGCCTAGGCCGCAACCGCCAGCCACTCAGGTACTGCGGGCCCCGGCTGACTCCAGGCCCCTGAGAAAAGGCTAGGCCCCGGTGGGGGATGTTGCAAGTGGCGTCACGGATATATACTTCTATGCCTTATTCTGGCACTAAAGACTGTCATTTATTACAAAGACTATGCTGCCTAACCCTGCTGCCATTCGGGTTTAGGCCCAATTGATTGTGTGAATTTCTGCATTGAACTGTATTACTGCTGCCACGTGCTGTCGAGCATAGCTCCAGCATTTAAGAGGTTGAACCCTGCAAAGAACTTTGTCAGCTCTGCTACATCCGGCGCTGCCGCGCCTGAAGTATTTTACCTCAGAGGCTGTGGTGCAGCAAGTATTTCCAGCCCGCCAAAAATATGCACTGGCGGGAAATCCAGATGACACACCAAGCTCCACCCACGCGCGGATGGCGCGAACCCCGCCTCCTGTGGCGCAGGAAAAAATAGAGCCCGCCACAGCTCTTGGCGGGAAAGACTTGGACTCCTCCCTCTGGCACGAAGCGGACTTCCTGCCCCGCCTCAACGAAAGGCCATAACAAGTGTGGATCTTGCGCAGTGAGGTCAACACCATGTGGGGTCCTCGGCGATTCCCCTCCGTGGAACAACCGGAGTTCCTAGAAGTTCTTGAGACCATGATTGTGGTTTCTGCTCAGCCGGTCCAGAGGCCCTTCGCTGGGCACCGGCTGCATCGTGGACTGACCCGAGCCTTCGTCACGAGGACGTACCTCCAGTCGGTGACGGAGTGCCAAGCACCACTCAGGCGGTTCCTAGTGCCTCTCCCGGCTACCATGCTGGTACCGCGGGCCCACGTGGAGGCGCCACGTGGGGAGGCCCCGACTCCTGTCGAGCCGGGGCCTACTGCTGCTGTGCAACCTGCACCGAGGCCTACTGCTGCTGTGCAACCTGCACCGAGGCCTACTGCTGCTGTGCAACCTGCACCGAGGCCTACTGCTACTGCCGACCAGCCTGCCATACCTGCTGTTGTGGTTCCTGCTCCTCCGGCTGCTCCTGCTCCAGTTCCGGCACCTGCCCGATCATCTGTGAGACCAGAGCCTGCACCGGAGAGACCTACTCCAACACCGGCACCTCCGCAGCCTCAAGGCCGAGGTGAGGCCCTCCGACGGCAACTCCAAGACGCTGTCTTGGAATAGCGACGCCGGGAGGAGGCCCAACGCTACATGGCCGGCCGATCTAAAGAAGGTGTCTGGGTAAAGCAGAACCGCACCACCGGCATGGTCCGGTACTTTGATCGGCAGCGTGGCTATGGCCCAGCCACTCAGGTACTGCGGGCCCCGGCTGACTCCAGGCCCCGGCTGACTCCAGGCCCCGGCTGACTCCAGGCCCCGGCTGACTCCAGGCCCCGGCTGACTCCAGGCCCCGGCTGACTCCAGGCCCCGGCTGACTCCAGGCCCCCGAGAAAAGGCTAGGCCCCGGTGGGGGATATTGCACTAGTAATACAGATGATTTGGTCTTATTATGGCCTGTATTCTAAAGACACAGTTTACATATAATTTCTACACTTTGTGGGTTCAGTTTTTCATCTTCCATCTTGGGGTCTCTGATGGGAAGTCCATGTGCACTCACATATGGCAACTTCATCCAGACACTTGATATTCTCTGATATTCTAAGAGCATTGGGTTGTTATATACAGTACTGGGCACTTATCTAGGTATAGAAATATTTCCAATTCCATTTTTATTTCCAAGTCTATTTTAGAAGCCATTTCATTGGACTCATCAGTTGAGCAGGTTGATGGACAGTAGAGCATTAACCAGCTTTTAGCCCTCAGGATCCACATACTTGGATTGGGCCAGAATATCTAAAACACTTGTATATGGACATGTCCGTAGGGGGCTTGTTAGCCTTTTAGAGGATCTTTCAGTAGTCATTAAACTCTCTGATAAAGGTGGAGCAATAGTGATCATGGACACTAATAACTGCAGAATCCATGTCTTCTGAGAGATCTTATCTATTTACTGGGCAAATACTTGATTGATACAGAAATTATCGCCTACATAGGACAAGTCAATCATCGTTAAACTTTCTGACAAGGGCGGAAATGTTGTTGTAATGGATAATATTGGATGGGATGTAACCAGGGCCGGATTAAGGTGGGTGGGGCCCTCATGCTAAGGACGCCGTTATTGTATAACTTATCGGCACTTTAGAAGTTTCAGATTTTGTGTGTTCTAAGTTGGTAGTTAAGTTCCAGCTAACAGCTTGGGATCTCTGATGGGAAGTCCATGTGCATTTATAAATGCCACCTTATAAATGCCACCTTTTATTACAGGTACATGATATTCTCTGATATTCTGAGAGCATTGAGCTGGTATATGTCTTATTGGGCAGATAAATCAATATAGAAATAATTCATTTTTCAATGCCAATTCTTGTAGAGGATAAATCATTCATTGTTAACCTTTCTGATAAGGGTGGAAATGTGATTATAATGGCCAATACTGAACAGGATGTATCTAGTGAGGAACTTGCAGCACATGCTATTACACATGGATTATAATCTCTAATTACTGCAATGGACACACAGACCCAATTTGCACTAAACAGGTAACCTAGTACACTCAGGTCACATGTGGAACTGTCCTTTATGGTGTCCTTCCCTGTCTCGGTAAATTGCATTTCTTCTTGAAGGTTTATGTCTAAAATTCTTAGTAGAATCTTGTTGGTAAAATAGAAAAAAAAATTCCACCTAAGGCATCGGTATGATATTTGGCATCTGGCTAAATCCTTTTTAAAAAATTACATTTTTAATTGAAAGGAAGAAGATTGCGAAAGATATTATTACATTTTATTTAAAGGGAACCTGTCATTACATTTTTCACAAACATAGGTAGTGACAGGTTCCCATAGAACCCTTGTAACTAACTGACACCTTTCTTTAGCTAAAAATTGTTCCCCTCAGATTCCCATATATTCAACTTTATAGTTTTATCTGGTATCTAAGCATGGCTACAGTGAGTCGAGGTGGGCATGGCCTCCTGGCTGAATCCAGCAGCTCCTCCTCATCCCATATCTGTATGCAGCTGGAATGTCATGTGACCAGGTTGAAATCATTGCAGGTCCTTTTGCTTTTTAGCATTAGAAAACTGTACACCAAGCATATATCTCATGAAAGCACTGTATATTGTATCACATGAAATCACAGTAGCCAGCATGGAGGGATGAAGTGGAGTAAAGTCCACGGAGGCTGCTGTGATTGTTTTATGTGGTCAGATATGTACATGGGGTACATTTTGCTAATGTGAAGTAGCTAAAGGACCTGTGATGATGCCACCCTTGTCACATGACATTAGGCCACGCCCTCGACTCGTTCCAAAGATGCATAGATAGGCGGTAAGATTATAACTCTAATATTATGGGGATCTGAGGCAAAATATTTTTAGGTTAAAGAAGGGGGTCAGATAGTTACTAGGGCTCTATAGGAATCTGCCACTACCTGTATTTGTGAAAAATGTAGGTGACGGGTTTGACCCTTAAATATTATTATTAGAAATTATCATTGGAAAAATATTATTAGATATGAATTAATAGATAATAATTACATAATTAATATTAGAAAAATATTATTAGATATTATTTAATATTAATTAGAAAGTTTTTTGGTTATTTGTTCTTAATGTTAAACGTTCCTTGTAATTAACTTTAATATGTTTTTTTGTTTAGTAGGTGCTGGTTTTATTACATATCTTTAAAATATAATTAGGAAAAAAAAAACCAGCCTTGAGCTCAGCCGGGTTAATGTGCATCATTTAACTGACATGTGCTCAACCTAGGGTCTCTGATGGGAAGTCCATGTGCACCTACATATGTTGCCTCTTTCCAGGTACTTGATATTCTCTGATGTTTTAAGATCATGGAATATACTGCAGATACCTGGATATAGAAGTTATATTTTTTATCTTTTTTCTTTTCCACATCTAGTATAGTACAAGTCAATCATTGTAAAAGGGTGGAAATAGCGGCCTCCAAAAGTCATCTCCATAGCTGCCTCCACACGTCGTCTCCATAGCTGCCTCCACACGTCGTCTCCATAGCTGCCTCCACACGTCGTCTCCATAGCTGCCTCCACACGTCGTCTCCATAGCTGCCTCCACACGTCGTCTCCATAGCTGCCTCCACACGTCGTCTCCATAGCTGCCTCCACACGTCGTCCCCACAGCTGCCTCCACACGTCGTCCCCACACGTCATCCCCTTAGCAAATGAGCTGTGTCAGGCTACATTTTCGGGTGGTTTACCGGCTGTGATTTTCTGGCGTTTTATATGGGTCACTCATTTTCACAATGCGTGCAAAGCTGGATGAGTGAGTGCGCGTCCCCCCACCCAATGCCTCCACACATCATCCCCATAGCTGCCTCCACAAGTCGTCACCTTAGCAAACGGGCTGTGTCCGGCAAAATTTTGGGTTGTTTTAACGGCTTCCACATCAAACTTGTTAACTTTATCGCCACCCTGCTGTGTTATCCACAAAATATACCGCCAAACTTTTATATGAAGCATATTATTTCAGCGCTACTTGCGCATCTCTTTATGTTCCCCTCCCCCGCCAAAACCAGTCATTGCTAATGTGTGTAGAATTTCCTTATAGACTCCCTTATGATTTCTACACTTTAGTTCTGGTTTCTGTGGGTTCAGTTTTCCTTCTTACCTCTTGGGGTCTCTGATGGGAAGTCCATGTGCACTCACATATGGCAACTTTATCCAGATAGATGATATTCTCTGATATTCTAAGAGCATTGGGCTGTTATATACCGTCCTGGGCACCTGCCTATAGAGAGATGTTTTTTCATTGCCAAGTCTTGTATAGGAGCCATTTCATTGGACTCATCAGTTAAGCTGGTTGATGGACAGTAGAGCATTAACCAGCTTTTAGCGCTTAGAAACCACAGCCGTGTATTGTGCCAGAACATCTAAAACACTTGTATATGGACATGTCATTAGGGGGCTTTTTTAATCTTTTAGAAGATCTTCGAGTAATCATTAAACTCTCTGACAAGGGTGGATCTATAGTGATACAGGCAGTCCCCGACTTACGACGATCCGAATTACGAACGACCCCTAGATACGAACGGGGTCCTCGCCCGCGCACAAACCTGAGGTCTGTGATGTGCACTTTCATATACAAACGTCATCCGGGTCAGTGATATTTAAACACTTGTATTAGATAATTTCCTTACTGTGTGTGATCGTTTTCTAGAGGATAATTCAGTAGTCATCAAACTCTCTGATAAAGGTGGAGCAATAGTGATCATGGACACTAATAACTGCAGAACCCACGTCTTCTGAGATATTTTATCAGCTTATTGGGCAGATACTTGATATGGAAATTATAGCCCATTATAGGACAAGTCAATCATCGTAAAACTTTCCGACAAGGGTGGAAATGTTGTTGTAATGGATAATATTGGATGTGATGTAACTAGTGGGGAACTGGCAATACTGTAGCAATTCCACATGGGCCACCAGGGCTCATTACTGTGCTGCAACACGTGCTCATTCCTTTCCTCTCACTATCCAGTTCTGTCTTTGCTCGGTCCCTGGTTTGCTAGAATGGTGTCACCGCGTTACTCCCAGAACGAATCTCTATCTCATCCATTTGGTTCAACAATCTGCAAAATCTTCCCCCAGATCTTGGACCTGATGTACATGACGCCGGTGACCTGTCATATAAAGCATCGCCTTGTACTACAGTAATCTCACTCTGTCCCTGAGGATTTATATCTAAGATTCCTGCATATCGGTGTTGGTAGGACAGAAAGACGTTACACAGGAGGCAGCATTTTGATACTTGGCATCTGGCTAAATCCATTGGAAAAAATTACATTTTACATAAATAACTAATATCATTTTCTAAGATGTTACAGTCATGAATATTAGAGATTATTTACTGATGATCTTGTTGTTTAGACCTAAAGCAAAGTCAATAACGAGTTAAAATAATAGTTTAAAAGTGCTGTCGAATAATCACAGTCCTTAAGATTAGGTTTGAATTTAATTTGACTTCTGAAGACCACGGCGGGTAACCTTTTTTTTTTTTTTTTTTTGAGTTCTTAGTGTTGAGTAAACATGAAGTGCAAAGTTTTTTTTTTTTTAAATTCCTGTTAAAGAATCTTCCTGTTAGAATGTTACCAGGTCACCCCAGCACTAGTTATTATTTGTTGTTAATGTGATTTGTTCCTTTTACTTAAATTTTAATTTGCAATTTTAGTTTATTTTTGCTTTTTTTTTCACTCAGTTCTTGGTTAAGTGCATATCTCTACCTACAGGGTTGTTTGTTAAAGAAATTTCATTAAAGATATTTCAGACAAGGAGTAAGGTGTTTTTTTTGCAAGAGAAAGAGGGCAAATTCCTCTACATTCAGGGCAAGTAATCAGCAGAAGGGGAGTGAAGATCCTTCAGACTCTTCATTATGATACAGAATTTGTCATAAAGGAAGCCGACAAAAGGGAAAATGTTTGGGCGCTGGATGTGGATATTTATATGGCTCATCGTCTTTTAGAGGATAATTTAATAGTCATGAAACTGTCTGATAAGGGTGGAAATATTGTTATACTGGACACTCGGCACATAACCAGGTCTTCTATGTAGTTAGCAATGGTAACAGCAGATCTCTCTGAGTATCTTATCAACCCATCAAGTTTATAAAATGAGTCATTGCTAATGTGTGTAGAATTCCCTTATAGATTCCCTTAGGATTTCTACACTTTCGTTCTGGTTTGTGTTGGTTTAGTTTTTCATCTTCCATCTTGGGGTCTCTGATGGGAAGTCCATGTGCACTCACATATGGCAACTTTATCCAGATACATGATATTCTCTGAAATTCTAAGAGCATGGGGCTGCTATATACCGTCCTGGGCACTAATCTATAGATAGAAATATGTTTTTTCATTGCCAAGTCTAGTATAGAAGCCATTTCATTGGACTCATCAGTTGAGCTGGTTGATGGACAGTAGAACATTAACCAGCTTTTATTCCTTAAAAACCGCAGACTTGGATTGTGCCAGAATATCTAAAACACTTGTATATGGACATCTCCTCAGGGGGCTTGTTAGTCTTTTAGAGGATAATTCAGTAATCATTAAACTCTCTGACAAGGGTGGATCTATAGTGATAATGGACAATAATATCTGCAACCCATGTGTTCTGAGATAGTTATACTGTACATAGAGAAGCAGCAGATCTCCATCACCTACATTACCAACCTACCGTTTGCATATAATTTAAAAACTCTTTAGGTTCTAAATTTAGAATTAAATTTGATATTAAAACCTGAGGTCTGTGATGGGAAGTCCATGTGCACTTACATATGCAAACGTCATCCAGGTAAGTGATGTAAAACACTTGTATTAGATCATTTCCTTACTGTGTGTGATCGTTTTCTAGAGGATAATTCATTAATAGTCATTAAACTCTCTGATAAAGGTGGAGCAATAGTGATCATGGACACTAATAACTGCAGAACCCACGTCTTCTGAGAGATCTTATCTATTTACTGGGCAGATACTTGATATAGAAATTATATTTTCGTTATTCTTTTTTTCCATTTCCGAGCCTAATATGGGACAAGTCAATCATTGTAAAACTTTCCGACAAAGGGGGAAATGTTGTTGTAATGGATAATATAGGATTAGGATTGGATGTAACTAGTAGGGAACTGTTACTCCAGTCTTTCACTCACTGCCTAAAGTGCACAAGGATGTTTTTCCACCTCCCATGAGACCTATTGACCTATTGAACTTGGTATACACGCCACCTCAAAATTCCTCGCCCGAGACCCCAACATGTCCAGTACACAGAGCAACTTTATTCTGAGGGCAATTTCATTTATTCTCAACTATAACTATTTCTCCTTTTGCGACCAGATATTTATTCAAAAAAGAGGTACTGCGATGGGGAGTAAATTCGCCCCCAGCTACGCGAATTTACATGTGGGTCTCTTCGAAGAACAGAACATCTTCACCCACTCCTCCTACGAAAAATGCGTGGTCTATTAGCGCTATATAGACGATAGTTTCATAATCTGGAAAGGGAGTGAGAACGAGGCTCTAGAGTTCATTAACGATTTAAATACCAACGAGTGTGGCCTGGAATTCACATCCAATATCGTACCTAATTTTGCCGAATTTCTTGACGTTACGGTCTTTCATACTCACCAGAAAATCCTCACTAAAACCTTCTTTAAATCTGTTGACAGCAACAGTTGCCTGGATTTTACAAGTAACCATTTCAAAAAATGGAAAACTAACATACCCTGTGGCCAGTTCAAAAGAATAAGGCGCAATTGCACCTCCAGTGATGATTACATTACACAAAGCACAGTTCTACGAGATAGGTTCAAAGCCAAAGGCTACCCACCTCCCCTTATCTCATCCGCTTGCGCTAAAGCAGGTGCCCTAAGTCAAGAGGAATGCTTGAGACCAAGTACAAGGAAGACTGGTGAATCTTTTAACGAAGCTAACTTCATCACCACCTATTCCAATGACGGTAGTAAAATCAAGCAAATCCTCAAGAAGCACTGGAATCTACTGCTTCACGACCCATATCTTAAAAATAGTATCTCATCCAACCCCACCATCACTTTCAGACGTCCGCTCACACTAAAGAATATTTTGGCACCAAGCCGGCTACGTACTTCTAAAAAAACCAAACCAGACATAAAATTTTTCCCGAGAGTTATAGGCAGCTTCAAATGTGGTCACAATCTCTGCAAGTGCTGCGAAACCATCTGCCATAGAAGGTCCAGTTTCCAATCCAATACCACTGTAGAGACGTTTGAGATAAAAAGCTTTCTCAACTGTAGCTCGAGTTTCATCATCTACCTGATTGAATGCACATGTAAATTGCAATACATTGGCCGTACAATCCAACCACTAAGAGATCGCATGAATAAGCATCACTAATGGTTTTCTTCTTCATAGTGTATCGAGGCATGCGGCCCTCCATCACAAACAAAATCATAAGGAATTCAGCTTAACTCCGATTGAGCACATCAGTCCCTCTACCCCCAAACGTTTCAATTATTTATAGAAACGCGAAATGTACTGGATATACAAACTACAGTGCCTCATGCCAGCCGGCCTTAACGAATCCCTCGAAAATATCTTTTAACCAACCCCCCCCCCCTCTTCCCCCTCTAGAAATAGCTATCCACTTTTATCATAATATATATCCCCATTCTACCCCCTCATCTTTACTTAATTCCGTAAAATAAATTCAATTCATTGTGTCTAAATGCATCCAATCCTATTCCACCCTTCCATCCCTACACAATTCTGTCATTTAATGTAATTTTAAGTAATCTAATTTAATTGTTTGGGTTCTATAATGCATCTAACTCCATCAATTATTATGGTGTGTGTATGGTTTCTCCTTCTCTATGTACCCTAATTTTATACTATCAATTGTACTTGTTTAATTAATTAATTTATATTCATGCATTGATGCTAATTTATTTAATTATTTATTGTTTGATTTTAATACTACAGTATATCCAAAATAATTTTTGTATATTATTTATGTTTATATATTTATATATATTCATATATATTTTATAGAAACATACGAGATATTGTAATGCATTCACTCTAGTTACTCTTATGCATCCTCTGTGGCCATTTATTTCAATTTACTTTGCTCCATTTATTTTATTATGTTCATCATACATCTCAATGCCTTTATTGGCAACTATTCTCCACCTTTTAGTTACGGCCGTCTCACTTATTTCAGTATGTGACGCGCGGTGACCGACTTGGTCGCAGTGCGCATGCGCCACTTCACAGCTGTCATACACGCAGGCGCCGGCGTTCGTGCACATATAACAGTCTGATTCCCCGTGCGCCCACATCAGCAGCTGACCGCCGGAGCAGCAAGTCAGCGCGTCCACGTAAGTGCCTCTTTGTATCTCCGCGTAGCTGCGCGCCGAAGATGGGTGAGTAGGAGGGGTAAAGTGGCTACCGGGGCGTGGAGTAGCCGCCTCGTGTAACCTCAGATGCGGCTACTCCACGCCCCAGTAGCCGCATAAGTAAATTTGAATATATGTGTAATAAAAGTTATCAAAAAAGTGTGGGGACGTGAGGATTAGCCCTTAAAAGGGCTATCCTCACGTCCCATTGATCCACCTACCACCCAATCTACCTTTATAGGTAGATTTGTGGTGGTAGGTTTCCTTTAATCACTTTCCATCAAATCTCATTACCTAATAACCAATTATTTATGCCATTATTACCTTCTCTATGGCTTTATTCTACTTCAGGCTACTCTATTTGTATATTACTTGAATGTTTATTTTCTATCCACTGTTTCTTATCACCTATTTCCGTATTTTATGTACCATTGCTATCCAACTCTAAACTTTATATTTTAAATTTTAGACTTTTATGTACTACTGGCTATTCATCACATGGCTATTTTGTCATTTTGTTATTTTGTCATTATGCATTCAATTTTTATTGTAACTTTACATGTATCAATGAATTTACACTATGTATACACATAATTATTTAATGTATTCTATTTATTTTATGTATTTTATCAGTTTTTGGTCTGACAAGGGGTTTCCCCGAAACGCGTAACCATTGCATCTTTTGCTACTAATAAATATTGTGAATTTTTGCTACCTTTGAAGATTCCATTCTACTCATTCATTCCTACATTTTTTGGTTACAAGCGCACCCACCTGGCTCTCTCTCTTTTCTCTCATTTTGTACCATTTACGTTATGGTGCCCTTGGCTACCGGTCCTCTAGAGAGCCTAGGAGTTGCTGCAGTAACCTTAAATTGTACCTTTTGTACAAACAACAAGAAATCTTCTCCTTATTGGATAATTAAAACCACTTACCCACAAGTGGTCACCAGGTGAGCACCCATTCTCTCACCACATTCGGCACCTACTTGTCTTTACGTTATTACGCGAGGCGCCGTCCTCTTCCGTTGTTGTTTTTGTTTTCCTTTTCCCATGAGACCTATTGTGGCAGGGATTGGCAGTGTTGATGAAAGACTGGGGGAATGGGTTGACATGTATCTACTGCTCGTGAAACGTGTCACAGAGATACAAAACATGTTATCCAGTCCATGGAGAAGTTTGTTTGGATGGAGGGGTACAGTTGGACGTGATGATGTGGCCGCACTCTACTCCTCCGTCCTTCATGATCTGGGTGTTCGCCTTCTCAGCCGCCACCTAGATGGCTACAGTACATATGACACCAATCTGAATGTTTCATTTTAATGGCCACTGAGTTTTTGTTTTTGACCGCACTTTTTATTTCCATCTGAGGGGCCCCAATGGGGGCTAAATTTTCCCCTTCACTTGCAAATATATACGTGTCCCAACAGGAGGAGAACGTCATTTTCTTGAACAGTAACCCATACCGGGAAGCGATAGCCTGGTTTGGCAAATATATCGACGAGCTGCTATGGGTCTGGAAAGAGTCGGAGAGTTAATTCTCCGCCTTTGTAGAATTTCTCAACGAGAATTAAATGAAACTAAACTACGATTCACCTATGTTTTTGGAGGAGTATCCATAAATTTTTTTGGACATCAACCTAGAGGGAGTGGGCAATAGACTTGTTATAAAACCGTTTAGAAAGGAGCTTTCAGGTATAAATTATAGCCTTGCCATCCCAAGCATGTTGTTAAAAACGTACCCTTTGTCGAAATGGTGCCACAACGTCGTAACTGCTCATTAGATAGTGATTTTAAGAAAGAACGTCATGAAAAAGACTTCATTCTAGACATTCTACGGTAGGCATGACGTCACAGTAGCCACTTGAAAAATTAATAAAATATCTCAAAAATCCTTGCAAAAGAACTGGAGAAATAAAGAGGATTCTCTTAGTTTTGTTATCATTCGGTAGACAATATGAGCAAATAGTGAACATCATAAAAAGGTTTGTGCCAATGCTAATACAGGAGCCTACTCTGCGCCTGATTATTTCTTCAGGGGTCAAATATAATACTAAGTGGGCACCCACATTGGGTACGAGTCTTTCGCCCAGTATATTCCTTAGTGAAATTGACAGTAATCCAACTTGGTTAACATAAATAGGCAACTTTGGCTGTGGGCACAAACTTTGTAAGGCTTGTGATTATGTCAAGAGAGGTAATGTAGTGACTTCTGCAAATATGACATTGTCATATATTAATTGTAACTCTACCAATGTCATGTATGTGGCCCCCAGTGATAAATGTAACAAACAATATGTGGGGCATACGGCCGGTCCGTTAAAAATTAGGATCTGACGACACCTATCTGACATAAGTAATAATTCGATGAATGTATCTTCTATCTCCAAACACTTCAGAGAAGTCCATGACCGACAATCTCATGGCTTCTCTTGGACTGACATTGAGAGGGTGTTTCAGCCAGTCAGGGCAGGGGGATATGAAGCGTAAACTATTAAATCGAGAGACATTCTGGATGTTTACTCTAGACAGTAGACAGCCCAATGGCTTAAACAAACAATCAGATATGATACTGACATATTAAGCAATATACTGTTGTCTTATCTTATTTTATCTGTATCGGTTCCAAGTATCTATATCTATGTACCATGTGTCCTTTATCCATACAGTCTACATAAACCCTTCTCTATGCCAGCTATGTGTGCTGGGTCTATGTTAGTAAATTGTGTGATTCTTGCTTTTCCTTCGATTTTACTATACACGTGTTGTCATGTATTTTATGACATTACGTGTATTCAGGGTTATTTTGTCTAATATACTGGTGTTTCCTCTCCGTGTTTGTACTATATTTTTTGTTGTTTTTAATTACCTTATGATCCTGTTTGACGCGGAGGGGATGTGGTCAGGATATCCCTCTGGGGCCTTGTGATCCATCACCTGATTGCGGGAAGATTGCCTGTCGTCCTATGGCGGTGTGATTTCCTGGCAGCGCAGGTCGGGTTATTTTAAATGTATTTACCGCTACAATCTCAGTAGATCATGATTAAGACACCACGTGTAGAAACGCGTTGATCTTGTGTACCTACGTTCCTGTCTACATGGATTTTGTTCAATAAAGAAGAGCTTTGAATATACTTCTATATCCCAGCGTGGTTTGAGTGCCGGATTTCTTTCCATTTTCTTTGCTGTTTGGGTCCGTGGACGGAGTGCCGAGCACCAGTTGTTACCGGGAGGAAGGACTCTTTATTACCACCAGGAGAAGTGGGTGAGCTGGCGTTTTACATATCTTTGTTTGACTGGCAATACTGTAGCAATTCCACATGGGCCACCAGTGTTGATCATTGTGCTGCAACATAATGGTGTCACCGTGTTACTCAGAACTAATCTCTATCTCATCCTTTCGGTTCAACAAGCTGCAAAATCTCCCACCAGATCTTGGACCTGATCTACATGAAGCTGGTGACCTGTCGTATATAGCATCTCCTTGTACTACTAATCTCAATCTGTCCTTGAATATTTATATCTTAAATCCCTGCATTTCGGTGTTGGTAGGACAGAAAGACGTTACACAGGAGGCAGCATTTTCATACTTGGCATCTTGCTAAATCCATTTGAAAAATTACAATCGCCAGCCTAAGGCTGCGGCCGCTGCCTCCACACGTCGTCCCCTTATCAAACGAGCTGTGTCAGGTAGAATTTTCGGGTGTTTCACCAGATACATAGTGGAACTCGGCCCATCTGTCGCTGCCATGCTGGAGACCTGAAGTTTCAATCATAGAAGCGCAATATGAATGCCCCATACTGTCGCTCTTAATCATGGAAGTCGTCTCCATGGCTGCCTCCACATGTCATCCCCTTATCAAACGAGCTGTGTCAGGCAGAATTTTCAGGTGTTTCACCAGATACATAGTGGAACTCGGCCCATCTGTCGCCACCAGGGGCTTGGACAGGCGAAAGCTCACCTGGCAGTGGACCGCCAGCTCCATCCCAAGATCCAACTAACTTTAATCTACTACTATACCTTTTACCTCTAAAATCTATCTTTTCACTCCTCTTTTCTCACCTCCTTACGTTCATTGCTTATGTGTATAGAATTCCCTTATAGATTCCCTTATGATTTCTACACTTTAGTTCTGGTTTGTGTTGGTTCAGTTTTCCATCTTACATCTTGGAGTCTCTGATGGGAAGTCCATGTGCACTCACATATGGCAACTTTATCCAGATACATGATATTCTCTGATAATCTAAGAGCATGGGGCTGCTATATACCGTCCTGGGCACCTGCCTATAGAGAGATGTTTTTTCATTGCCAAGTCTAGTATAGGAGCCATTTCATTGGACTCATCAGTTTAGCCGGTTGATGGACAGTAGAACATCAGCAGCTTTTAGCCCTTAGAAACCACAGACTTGGATTGTGCCAGAACATCTAAAACACTTGTATATGGACATGTCCTCAGGGGGATTTTTTTGTCTTTTAGAGATTCTTCGAGTAATCATTAAACTCTCTGACAAGGGAGGACCTGAGGTCTGTGATGGGAAGTCCATGTGCACTTACATATGCAAATGTCATCCAGGTAAGTGATATAAAACACTTGTATTAGATCATCTCCTTACTGTGTGTGATCGTTTTCTAGAGGATAATTCATTAATAGTCATCAAACTCTCTGATAAAGGTGGAGCAATAGTGATAATGGACACTAATAACTGCAGAACCCAAGTCTTCTGAGATATTTTATCAACTTACTGGGCAGATACTTGATATGGAAATTATAGCCCAATATAGGACAAGTCAATCTGTTACACAGCATTTTCATACTTGGCATCTTGCTAAATCCATTGGAAAAAAATGACATTTTACATAAATAACTAAAATCATTTTCTAAGATGTTACAGTCATGAAGAATATTAGAGATTATTTACTGATTATCTCGTTGTTTAGACCTAAAGCAAAGTCAATAACGAGTTAAGATAATAGACGTCACTTATGAACAATCACAGTCCTTAAGATCAGGGTTGGATTTACTTTGACTTCAAATTTTTTTTTTTTAATTCCTGTTAGAGTGTTACCATCACTAGTTATTATTTGTTGTTAATGTGATTTGTTCCTTTTACTTAAGTTTTAATTTGCATTTTGAGTTTATTTTTGTTGTTTTCTTTTTCACTCAGCTCTTGGTTAAGTGCATATCTCTACGTACAGGGTTGTTTGTTAAAGAAATTTCGTTAAAGATATTTCAGACAAGTTCTTTTTTTGCAAGAGAAAGAGGGCAAATTCTTCTACATTCAGGGCAAGTAATCAACAGAGGGGGATGGAAGATCCTTCAGACTCTTCATTATGATACAGAATGTGTCATAACAGAAGCTGACATGGGGGAAAATATTGTTGTCTGGGCGCTGGATGTGGATATTTATATGGCTCATCGTCTTTTAGAGGATAATTTAATAGTCATGAAACTCTCTGATAAGGGTGGAAATATTGTTATACTGGATACTCGGCACATAACCAAGTCTTCTATGTTGTTATCAATGGGGAGGCAGCAGATATTTCTCAGTATCTTATCAACCCATCAAGTTTATAAAACAAGTTATTGCTAATGTGTGTAGAATTCCCTTATAGATTCCTTTTCCATCTTTCATCTTGGGGTCTCTGATGGGAAGTCCATGTGCATTCACATATTAACAACTTTATACAGACACATGATATTCTCTGATATGGGGCTGGGGCTGTTATATACCATACTGGGCACTTACCTAGATATAGAAATAAGTTTTTCATTGCCAAGTCTAGTATAGGAGCCATTTCATTGGACTCATCAGTTGAGCCGGTTGATGGACAGTAGAGCATTAAGCAGCTTTTAGCCCTTAGAAACCACAGACTTGGATTGTGCCGGAATATCTAAAACACTTGTATATGGACATGTCCTCAGGGGGATTTTTTTAGTCTTTCGGTAATCATTAAACTCTCTGACAAGGGTGGATCTATAGTGATAATGGACAATGATATCGGCAACCCATGTGTTCTGAGATAGTTATACTTTACATAGAGAAGCAGCAGATCTCTATCACCTACATTACCAACCTACAGTTTGTATATAATTAACCAACACTTTAGGTTCTCAATTTATAGTGAAATGCGAGAACTTAACACTTGAGGTCTGTGATGGGAAGTCCATGTGCACTTACATATACAAACGTCATCCAGGTAAGTGATGTAAAACACTTGTATTAGATCATTTCCTTACTGTGTGTGATCGTCTATTAGAGGATAATTCATTAATAGTCATTAAACTCTCAAATATAGAGATCATGGACACTAATAACTGCAGAACCCATGTCCTCTGAGAGATGTTATCATCCTACTGGGCAGATACTTGATATAGAAATTATATTTCCGCTATTCTTTTTTTTTTATTTCCAAGCCTAATGTAGGACTAATACAAGTCAATCGTAAAACTTTCCGACAAAGGTGGAAATGTTGTTGTAATGGATTATATTGGATGGGATGTTACTAGTGGGGGAATGGCAATACTGTAGCAATGATTGGTAGAATGGGAGAACATCTGGGAGAAGGGCTGGATTTTTATCTACAGCCCTTAACTAAATTTACTCCCACTTTTTTGAGAGAGACAAACCATGGAAAATTTGTAATGGGGGCAGGGTTGTGCATAGGGGGCCACATGTGACATGTCAGCCCTGTATTCATCTACACCCCATAACTTGGCCACCTACAGGAATATCTGTTAGCTATTACCGAATATTTGTTGCAACATAATTTTTTTTTAGTTTTGACCACAAGGACTTTTTGCAAGTGAAAGGGACACCAATGGGAGCCAAGTTTTCTCCCTCATAAGCCGATATTTTTACGACACAGTGGGAGGAGGAATGTGTGTTTACCTCATATGTTAAGTGGTTAGGTCGTTATATAGATGACCTGTTGTGGATTTGCGTGATTCTCCCCTCATATTTGGGAATTTCTTGTTGTATCTTAATGATATGAATCTTTCCTTCACTTACACATACGGTGGTTATATTATTACACATACGGTGGTTATATTATTACATTCCTGGATGTTTCGCTCAATGTTGAAAATATCAAAATTAAGGTGTCGCCCTATCGCAAAGAGGTGGCAGGTAATTCCATCTTGCTATCGTCATCAGGACATCCTAGACACGTAGTGAATGATCTCCCCTATGGTGAATTAGAAGGACTAGAAGAAACTGTTCCGTTTGGAGCAGTTCAGATTAGATGCAGAGAAAATTGAAAAAACGCCTGCTACATACGGGAATACAATGGAAACCTAATCTCCTCTTCAATTAGAAAGGTAATGGATGTTCCCAGAGAATATCTTCTAAGGGATAATAAGATAGACACCAACCAGTGGGATATAGGTACCAAAAAACAGGTCACGTTTGTCACCACATATAGCAGACAATTCACAGAGGGGAAGAGAATCCTTAAGTTCTGCCAATTTTGTTAGAGGACCCTGACTTGCATATTATTGTTACACCAGGGGGTCAGGTTTGTTGCTACAAAGGCACGAACCGTAAGTGCACAGGTTTCTCAAAGCCTCTTTTCTTGTAAGGAAACTTGTCTTCCGACCAAGGGATGTTCCCGTTGTGGCCATAATATATGCACTTGCTGTACCCACATTAGTGTTGCCAATACTTTTGTTTTCTATGCAACGAAAAAAATGTATAACATTAAGAGATATTTTAATTGCAACAGGAAAAACGTAGTATATTTGCCTGGATGTACGTTATGTAAGAAACATTAAGTGGGACATACTAGATCTCCACCGAAACCTAGAATTAGAAGACACCTTAGAGATGTAACAAACCAAGCCCGTAGTATCGCCTTTATCCAAACATTTTAGGACCCCACATGCAGGAGACACTAGTGGTTTCGTATGGCAGGGAATTAAAAAGGCAGAGAAATCGGCAGCAGGAGGTGACTTCAAAAGCAGAAACTTTTTGGATTTGTATCTTGGGTACAAGGAGCCCCAAGGGTTTAAACAATAATTTGGATATGATGGCCTGTTATTAATTTGATGTACCATGGATTGGGGTTTCCGTTTTGTAACACTGACTACGTAAGGGTTAATGTTCATGACGACTCCTCCCGATGGAAGTGACATATCCACTGGGAGGCCTTTTTAAATGTAAATGTATCATGTATGATTTTATGTGGAGCTGATGTTCCAATGATTTTATGTATACGATGTGCTGAGCGTTTTCGGAAGAAGTAAAGGACTTTGTACCTCCGTGTGATGGATTTCCTTTTTTTTGGATGCATTTATTTTTATATTTATGGGTTAAACAGTGCTATAGAGTCTGTATTAGAGATGAGTGAACACACTCGTCCCAGTTCGATGCTTGTTCGAGCTCGTTGCTTGGACGAATACTTTGCCCGCTCGAGAAAATTCCATCTCCCGCCGTTTTGATTTTTGGAGGCCAGAAACAGAGCCAATCACAAGCCAGGAGCATCTGCACTCCACCCAGCATGACGTGGTACCCTTACACGTCGATAGCAGTGGTTGGCTGGCCAGATCAGGTGACCCTGGGATAGACTAGCCGCTGCCCGCGCTGCTCGGATCATTCTGTGTCTGGATGCCGCTAGGGAGAGAGCTGCTGCTGGTCAGGGAAAGCGTTAGGGTGTTCTATTAGCTTACTGTTAGGCAGGAGTGATTCTACAAGAACCCAACAGCCCTTCTTAGGGCTACAATAGCGTTATAGATTTTATTTTTTTTGGTTTGCTTGTGGCTGGGCTTGCTGGCATTAGTAGTGCAGCTAGTACCATATTGTGAGGAATTTGCAGGGAGACTTGCGAACGTTATTTTTGGCTCTTAGTGACACACATATCCACCTCAAACACCAAAGTGGGACAATTTATTAGGGGTTTGATTGAATTAGGCACAGTCTGACGATTTTTTTTTTAAAAAGTGAAAGTCACAGCACAAAATCCTTTTGTGTGCTGTCAGTGGTGCAAATGCAGTTTCATCTAGCTTAGTCTGCCTGCTACTGTTTAACAAGCTAATCTACAGAAATCCCAATCCATATTCTCTCTGCCTGTGAAGCGTACTGTACGTCACGTGTGGCATAATCAAATACGGTCTTTCATTCACATCAATACCGGGACATTTAAAAACAATTGTCTGTGTTGGTTAGAAACTAGCCATAGCAATCATCTTCTGAGGTTGCTGTCTGATTTCTACTGCACGTTTTGTTCTTCTATAAATCCAAAAAAAACAAACAAACAAAAAAAAAATAACCAAAAAATTTACAGTTTATATTTCTCTTTTGTCTATAAAATAGACTTTTATTTGGAAAATGTTGAACCCGAGGGTTAGGGGTAGAGGACGAGGGCGTGGGCATCCAATTACTGCAGGGGTCAGAGGCCGTGGTCCTGGGCGGGGTGAGACACCACCTGCTGATGAGGGAGCAGGGGAACGCCGCAGAGCTACACCCTCTAGGTTCATCATGTCTCAAGTTACTGGGACTCGTGGTAGAGCACTGTTGAGGCCAGAACAGTGCGAAAAGAGGTGATGTCGTGGATTGCGGACAATGCTTCTAGCCATTTGTCCACCAGTCAGTCTTCCACGCAGTCCACCCATGTTACCCAAGTGAGCACTCCTCCAGCTCCTCCACCTCAGCCTCCTTCCCCCCAGTCTGCCCCCTCCCAGGAAAATTTGGAATGTGATCCGGCATACTCTGAGGAACTGTTTTCTGGACCCTTCCCAGAGTCCCAAACCACTTGTCCGGTTGCTGCTGAGCTATTTTCTGATGCCCAGGTTTTCCAATGGTCGCAGTCTGTGGGTGATGATGACATTGTTGACGTAGTGGAAGAAGTGTGTAAAGAGGTGTCGGACGATGAGGAGACACGGTTGTCAGACAGTGGTGAAGTTGTTGTCAGGGCAGGAAGTCCGAGGGGGGAGCAGACTGAGGGATCGGAGGATGATGAGGTGACAGACCCAAGCTGGGTTGATAGGCCGGGTGAACACAGTGCTTCTGAGACAGAGGCGAGTCCTATATAAGGAAACAGCGGATGACCGACGGACTGTGGTGTGCAACCTTTGCCAAACCAGGATCAGCAGGGGTTCCACCACTACTAGCTTAACTACCACCAGTATGCGCAGGCATATAAATGCTAAACACCCCACTCAATGGCACCAAGCCCGTTCACCTCCGGCCGGGCACATCACTGCTCCTTCCCCTGTGTCATCTGCTAGTCAGCCCCCTGCCCAGGACCCCGTCCCAAACACCTCCTGTGCGAAAACACCACCTTAGCCTCCACGATCCTCCACAGCGTCCATCAATGTCTCCATGCGCAGCGTTCAGCTGTCTATACCCCAGACGCTGGAGCGCAAGAGGAAATACAGTGCAACCCACCCACACGCCCAAGCCCTCAACTTCCACATCTCCAAATTACTTAGCCTGGAAATGCTGCCCTATAGGCTGGTAGAGACCGATGCCTTTCGCAACCTCATGGCGGCGGCCGCCCCTCATTATTCGGTCCCCAACCGCCACTTCTTTTCCCGATGTGCAGTCCCAGCCCTGCACCAGCACGTGTCAGACAACAACATCTGTGCCCTGACCAACGCCGTTTCTGTCCACCTAACCACGGACACGTGGACGAGTGCTGCCGGGCAGGGCCACTATATGTCGCTGACGACACATTGGGTTAACTTGGTGGAGGCTGGGACCGAGTCTGACCCTGGGGCTGGTCATATACTGCCGACGCCGAGGATTGCGGGGCCTACCTCGGTCCAGGTCTCTCAGGCCTACTATGCCTCCTCCTCCTCCCACCCCTCCCCCACCTCCTCCTCCGAATTACCATCCGTGGGCATGGCGTCATCAGTCGGTAGCTCTAGGCACAGCAGCAGTGCCGTCGCCAAGCGACAGCAGGTGGTGCTAAAACTGCTGAGCCTAGGCGATAAAAGGCACACCGCCCAAGAACTATTACAGGGCATCACGGCGCAGACTGATCTGTGGCTGGCACCGCTGAACCTGAAGCCAGGCATGGTTGTGTGTGACAACGGCCGTAACCTGGTGGCAGCTCTGCAACTCGGCAGACTGACACATGTGCTATGCCTGGCCCATGTGTTAAATCTCATAGTTCAGCGTTTCCTCAAGACATACCCCAATCTGTCTGATTTGCTCACGAAGGTGCGCCGCATCTGTGCACATTTCAGGAAGTCCAGCACAGATGCTGCCACTCTCAGGGCAGCGCAGCGCCGCCTCCAACTGCCCGCTCACCGACTGTTGTGCGACGTGCCCACGAGGTGGAATTCAACATTAACCATGTTATCCAGAGTTTACCAGCAGCGCCGAGCGATTGTAGACTGCCAGATGTCAACTCCTACCAGAACTGGTAGTCAGGTCAGTCAGCTTCCTCAAGTCTACAATGAGGAGTGGACGTGGATGTCTGATATCTGTCAGGTGCTGAGTAACTTTGAGGAGTCAACACAGATGGTCAGTGGCGATGCCGCCATCATCAGCCTCACCATCCCGCTGCTTGGCCTGTTGAAAAACTCTCTGATCAGCATGAAGTCGGAAGCTTTGCGCTCGTCACAAGAGACGGGGGAAGAAGATTCCCTTGTTGATAGCCAAAGCACCCTTAGGTCTGTTTCTCAGCGCATATCGGAGGAGGTGGAGGTGGAGGAGGATGAGGAGGAAGAGGAGGAGAATGTTGGCGAGACACAAGAGGGGACCATTGTTCAGTCCTTCACTGTTCAGCGTGTATGGGCAGAAGAAGAGGAGTTGGAGGAGTTGGAGGAGGAGGAAATGGACAGTCAGGCCAGTGAGGGGAGTGAATTCTTGCACGTTGGGACTCTCGTGCATATGGCAGATATTTGAATATTTCCTGCTAGAGTGCTGATTATTTCTGATCTTAATATATTTGGTGATTACATATAAATAGAAATGATAATTTCTCTATTCTTTTTCCATTGAAAGTCCAGAAGACAAGTCAATCATTGTAAAACTTTCAGACAAGGGTGGAAATGTTGCTCTAATGCATGGGAAGTGGGAGAACTGGAGCTATTCCACATTTGAATTTGATTTGTTTATGGATCTAAACTATTTTATAAGAAAAGTCGCCCTCAATCACCAATTTACTATCAATGAGGCAACAATCAAACCAGCAGATAAAGGCGGGGGCACAGTCATCCAGAATAAAAGAGACTACATGAGCGAATGTATCCGCATAATATCCAAATCGCCATCAGAGCCAAAAGTGGATCGAATGGATGACTTGAGATCCCTTACCATGGAAGCACATAGGAATGGCCTCCTCAATAAAAGAGAACTTTTATACATTGTACTCAACAATCCATATACGGACCCTTTTTACTATCTCCCTAAGATCCACAAGGACCCGATGCATTCTCCTGGTTGCCCTATCATATCGGGAATCAATGCTTTAAATCTAATCTATCAGAGTATCTACTCATACAGCCCTTTGAACAAAAACTTCTAACCTACCTTTAAGCAGTCATTACAACTAGTTTTGGAGCTTGAGAAATTTTAATCAGAGTCTACCTCCCAACTTGTTACCATGGATGTGACTGCATTATATACAAATATCTCACACTCTCTGGAAATAGCAGCCATCACCCAAGTCCTCAACCGAGATGCAGAGTTGCCTACCGAACAAGCAGACTTCCCTTTCCAGAGCATAAGATGAACATAATATGTTAATGTTCTTGTCATCAGTCTACAAGAAAAAAGTACAGCGATGGGGACAAGGTTTGCACCCCAATGTGCGAATCTGTTTATGGGTGAATTCGAGAATATCTTTATTTGGGCTAATCCGAAATACAGTAACAATTTACAAGTCCTTAAGAGATACATTGATGATTTGTTCATCGTTTGGGATGGCCATAAACAAGAAATACAGGAGTTCCTACAAAAAAATCAACCAAAACCCTTGGGGGATCACATTAACACTTAGAATTTTTGGATCTACTGATCTCTACAAAGAGGCACCTGTCTTCTACCTCAGACCCATTTCAAGTTTGTTGATGTAAATAGCTTTCTAGAATTTTCCAGCTCTCATGATAAAAAAATGGATATTAAACGCTCCTCATAGCCAATATAAGCATAATATGTAAAAAGCACTCTAACCAAACTCCTTTTAGATACCAAGCAGGTTTGCTTAGAAAGGGGCAGAAGGGTTGCTTCTCAAATATTTTGAAAGACGCCTTACAAATGATGGATAGATAAAGCCTTATTCCAAGCAAAACCTTCTAAAGATCCACCTACCAGGAACCTGAATTGTATCACTACAGTGCGATCCATTCTTACAAAACATTGGTCCATCCTACACAAGGATCCGTATGTAGCGAAATCTCTACCATGGAGACCAGTGGTCACTTTCAGAAGAGCCACCCACTTTAAAATCACTGCGTGCACCTACACGGATGAAGAAGGCCCACTTGAAAACTAAACCCTCCACATCACAAATGACCTTGTTTCCAGCTCTTAAAGGTGCCTTCCGGTGTGGCAACACCAGATATTTGAGGTGTGGTGTTATACAACACCGAACTCGCACATTTACATCGACATGGAGACGTTCCAGAATGCTCCTGCTCACTTCAATATGTGGGATGGACGTTTCAATCACTCCGAGAATAACACACCGCAATAAAACAAAAACTGGATTCCTCCTACACAGTGTCTCAAGACACTTTCCATCACACCAGTCAAGTTAAAGTGATCCCAATTGAACAAATATCCAAGGACCACCGAGACAGATTGGGTCAATTTATTCGGAGGGAGAACTTTGGGATTTTTAAAATCAACACAATGTGTCCACACATTAGACATTTCAGACGCTTGGCACATACTACATATTTTCTAGCATGTATCATGTATTAATAAGAGGTTGTTCCCTACTGGCTCCAAGAGCTATATTTAGCAGCTTGAAACGCGTAGGTCTGTCATTTTAGTTCCCCCCTTCGGATGTACATCCTTTTTTAACCATGTGTCAATAAAGAAATCAAGTTTTTAACTACCTTTTTTTCTAGTACTGAAGATAAATTAACGTTTGTTTCAAGATCCCCCCCCCCCCCCCCTCTTCCGTGTAACATTATATAAAGGTGACTACTATCAAGGCTAGTGGAATACTGAATTTTACCCATTTTCCGGGAGGAAAGAGCCAAAGGTGAACCTGGAATGCTCCTATATTAGCATCAATGATTTGGATCTACATATCAAAACTCCTACATGCCCCCAAAATCCTACCAGTCGAGACTTGTGCACAGCAAGTTACCCAAGATATTAATGGATTCTACCATGACTTTAATCTAGGGGCATGTTAAAAAGCAGTCTGTCCCACTGCTCTGTGCTTACTACTGGCCACTAAGAATATTGTTGTTAAACCTGCAGACAAGAGGAAAACAGTTGTCCCTTTAGATAAGGCCAAGTACATTGAGGAGATTCCTAGGCTACACAGGTATACTCTACACTTCCACAATACTTATTATGCCAGATTTCATCCATCGTCAAAAATGTTTCTTTAACCATAGGTTATTCTTGGAGAAATATACATGACCAACACTAACTCCAATAGAGACCTTTATAAACCACGTCAAATTTATCAAGGTAGTCTCCCAATTACTAACTGAGCACGCCAATAATGTCACAAAATAGCTCACTGTATTCACTTACTCCACCAGTCATTGAAGAATGTTGTTTTCTCTCCCAGGATCGTTGTTTTCTTCAATTACAGGGGACCGCGATGGGTTCAAATGTGCGCCCCCCATTTTCTAATTACTATGTCAGCTTTTGTGAGAGCTTATGGTTACCCCCACACCCTCTGAAGACTACATCCTAGAGGCTGGACAGGTACATTGATGATGTGTTTTGCATATGTGAATGGTAACATTGATTCCCTCTCTTTGCATTTCAAGACCACCTAATGGAGCATCGAGAATTCAGACTTAATCATTACAATCGGCTTTCGTGCTGTACTCAAGATATACTCAAAGACAGTACAGACTGCACTCTCCCAGGATCGTTGTTTTCTTCAATTACAGGGGACCGCCATGGGTTCAAATGTGGCCCCCTCCATTTTTTAGTTGCTATGTCAGCTTTTGTGAGAGCTTATATCTAGGCCCACACCCTCTAAAGACTAAAGTCTAGAAGCGGGACATGGATGACATGTTTTGCATACGTGAAGGGTACAATGATTCACTCTCCTTGCATTTCAAGACCACCTAATGGAGTAACGAGAATTCAGACTTAATCATTACAATCGGCTTTCTTGCTATGCTCAAGATATACCCAAAGACAGTACAGGCAGCACTCTCCCAGGAACGTTGTTTTCCTCAATTACAGGGGACCGCAATGGGTTCAAATGTGCGCCCCCCCATTTTCTAATTGCTATGTCAGCTTTTGTGAGAGCTTATGGTTACCCCCACACCCTCTGAAGACTACATCCTAGAGTCTAGAAGAGGTACATTGATGACGTGTTTTGCATATGTGAAGGGTAACATGGCTCATTACAATCAGCTTTCTTGTTGTACTCAAGATGAACTCAAAGACGGCACTTCCCCAGGATTCTTGTTTTCTTCAGATACAGGGGACCACGATGGGTTCAAATGTGCGCCCCCTCCATTTTCTAATTGCTATGTCAGCTTTTGTGAGAGTTTGTTTACCCCCATAGACTACATCCTAGAGTCTAGAAGAGGTACATCGATGACATGTTTTGCATATGTGAAGGGTAATATGATTCACTCTCCTTGCATGTTTTTTTCTGATCTTAATATATTAGGTGGAAACATAAATAGAAATGATAATTTCTCTAATTTCTTTTCCATTGAAATTCTAGTATAAGACAAGTCAATCATTGTAAATCTTTCGGACAAAGGTGGAAAAGTTTCTATAATGGATGGGAAGTGGGAGAACTGGAGCTATTCCACATTTGAATTTGATTTGTTTATGGATCTAAACAATTTTATAAGAAAAGTCGCCCTCAATCACCAATTTACTATCAATGAGGCAACAATCAATCCAGCAGATAAAGGCGGGGGCACAGTCATTCAGAATAAAAGAGACTACATAAACAAATGTATCCGCATCCTATCCATCAGATGGATCAAATGGATGACTTGAGATCCCTTACCATGGAAGCACATAGGAATGGCCGCCTCAATAAGAGTGAACTTTGGTACATTGTACTCAACAATCCATGTACTTTTTACTATCTCCCTAAGATCCACAAGGACCCGATGCATTCTCCTGGTTGCCCTATCATATCGGGAATCAATGCCATAAATCTAATCTATCAGAGTATCTACTCATACAGCCCTATGAACACAAACTTCTAACCTACCTTTAAGCAGTCATCACAACTAATTTTGCAACTTGAGAATTTTGAATGAGAGTCTACCTCCCAACTTGTTACCATGGATGTGACTGCATTATATACAAATATCTCACACTCTCTGGAAATAGCAGCCATCACCCAAGTCCTCAACCGCGATCCAGAGTTGCCTACCGAACAAGCAGACTTCCCTTTCCAGAGCATAAGATGAACATAATATGTTAATGTTCTTGTCATCAGTCTACAAGAAAAAAGTACAGCGATGGGGACAAGGTTTGCACCCCAATGTGCAAATCTGTTTATGGGTGAATTCGATAATATCTTTATTTGGGCTAATCCGAAATACAGTAACAATTTAAAAGTCCTTAAGAGATACATCGACGATCTGTTCATCGTTTGGGATGGCCATAAACAAGAAATTCTCTAGTTCCTACAGGAAAATATCCAAAATCCCTTGGGGGATCACATTAACACTTAGAATTTTTGGACCTACTGACCCAAAGGTGAACCTGGAATGCTCCTATATTAGCATCAATGATTTGGATCTACATATCAATACTCCTACATGCCCCCAAAATCCCACTGCTCTGTGCTTACTACTGGCCAATAAGAATATTGTCGTTAAACCTGCAGACAAGAGGAAAACAGTTGTCCCTTTAGATAAGGCCAAGTACATTGAGGAGATTCCTAGGCTACACAGGTATACTCTACACTTCCACAATACTTATTATGCCAGATTTCATCCAACGTCAGAAATGTTTCTTTAACCATAGGTTATTCTTGGAGAAATATACATGACCAACACTAACTCCAATATAATAGCTTTATAAACCACGACAAATTTATCAAGGTAGTCTCCCTAATACTAACTAAGCACGCCAATAATGTCACAAAATAGCTCACTGTATTCACTTACTCTACCAGTCATTGAAGAATGTTGTTTCCTCTCCCAGGATCGTTGATTTCTTCAATTACAGGGGACCGCTATGGGTTCAAATGTGCCCCCTCCATTTTCTAATTGCTAGTTCAGCTTTTGTGAGAGCTTATGTCTACCCCCACACCCTCTGAAGACTGCATCCTAGAGTCTGGAAGAGGTACATTGATGACATGTTTTGCATATGTGAAGGGTAACATTGATTCCCTCTCTTTGCATTTCAAGACCACCTAATGGAGCATCGAGAATTCAGACTTAATCATTACAATCGGCTTTCATGCTGTACTCTAGATATACCCAAAGACAGTACAGACAGCACTCTCCCAGGATCGTTGTTTTCTTCAATTACAGGGGACCGCTATGGGTTCAAATGTGCGCCCCCCATTTTCTAATTGCCATGTCAGCTTTTGTGGGAGTTTATGGTTACCCCCACACCCTCTAAAGACTACATCCTAGAGTCTGGAAGAGGTACATTGATGACGTGTTTTGCATACGTGAAGGGTACAATGATTCACTCTCTTTGCATTTCAAGACCAGCTAATGGAGTAACGAGAATTCAGACTTAATCATTACAATCAGCTTTCCTGCTATACTCAAGATATACCCAAAGACAGCACAGACCGAACTCTCCCAGGATCGTTGTTTTCTTCAATTACAGGGCTAATTGATAAATTCGAGCTAATCGAGGATACTTTTCTTTCTTTGTAGGCAGTTGTCTTTTAAGGTGTATCAACAACCGTCACTGATTGAGAATTTTTCTGAGGAGGATCGTCAAACTTTCAAGGACCTTTTGGATTTATTACACGAAAATGAACAACAGGAGCGCACAGGTGGCCACCTTGCCCTCTCCGTAACACGTCCCAAATTACCCCAAATCTTAGCTTGGTCCCGGCTTTGCAATTATTCTATGATCAGGTGACACGAGACATTGAGGATTTACCACTTAATAGACATACTCAAAAAAACCTGACTCGTAATGAGGATGGCAATTAAGTCTTTGAAAGAGAATCCAACATTTTTGATTAAAGAGGCTGACAAAGGCGGGAAATGTAGTATTATGGCCTACCGAAATGTATATTGAGGAGGCTAGACGCCAAATAATTAACAGGACTCACCACACCCCCCTTCCATCCGACCCAACGGAGGTCTTCAAAAAGAAGATGGACCAATTGTTGGATGCAGCCTTTAATTATGGAATCATCACAAAGAATGAACCCCGGTTCTTGATGGTTCAAAATCCTGTGGTACCCACCTTCTACATGCTGCCAAAGGTCCACAAGTCCCTGATCTGCCCTCCTGGCTGGCCAATTGTTTCAGGGATTGGGGACCTAAGCGAGAGAGCATGCATGTATATAGATCACTTCCTCCAACCGTTGGTACTGAACTTATGGTCATATATTAGGGATTCGGCTGACCTCATTGGTAAAATTCGGGATTTGACCATACCTGAGGACACCTGGATTGTAAATCGCGACGTAGAAGCGCTATATACGAATATAGCACATCATGATGGCATCCGAGAAATTGCATATTACCTGGATAGGCACTGTACTGGGGACCGTAGGCACGACTCTTTTATCTTAGAACTTATGGGGGTTGTTTTGAGACACATTATTTTACTTTTGATCTCAAGTTCTTCCTGCAGACCTCAGGGACGGCAATGGGTGCACGTTGTAAGCCCTCCTATGCCAACCTATTTTTGGGTTGGTGGGAGGACGCACGCGTGTACCCATCCGAATCATTCAACCAACATGTTTTGGGGTCGTTCAGATTCATCGATGATGTGCTCCTTTTGTGGAACGGACCACTGGATTTGTGTAAAAAAATTATTGATGCTTTGAATAACAATGGACATCTTCCTCACCTCCCATTTTTTCACAGACCACCGTTGACTTTTTGGACCTGAAAATAATCATCCGCGACCAACGTTTGCATCGTTGGTTCGGATCTATACAGAAAAACCACATCGACCAACAGTTTACTACACTACAGTAGTTTCCATCCACGACATTTGAGGGACAACATACCTGTGGGACAGTCAGGAGAAAATGTACAACCAATGACGATTTCCGCAGAAATGCGAAGTAACTGACAGATCGCTTTAGAAATAGGAGATATCCGAAAAAAAACATCTCTAGGGCTTATCTCAGAGCTGCACACGGTAGCCGGGAGAACCTCCTTAAGACACTGGGTAAATCTACAGAATTTGAACTTGATCACGGAGAAGCCTCGTCTGATCGCAAAAAGATCAAAGAATCTGACAGATATTCCGACAAGTCATTTTCAACGAAAGAGGAAGTCCCTTGGTCGTGGAGGGAGGAATATGGGTTCATATGCATGTGGTGGATGTACAGTTTGTCCTCTTATGAGACCAACAAGACAGGTTATGAACGCCACCAACAAAAGAACATCTGATTTACACCAATTTATCATAAGCAGAAATGTGATTTATGGCCTCATAACATGGGCCAGACAACACAGGAACTCAGGAGAAGGATACAGCAGCATCTTACGAGTACCTGGAATTCTACACGACATTTCAATCAAGGTAAGGTACTCCCTACTGTACTGACACATTTCAGACACTTTCATTCATCTAATGGGATCAGAGTAGTGGGGATAGATGTCGTACCTACTACCATCCGGGGAGGCAACGTGGTACCGGAACTCTGGCGTAGGGAGGCTCGTTGGATTTTTAACCTTGGTTATATTCCACCTACAGGCATTAATGAAGACCTCCTCTTCTCAGGATTTTAGAGATAACAGGGGAACATATATGGTAAGTCTGCCAGCCAAGGTTGTACGGTGATTATATGTCGTGCAAGTCCCGATATCCGTCCTTTCCCCTTCACCACGACGGCACCAACCAGAGAGAGGGATCCGCCCCCAGGGATAGGAAACCTGAGCATAAAAAACATGCTCCTCCTATTCTGCCTCAGTGGTTTCCTGTCCCTGGAAGGGACCTGAGCGTGGGTGATGGAACCTCTGGTTGGTTCCGTCGGGTGCCCACAGTATGTACTCACCGAGGGGCGCTTCGCGTCTCTCCGGGAAAGAAGCCGGCTCCACGTGACCTCTCCTCCCGTCTTGCTCCTCGGCCGGATGCGTAGCACGCCAGTGTTCCGGATTCGCGCGACCGGAAGTAGTCACGCTTCACTTCCGGGTCGCATCGGTGTGCTGCCCGGACCGGAGGTATACAGCGTGAGGGCAGGGGAGGGAACCCCGGTGGAGTAACCACCGGGGTGTTTCCGAGCTGGCTGAGGCTCGTTCAGTGCATATGTGTATATGCATTAGAAGATCGAGCCGACATGTCAGGAACCGGAAGGGGGTGTGGCCTGGCTGGATTTTTTTCAGATTTAAGCGCCATGCAACAGTAAGCATACGGTGCTTTGCAGCTCAGGCCAGGAGAATGGCGGATAAGCGTGAGCTCCCTGAACCCCTGAAGAACTCCACTCCGGTAATGAATGTGTGGTGAGTTATCCGATGGGGCATTTTTCCTTACACACACTAATGTTCTGATTATTATTAATGGTTTCAGGGAGAAGATACTCCCAAGAAAGCCACTAGGAAAACACACCACAGAGAATGTAGGATGTGCGGTAGGAAGTTACCGTCGGGTTATGAGAAAAATACGTGTTCTTCCTGCATTGGAAAGATTATATCAGAGGAATCCTCCTCATGGCTTGAGACCCTTCGATCAGTAATTAGAGAAGAGGTCCAATTGACAGTAAAAGAAACTATTAATCCGGCACCTGTATTACCGGATAAAAATCTTCCGGGTCCTTCCACTGTAACAGCCCTGGAAGACCCTTCAAATTCTGAAGAAGAGGGTATAATTCAGGATGAGACAACCTCTTCACTCTCTGAGGAGGAACTGACGGGGCGTCCTTTATTCCTAATGGAGGACACTGATCAGTTGTTAAAAATGATTAGAGCCACTATGGACATTGAGGAAAAGAAAGAACCAAAATCGGTCCAGGACATTATGTTTGAAAGTTTAGCGGAAAAGAAAAAACGCACTTTTCCCATTCACAACACTATTTCCACATTAATTTCAAAGGAGTGGGAAAACCCTGATAAGAAATCTTTTATTTCCAGAGCGATTAAAAGGAAATACCCTTTTGATTTGGATAATACTTCATCCTGGGGCCCTCCACCAAAGGTGGATGCTTCAATCATAAAAATGGCCCCTGGGGCTTTCCTACCCTTTGAAGATATTAGTTCCCTAAAGGATCCTTTAGATAGAAAAGCGGATGGATACCTTAAAAAAAACTTGGGAATCTTCTACAAATGCGTTTAAACCAGCCGTGGCAGCCGCTTGCACGGCCCGAGCAGTTTTGATGTGGTTAGGCCAATTGGGAAATGATATACATAATAAAGTCCCTAGAGAAAACCTGCAGGCTTCTATTTCAGATATACAGAAAGGAGCAGCTCTTTTAGCAGACGCCTCGATTGATAGTCTGAGACTATCAGCAAGATCTGCGGCACTATCAAACTCTGCAAGAAGAGCCCTGTGGCTGAAAGACTGGTCGGGCGATTTGGCATCTAGGAGTAGACTGTGTGGTATACCCTGTAATGGAAATTTTTTATTCGGTCCCATCCTGGATGATCTACTAGAAAAAGCGGGGGATAAGAGGAAGGGATTCCCTTCCCCTCATGTTCCCTATAAATCAAGATCCTTTCGGTCTTTTCGTAGGGCAAGGTTTGAAAGGAGAGAGAAAGACTCTAGACCAATTCCCTCCAGGCCACCTCAGAGAAATAGAGGGTTCTTATTTAACCAGTCTAGGAATCCATCCAAACTGGCCCGTTCCCATCCACAATGACATGAGGCCCCAGGTAGGAGGAAGACTCTCCTTTTTCCTCCCGGCCTGGAAAACAATATCAGACAGCAACTGGATCCTAAGTACCATCTCACAAGGGATAACCTGGAACTTTACAACTCTCCCTCCTCAGAGATTCAGAATTACAAAGGTCCCGTCCGGAAAAGGTGGACTAGCAATGAGATCAGAAATTGCTACTCTTCTTTCCAAAAAGGTACTGTGTCAGGTACCGTCGGGGGGAAAAGGGTCAAGGTTTTTATTCAACTCTTTTCTGGGTGAAAAAACCCAACAGGTCATTAAGAGCTATAATAAACTTAAAAGGTCTAAATTCACATCTTCAGATCCCAAGTTTCAAAATGGAAACTTTAAAGTCTGCGGTAAATCTGCTATTCCCGGGATGTTTTATGGCGTCAATAGACCTGGCAGACGCTTATTACCATATTCCAATTCATCCGGAATACCAGAAGTACCTAAGACTTGCGGTTCAAATAGATCAAAGGATCTTGCATTTTCAGTTCAGAGCACTTCCCTTTGGCATAGCCATCGCACCAAGGGTTTTTACAAAGGTTATTTCAGAAATGGCAACCTTTATAAGAAAAGGCCCAGGTCTGTTCATCCCATATTTAGACGACTTCCTACTAGTTGGTTCCTCAGAACAAGCAGTAAGGAACCAAGTAGACAGGGTATGCAGAATCCTAGATTTCTTAGGTTGGGTCAGAAACCTAGAAAAATCTTGTATAACCCCATCAACACAAAAAAGATTCCTGGGCGTACTGCTGGATTCCCAGTGTCAAAAATCCTTCCTTCCCCTAGAGAAACAAGGAAAAATTACAAAAGGAGTAACCGACTTAATCTCCACTCCCGACATCTCCATCAGAGGGGCCATGTCTCTTCTGGGTTGTCTGGTAGCAAGCATTCAGGCAGTCCCTTGGGCTCAGTATCATACAAGGGAACTCCAAAATTTTCTCCTCAGCACATGGGACAAGTGTCCAGCATCCCTAGACACAATAATAAGAATTCCCAATGTAGTACTAAAATCCCTACAATGGTGGTTAACCCCCCAAAACTTAACACAAGGTCTCCCATGGGTGTTAGACTGGGGAAGAATAATTACTACAGATGCCAGCCCCTGGGGATGGGGGGCTCATGTAGAAGATCAGTCTTTTCAGGGCAACTGGGAACCTCAGGAAGACGGTCTATCTTCCAATGCAAAAGAGTTATTGGCAGTACTAAAAGGGCTAAAAGCAGCACTTCCACTCTTGCGGAACCAGAAGGTGTTAGTAAGATCAGACAACACCACTACTGTAGCCTACATAAACAAACAGGGGGGCACAAGAGGGTTACACCTAATGCAGATTACTTCTCAGATCTTTCAGTTGGCAGAAGTACACTTCAAATCCCTAAACGCAGTACATATACGGGGTACAGAAAATGTCCAGGCAGACTTTCTGAGCCGAAATTTCATTTCCCAAGGAGATTGGGCTTTGAACGAAAAAATATTCCACATGATAACAAAATTGTGGGGGTATCCAGAAGTAGACCTCTTCGCCAACAAAGGGAATCGGAAGGTCAAAAACTTTTTTTCTCTAAATTGCAGAGACCATCCACTGGCCATAGATGCATTCTCCCAGAACTGGGGACACTACCATCTACTTTATGCCTTCCCTCCCATGGTGTTAATACCAAGAACACTGGGGAAGATAAAACGGGACAAAGCAAGAGTGATTCTCATTGCCCCATTTTGGCCACGCCGAGCTTGGTTTTCGAGTCTCAGGGATATGTCAATCGCAGACCCGTGGATAATGCCCGACAGGAAAGACTTGTTATTCCAGGGTCCTATCTGTCATCCTCAAGTGAAAGGGCTTCATCTAACGGCATGGCTATTGAAAGGTTGATCCTACAAAATAGGGGACTTTCTTCTCGGGTAATATCCTCTCTGCAAAATAGCAGGAAGCCTATTACCTACAAAATTTATTTCAGAACATGGAAGGCTTTCTTTTCATTTGTAGGAAATCACGACATACACATAGATCACCCAGACTTCAAGCTTATTCTAAATTTCTTACAGTTGGGGCTTGAGAAAGGGTTAAAACCAGCAACTTTGAAGGTTCAGGTGTCAGCCCTAGCAGCTCTTTATGACCAGGATATAGCTAGTCATCCCTGGATATCTAGATTTATTAGGGCCTCAGTGAAACTTCGTCCTTCTATTAGATCTAGACTGCCCCCTTGGGACCTATCACTGGTTCTGAAATCATTATCGGGTCCTCCCTTCGAGCCTTTAGAAAGTATCCCAATAAAGCTTCTTACATTAAAATCAGTATTTTTAACAGCCATCACCTCGGCAAAGAGAGTAGGTGAAGTAGCGGCATTGTCATGTAGACCCCCCTACTTTTCTGTCCTACATGATAGGATTATTCTAAGATCCGATCCTGAGTTCCTTCCAAAAGTGGTCTCTAATTTCCATAGGTCCCAAGAAGTAATTCTTCCATCATTTTGCACAAATCCTAGGTCAGAAGGTGAAAAATCTTTTCATAACCTTGATGTTAGACGTAGTATTCTCCAATACTTAGATGTTTCAAAATCCTGGAGAAAATCAGATAGTTTATTTGTTCTCTTTTCAGGAAGAAACAAAGGCTCCAAGGCTTCTTCTGCAACCATCGCCAGATGGATTAGAGTCACTATACAATTGGCTTACGAAGTGGCCGAGAAATCTGCCCCAGAGAATATTCACGCCCATTCTGTCCGGGCACTAGCCACCTCTTGGGCAGAATTCAGACATGCCTCCTTAGACCAAATTTGTCAGGCTGCATGTTGGACTACCCCTCACACCTTCTTCAAACACTATCGGGTGAATGTGGCGGGGTCATCTGAACTTTCGTTTGGGAGGAAGGTTCTCTCCTCTGTTATCCCTCCCTAATACTTTTCTCTGAAAATCTCTCTGGTTGGTGCCGTCGTGGTGAAGGGGAAAACAGTAGTTACTCACCGGTAATGATGTTTCCTCGAACCACGACGGCACCTGGTATATTCCCACCCACGGTGTTCTTTCCTAAATCTATGGTTCTATAGGATAATTCACGAGTGTTGCAAAAAAAAAAAAAAAAAAGATATATATATATTATATATATATATAAATTACGCATACATGGAAAACGATATATAGATCTGTATGTTTCTGATGTACTAATGATATGGCTCTTCCAAGTCTCTGTAAACACTGAGGCAGAATAGGAGGAGCATGTTTTTTATGCTCAGGTTTCCTGTCCCTGGGGGCGGATCCCTCTCTCTGGTTGGTGCCGTCGTGGTTCGAGGAAACATCATTACCGGTGAGTAACTACTGTTTTTTGTATCACAGCACTAGTATATGGGTAATATGAGAGTTTGGTATTTAGTAAACTTCTAATTCACTTTGGAGGGATTCCCCTTGTAGTATTGGATCCCTATGGTCCCTTATTTAAACACACTTGTAGGACCCTTATGGTCCTCATACACGGAACACATATGGACTGTTTGTTCCTTATAATCTTATAGTGCACAGACCCACTTGCATTTATTTATGGGTTTCCCCCCCTTCCTTTTCACTCCCCCACACTTTTCTATCCAATCCCCTTCCTCTCCCTTCACTTATTCTTTCCTCTTCCCCTTTCACTTCTTTCCCCCAAAAAATTTTAATACAAAAAATCCCCCCCCCCCCCCCCCCGCCTTTATTCACTTTTTTCAAAGAGGACTAAAATAAGTATATAAAAAATAATTGTGGAACAACTAGGATTGTACTTACCATTTAACTTTTTCTGGAGATGCCCTCTGGGTCCTGTGTCGCATGTCCAGTGTTCTGGTGCCGGTTTTCCCCTGTGATATACGGAGGTTTTGCCACATGCTTATCTAGTAAGAGATGTTACCCCTGTGCAGGGGGTAAGCTTAGAAATAGAGAAATCTATTGGATCCTAAAACTAGATACTCACTCTCCCCATGGATCAGACACATTGGGGCAGATTTACTTACCCGGTCCATTCGCGATCCAGCGGCGCGTTCTCTGCAGAGGATTCGGGTCCGGCCGGGATTCACTAAGGCAGTTCCTCCGCCGTCCACCAGGTGGCGCTGCTGCGCTGAAGTTCCCCGAAATGCACTCAAATTCACCGGCCTATACCTAGTGAAGGTAAGCGCGAGTCTCGCGACACTTTTTTTTTAAAAATGAGGCGGTTTTCCAAATTCATCGGGTTTTTGTTCGGCCACGCCCCCCCCCCCGATTTCCGTCGCGTGCATGCCAGCGCCGATGCGCCAAAATCAGATCGCGTGCGCCAAAAGCCCGGGGCAATACAGGGAAAATCGGCGCAAATTGAAAATATTCGGGTAACACGTCAGGAAAACGGGAATCGGGCTCTTAGTAAATGACCCCCATTATATTTCTATTTAAAGTCTGAAAATAAATTGCTACTAAGAACTAAACGTATACTTACTACCGACAATCGTAATGTTTCTTCGGCGCATGCTCGCACATACATGACGTGAGCAGGTTTTTCACCTTAAATGTTTGTACGTCACTCTTGGGCAGATAGACCATGAATAAGGACGACATGATGGTCTCAGTCCAAAACGCAAAACGTTTTTTTTTAGCAGCGAGCACCACTGCTCAATGTTTTGTACCACTCCTGCTTTTTGTACTTTTCATTTTTAATGGGTTAGAATAAAGAATATGGACTTTTAACACATTTTCTACGAGTGCTGGTCCCACCTATCTTTTCCAGTATTGATTCACTCTCCTTGCATTTAAAGACCACCCAGTGGGGTAACTATAATTCAGCCTAAATCATTACAATCAGCTTTCTTGCTGTACTCAAGATATACTCAAAGACAGAACTCTCCCAGGATGGTTGTTTTCTTTTCAATTACAGGGGACCACAATGGGTTCAAATGTGCCCCCTCCATTTACTAATTACTATGTCAGCTTTTGTGAGAGTTTGTTTACCCCCACACTACCTAAAGACTTTATCCTAGAGTCTGGAAGAGGTACATTGATGACATGTTTTGCATACGTGAAGGGTACAATGATTCACTCTCCTTGCATTTCAAGACCACCTAATGGAGTAACGAGAATTCAGACTTGATCATTACAATCGGCTTTCTTGCTGTACTTAAGATATACTTAAAGACAGCACACACTGCATTCTCCCAGGAAAGTTTTTTCCTCAATTACAGGGGACCGCTATGGGTTCAAATGTGCGCCCCCTCCATTTACTAATCGCTATGTCAGTTTTTGTGAGAGCTTATGGTTACCCCACACCCTCTGAAGACTGCATCCTAGAGTCTAGAAGAGGTACATTGATGACGTGTTTTGCATATGTGAAGGGTAACATTGCTCATTACAATCATCTTTCTTGCTATACTCAAGATATACTCAAAGACAGTACAGGCAGCACTCTCCCAGGATTCTTGTTTTCTTCAATTACAGGGGACCGCCATGGGTTCAAATGTGCGCCCCCTCCATTTTCTAATTGCTATGTCAGCTTTTGTGAGAGTTTTTTTTACCCCCATAGACTACACCCTAGAAGAGTCTGGAAGAGGTACATCGATGACATGTTTTGCATACGTGAAGGGTACAATGATTCCCTCTCTTTGCATTTCAAGACCACCTAATGGAGTAACGAGGATTCAGACTTAATCATTACAATCGTCTTTCTTGCTCTACTTAAGATATACTTGAAGACTGCACAGGTCATTTAACCACTCGCCTTTTCAGGAAGTCCACAGAACACAATAATCTATGACATTTTCAAAGTTGCCATCCACCATCAGTCAAGAGGCTAGTCAGTAACCCAAATTCCTTACCTACTTGGCAGTGCCGATCCTTACCTTCTACCTCTCCTTTGCTTCACTACACCGGCACATATACAACTTACCTTCTCGCTTGCGTAGCTGCATCTACCTACTTCAAACGGCTTACATTGGGAAATGGATCTTCGGATACTAATAATCGATTACCAGAACTAATATGAAGTGACATTTACCCTTCTGGGGCAACAGGTCTGGGATCATGGGTGGTTTGTATAGGTAGAGAAAGCATTATTTGTCCATATGGGTCGAAAAAAAGATGCAAAACCTTTTGACCAATATCGGCTCACGTAGCTATTTTTGTGTCAAGAAGCTTTTCTTATACGTGTACGTCTACCCCATCCAGCACCTGATCTCGAATATTACACCTCTCATATAAACTACTATAGCAATACATGGGTAGGTAACTAAGCTGATATACACTATCATACATACTTCTATAAACTGATCACAGTATACAAGAAGACAGTAGTTTATGGTTGACAAGCAATGAAAGTTGTGTGTATTGTATAATTTGATGTTTCACTTCTTTCTACCCATGCTAGTTATTTACCCGTATTGTCTTACGCTGGAAATTGTTTTTTTTCTGTGTTCACCGTATAGACTAATAATCCTGTTATCTTTATTCTATGGGTCGATACGATTACGGGGATACCAGACATGAATATTTTTTCTTACGTTTTATTAAATTTGCCAAATAAAACCCTAATGTGGGAAAAATCTATCATTTTTGAATTGCCGTCTTCCAAGTGGCAGAACATATTTTTTGGCTACGGAGCTTGTTTTTTTGTGTGACATGTTGTACTTTGCACCAGTATAATTCTGGAGTACATATGTTTTTTGATCACTTTTTATTGCATTTTTTGTGGGATTGAATACCGTATATACTCGAGTATAAGCCGACCCGAGTATAAGCCGAGACCCCTAATTTCAACACAAAAATCTGGGAAAACCTATTGACTCGAGTATAAGCCGAGGGTGGGAAATGCATTGGTTACAGCCTCCCAGTATATAGTCTGCCAGCCCCTGTAGCATACAGCCTACCCAACCCCTGTAGCAAACAGCCTACCCAACCCCTGTAGCATACAGCCTGCCCAGCCCCTGTAGTAGGAAAAAAAATAACACTGTACTCATCTTTCCGACGTCCCCCATAGGTCCTCTTCTGTCTCAGACTGTCTCAGACAGAAGAGGACCTATGGGTGACGTCAGAAAGATGAGTTTTGTCTTTATGTTTTTAGTTGACTCGAGTATAAGCCGAGTTAGGGTTTTTGAGCACAAATTTTGTGCTGAAAAACTAGGCTTATACTCGAGTATATAAGGTATGTAAAAATCATAATTTTTGGAGGGTTTTTAACAGTTTCTTTTTTAACGGCGTTCATCGTGCGGGATCAGTAATGATTTACTTTTATTGTACGGGTTGTTACGGACGCGGTGATACTGTATATGTAGGGTTTGTGTTATGAGTTAGACTTTTGCGTTATATGTCTCTTTATACGTTATGGGGCTTATGGACATTTTTATTGATTTATTACTTTATTTTTTTTATTGAAAAACATTTTTTTTTTACTGTTTCCACCATGGGACATGAACAAGTAATCATCTGATTGCTTGTTCATTATAATATCCTGCAATACTGATGTATTGCAGGGTATTGCACAGGCTGACACTGTGCCTTAAAGATGACGTCACAGACGCCATCTTTCAGGCAGTGCGTTCAGACAGCTCCTTATTGGACCCCAGGGCTGCCATAGCAATAATCGGCGCCCCCTGAAAACGTCACGGGGGGGGGGGGGCAGCGATCGTGGGGGAAAGACCCCCCCAAAAGGCAGGTTAAATGCCGCTTGACCGCAGGATTTAACGGGTTAAACACCTGCGATCGGAGCCCACTCCGACCGCGGGTGTTAGACTGGGGTGTCAACTATTAGTCACAGCTGGCACCCCGTGTTTCCCGATGCCAGTTCGGCTCTGATCCAGAGCTAAGCCTCCATCACCTCAGCAGCTGATATATCCTCCGCTGACCGCTAAGGGGTTGATGTGCACCACATCAGAAACACCCCAGACAAAAAGCTCTCGACAAGTAATTATTGACTTAGCTGAGTTATCAGAACATTACAATGACAGCTTAGAACTGTGAACAGTTTAGAACATTCGTAGTTACATTTCAGTAACAAATTCTTTGCCGATACCTATCGCCTTTTCATACATTTGTTCACAATTCTGTAGGGTGACTAAATTTTGAGGAACTTCAACAGTAAGTTTTTCTGTAAGGTTAGATGGAAAAGGTATCAGATCCAGCACTTCAACACGTGGGTCAGTAACATTGCCGGGTTCTTCCTCTGAAGACAGAAGTTGATGGAGTTCATGCATGTTCATTTGATGCAACTGATGGGGAGAGTAGTTGGCTGCCGATGAGATGCTGTGATTGTTGTGGGTTCTCACATGATCAGACCCAATGCATGCAAAAGAGATCAGGACTGTAGGGATGGATAAACCCCCCAAACCAAATCTGGTACTTGACCCTGTACCTACACCCAATCTACCATTAATAGACCGGGAAACTAAATGTTAGGGTAATGTGGGAAGGCCACAGCATTTATTAACAGGAAAATAAATTATTAAATAACATAACTTTTTAACATCTTACAACTTGCAAGGCCCTCGGGAATCGTGAGAAGAGTTCTCACACTTCCAACCTTGTAGCAAGTGTTTTACTAAAAACGTTTTGGTGATATCGGGAAGGTCATGTAATTCTAGCTTTAAATCAAGGGCTGCTAAATTACTCCCCGCTTTATGAAATGAGGCTCCCTGACTCCTCAAGTGTGCCAGCCAGTCTAATGAATTCCGAAGGATTTCTGATTTCTCCGCGGGTATAATACCGCCAGAGACAGATAACCATTGTTCCTAGGAGGTGGCATATTTCCGCCATGTGGAAGCTGAAATTGAGTTCCTTACTAGAGCCGCTAGTTGTTCACGGCCAGGTTCCATAAGAACTGGGGGCATCCTTTCCCGGACTCGTCTGCTGACCTGTGCAGCTCTCTGAACATCTGAAACTGGGAACGAGACAGGGCGTTAGCCGTGTCGTTCCAAGATTCAGGAACGTACCTAGCCCGCAAACAGATGTTATGTTGCAGGTAGCGAAGTACCAGATGTCTAAGCAGCACCAGCACGAGGTGTGAAGAGGAGGACAGACTATTTACCGACCGCACTACTGAAATATCATCTACCCACCACCGTAACCTGTTGTCTGCTAAGGAAGAGCCCCACAGTTCAACCGCTACAACTAGGGGAGCCAGGAGGGGCGACAAGAATCTCTACACCAATTTTGTTTAAATATGTCCGCAAAGCCGTCACCGGCAGAGGCGGCCATAAATAAGCACAGGGAATGATTGTCTGACTCAGGCTCCTGGAGGATGCCTGAACCATTGAATTCTTGAAGGAATACCTGCCAAATATGCAAGTCCTCCTTCAAGGGTTTGGTTATCCTGATGAAATGAGAGGGGTGAGTAGTACCTTTTGTAGCCAGGGATAGACGGCGGGAGAAAGCCCTGCCCATGGGGATCACCCTACACGAGAAATTTAACAGGCCTAGAAGAACCTGAAATTGTTGTAGGGTGGCTTTTTTCTTGCTAAAAAACCAATCAATCTCCTGACGCAAACAGGCCACTTTCTCCTCGGGTAACCTGGATGACATTCCTATGGTGTCTAATTCTATTCCCAGAAAGGATAAATTTTTAACCGGACTGACTGTCTTGTCAGCGGACAGGGGAACCCCTACAAACTCCATGAGCGAAGAGAAGGACTGGAGAACATGTCGGAGTCCCCCTGGCCGACAAACAAGAAGTCGTCTAGGAAGTGTGTCATTGAATAAATCCCTGTCTCCTACCCCACGAGCCACTCCAAAAACGTGCTGAAAACTTCAAAGTAGTAGCACGAGATGGAACAGCCCGTGGGGAGGCACATGTCGTAAAAATAGCCACCCTCTAGAAAACAGCCTAATAGGTGGAAACATTCTGGGTGGACGGGGAGCAATCTAAAGGCCGATTCAATGTCTGATTTAGCGAGCCAGGCACCTGGTCCTAGTCAACCGCCCTATTGAAGGACATGTACGTGACTGCCGCATCCTCCTTCGATATAGCGTCATTGACCGAGGAACCCTTGGGGAAAAGATAGGTGGTGGATTAATCTGAAGTTTCCTGGCTCCTTTTTGGGAACTAAGCCTAAAGGGGAAATTCTAAGAAAAGGGGGTTCTAAAAAGGGTCCGGCCATACTGGCCAAGGAAACTTCTTTTTCAACCTTTTCAAGTGCTAAAGCTGAGTTTTCCATTACCGAAATTAAATTACCGCATTTAACCAAAACCGGGGTGGGTGGGTGAATTGGTGAGGGATGTAAAAGCCATTCCCAAGAAGGTTTGCTTCCCGTTTCTTTGGATACAACCTTAGCCAGTGACTTAGCCTGTTGGCGTTCACTGGCGTTCTCAGATGGGGGGGGGTTTGACATTTGGGCCCTGTTTGTAGCGCCTGAAGCATTTGAGGGCGGAATGATTGCCTCCGCAGATCGAACACTCGTGCCGAAACTTGCACGAGGAGAAGAATCTGCAGTGACCCTCATTGTAGAACCAACATGCTCCGGTGGGCTTGTGCACCGCAGAGGTCGGCTGCTGAGCTGACCCTGCCGTGGCCACCTGAAAGGGACATTGAGGGCGTTGGGCGAGGACCAATTGAACCCACACATCGGTTGCTTTTGAAGCCCAACCGATGTGAGGGGTGAATGGAAGGTGGCAACGAAATTCTTCGTTCTATCTCCACCAGGCAGCACCACCATGGAGCTTAAAAGCATTCATGATGGTGTCCATATATACGAAAAGATTCGGGGTTGAGGCTGGAGTCTTTTGCGTGATAATGGCACCAAAAACCGCAAAAGCCTGCAGCCAGTTGTTGAACGTTTTTGAAACCTTCATCTTTGTCGACTGTGATGTGGTCAACGTTAAGGAGCGACCATATGTCTATATACTCACTCTTTCTAATTTTCTCTTTTGTTTCTTCTGGGACATAAGTACCTAGGGGGGCTACTCCGCAGAACATTGTGTCCCTAAAAGTGGTACCCTGTCCTGCACCTAACCCTCCAGATGCATCTTGACTTCCTTCTAATTGTGTTAGGAGTGATTTAATTGATGTGATGACCTGAGTTGTCCTGATGAGAAGCTCGTGGGTTGTCCTGTTCAGCTGGTAGGGCATGATCGGAGACTGGCGCAATGCGTTGAAGAGGCTGTAGCTGGTCCATGTCGACGGAACTGCGAGGTGGAGCTTGCTGAAGATCTTGGCTGCCATGACAGGATGACCTCTGGGACTGTGCTGGATGGTGATGATTTGAAGATCTCTTTTGGATGAACTGATGCCCGTCTGGATCGCTTGGACAGACGGTGAGGGGAGTCATGGTGGCGATGTCGGGAGTCTCGGAGGTGGGTGCGGACATGCGAGTGTGCCTCTTCGCGGCCACTGGAGCCCGAAGCTGGTGTGGCGTCTACAATGTCCGCCGTGGTGGTAAGTGCGGCTACGTCCTTGGGAAGAGAGCTGAGAGCCAGTAACTGCAGCACGCCTGCGGTATGGCCTCTGTGAATCCATCCTGCTATGGCAATGCTGCACATATGAGGGGGATTTGTGGCCCAATCTCCGTGGCGATTTGTGGGCATAGGGGTCTCCTCTGCATCCACAGTTTGCAGAGAAGCCTCAGGTGATTAGGAGAGAAGGGAGGGGGACCTGCCTAGGGACCCGGGACTGTATGGGCGGCTGTGTCGGGAAACATGGGGGGACAGTGGGGGAGGCTGGGATGCAGCCTGGGAATGGCGCTGCTGGCGGCTGCTGATGTGCTGGGAGCATGGGTGGGGGGAGCAAGGCTGGGAGGGCCTGGTGCCCCGTGCGGGGCCTAGGGCTGGCTGGTGAGTGAGCCTGGTGCGGGGCCTAGGGCTGGCTGGTGAGTGGGCCTGGTGCCGGGCCTAGGGCTGGCTGGTGAGTGAGCCTGGTGCTGGGCCTAGGGCTGGCTGGTGAGTGAGCCTGGTGCTGGGCCTAGGGCTGGCTGGTGAGTGAGCCTGGTGCAAGGCCTACGGCTGACTTGCGAGTAGGCCTGGTGCGGTGCCTAGGGCTGGCTGTTGAGTGGGCCTGCAGCCTGGAGTAAGTCCCAGGGCTATCTGCGACGTAGGCCTGAAACCTGGAGTAAGGCCCATGGCTATCTGTGGCGTAGGCCTGAAGCCTGCCGCACCGGGGAGAGTGCGGGGGGAGGCGTTGATAGGGGGAGTGCCTGGGGCTGTCGGAGGGACTCGGGTGAAACGAGCGCCAGGGATCGGGAGAGCCGGAAGGAGAGCGATGCAGAGGCGAAGACCTTGAGTCACCTGCTGGCTGCCGTGTAGGCCGGGCCGCAGCGCTGGATGCAGGGTAGGGGAGTGGGCAGGAGGCAACATACACTTACCCCTTGCGGCCTCCTCCGGAGCGATCCTCCGGCGATCCGCTGTTCCTCCTGTAGCATGCGTCCCACGTGGTCCGGACGACACCATCTTCTTCTGGCCCGTGCCACGCTTTCTGGTTGTTGCCGGCGATCCAGGGCTCAAACGGACGGGAGGGCTGATCTATCTTCTGCCAGCTGCTCCTCAGGCACTGCACCGGAGACGCTGCGAGGCCTAGCACGTGGAGGAGATCCTGGAGGAGTTGAGCATCACTGGGTGGGTGGTGGTGACAGGGTGGCGGGCCTGCGGGTGGGGATGGTGGCTGTACCCTCCAGGGTGGAAGCCACTGCAGATGGGTGCGAGCCAGGGAGATGGTTGTCAGCTTCAGGGGCGTCCGATGCTTAAACCAAACCCGCAGCTCGGCGCTGCAGGAGGGTGTCCAGCCAGGCTGAACCCTCCAGGTCCACACGTTGGAGCACTTGTTCTTCCAGGGAAGCCATGCTGGGTAATTTTTGAGAACGGAGGGGGTCTCTGACTTCTCGCCTCTTCGGTCCAGGGGGGCAGAAGGAAAGAGGTCCCCCCACATGCTCTCGAACTTTATAAATGCCCTAGGTGGGTCCTTACCCGCCCCCAAAAACCGCCCCCCCCCCGTGACCTCACACGGGAGGAGTAAAGGGCCAAGCCCCAAAGCCTTCCAGAGGGCTTGAACCCCCTATAGTCCTCTTATTGTTTCTTTCAAAGGATCCAGTAAGTGATCATTTTCCAATTTATAAAAATATTAATCTGAAAACAGAACTGATCAGACGATTAATGTCTCTCCACAAGCGTTCACTCCGCTCAATGGGGCTTATTTACTAAGGGTCCCACGGCCACATTTCATTTTTGGGGATTGCGCAGCGGCTATCATGTGACAGAAATGGGGTGGGGTGGGGCAGTCTGTCGGGCGATCCGACTGATTCGGACTGAGCGCGGGATTTAACATTTAAATTGTGTCGCAAGACAATGAACTTACATGCACCAGGAAGAAGAAGGTGAACTCCGGGGACCTGAGCGGGGAAGCGACACATGCATGCAGACTTTAATAAAGGCTGTGACCAATCACATTTCCAACAAGATGGCGTCAGTGGTGCGTATTTAGAAACGGGGGGAAGTTTATCAGGCAGCCTGTTTTCTTGCTTCGCTCATTTTTTCCCAACTCAACACTAGCCTATTCATGACCCCCGCGGTGTACCCTACACTGATTGGCTGAACCGATAGCCAAGTACAAGCCAACCAGTGTTAGGGTGCAGTCACTGGTTGGCTGAATGCAGCGCTAGAGCACATGGACGGGCCTCGGACTGATCTCGTATGCACTGGTGCTACATGTGACTGCATCTTTAGGCTTGAAGTGAAAGTGGTTTTACACCGATACCTCACCCTACACATGACCCTCTCCATACCACCTATAACTGAGGATTCCCGCTCAGGAATGGACAATCTTATGTATATGACTTGGGTACAGGTGTCCTCAGACATTTAGGGTGTGTTTACACATGGCATTTTTGGATGTGATTTAAACGCATGTTTTTTGCTCTTTACCATGTGTTTGTTTGGTTTGAAAGCGTTTTTTTTTTCTTCTTGGCTAGAAGTGTAAGCAGCTGTTCCAAACAACAAAAACGCTTCCAAACCGAACAAATCCATTAGTAATAATACATGCGTTTGGGACACAAAAAGCCACCTCGTGGGACATAAACATGGTCTGGTCACCCTACAGATTTACAGATCTGCAGAGTGTTAGATTCCCCCTTCTTGGAGCCTGCAGATGACCCGAACTTCTAATCTCCGACACCTAAAATCTTAGTTGATTTAGTATTAAAAGGGAGGTTCTCTTCTTTCAAATTCAATGGTAGTTATACACACCGCTCCTTTATTAGGATACTCCAATAGATGTTTAGTTTTATAATTTACTTAAAGTTAGTAAGAACAGCAATCCACAAATATGTGACAGTGACAGATTCGGTCAATAATAAACCTTCTCTCCTGTTGGACAGAAGAGCGCCCCGACAGTGTGCACCACCTTTTTTGCATGATAAACGTGGCGCACGGTCCGACTGAGCACTGAAACCCAAACCACTGACACTTTTTAAATACCTGTGCAAGCAGTTTACGCTAGAAAGAACATGCAAAGTCCTCGAGAAAACTGGCGCATGGCCCTTAGTTAGTCCACGTGCACAGGACCGTATAAAAAGCTGTATATGAAGAACAGAAAAGACCCCACGGCCGTGTGCATGAGGCCATAGTATAAAACTAAACATCTATCGGCCGCCTCTTTCAAGTGAACCAGAGCTGTTCTAGGTTACACCAATACCAAGTTATGGGCCTTAGTGGCCAAAATATATTACACCCTTGGCAGTAAAGAGTTAAATGGATTTTATGTTGTGCAACCTGCGTCGGGGATAATTTAGCAAATTACCTCTTGATAGTACATGCACTGCCAACGTGTTTTTGTATAAAAAAAATAGGTTTTACAGAAAAAAAGCTGTTATATTGTACCTTTCATTAGCATCTGCTGTGTGACTAGGCAGTTGCCCAATGGGAGGGGCTGGAAAGGAGCAGTTCCCCCCCACCCTTGGGAAACATGTGACCTTTTCAAATATATGAATAACTCCTCACACTCGGGATTGGCTGTAGAGGAGCAGGGGGCGTCGCTAAGCCCAGTGATGGGTGTTTTCATATATTTGAAAAGGTCACATGGAGGAGCTGTTCTCCAAGGGTGGGGGGGAACTGCTCCTTTCCAGCCCCTCCCAATAGGCAACTGCCTAGTCACACAGATGCTAATGAAAGGTACAATATAACATATCTTTTTTTCTGTAAAAAACAATTTTTTTATACAAAAACACTTTGGCAGTGTATGTACTATGCTCTGTGGGGACTGGGGAGTGCTAAAAATGGGTCTCCTGGTGACAGGTTCCCTTTAATATACATTGTCACCTCAGGACATGGCATTGCTAGGAGGGTGTGCTTCATCCTGCAAAAAAGGAGACTAACTGGAGGGCGCAGCTTACATTGTACCATGGGGCTAAACTGCAAGAAAAGCCATAGGAAATGTTGGTTTCTAATTTTACATTACAAATATTACAAGAATTGTGACTGGAAGATGGATATTTGAATATGATTGATTAGCCAATAACAAGCTCTGTAATTGGACAATTCGTTGCTGTTCACAATGCTGATAGACAGCAGCGTAATTGTTGCCTTCTGTACAAAATATCATTTTGTGTGCATAATTTTACTAGTAATTCTGTGGTGACAAAAACGTTTTTATTATGTGACAGAATTCATTCTGTGTGACGAAATTCTTTTTGTTAACTCTGTGTGACTAAATGAATTCTGTGTGACAAAGAATTCTGTGAATTTTGTGTGACAATTATTTCTGTGTGACAAAATTCATTCTGTGCATTTTGTGTGTCAATATGAACTTTGTGTGACAAAATAATTTTTGTTAATTCTGTGTGACAAAATGAATTCTGTGCATTTTGGGTGACAAAATAATTTTTGCGTAACAAAAATGACAAAACGGATTTTGTGAATTTTGTGTGTTTAGCTATTTGTGTGCGACAAAATTACTTTCGTATGAATAATATACATTTTGCGTGCCACAAAAATGCAATTTTGTGAGGCATGATGATATTTTGAAGTAAAATAAAATACATTTTGTGATTCAAATTCAATTCTGTTCACAAAATCTAGACAGCATGACAAAATAATTTTTTTTTTTGTATTGTGTAAATAGGAAATAGATTTTGTGCACACAAACGTTTGGTGTGACAAAGTCCAATCTGTGTTCACAAAACCGAATTTTGTGAGCACACAATAGATTTTGTCATGACAAATGGCAATTCTGTGCACCAAGTATGAATTTTGGGATCACTACATACATTTTGTGATACAGAATATATTTTGTGTCCCCAAATGCAGTGTGGACAAACGGGCCCCCCCATAGTATATTGGAAAATTACGGAATATCCTGCCCCAAACACATTACGGAAAAGCATAACATAAAGTGGCCAATCCCTTTAAGTAGTTTATAACTGGATGACACTACCAAGATCTTACTTATTAATAACTATTGTTTTTTAATCTTGTATAAAATATTTCCATTTTGTATCTCTGCTGGTTTACAACTATTATGTAGAGGACAATGTAAGAGGAAGATGTACAGGCGGTCCCCGAGTTACGTACAAGATAGGTTCCATAGGTTTGTTCTTAAGTTGAATTTGTATGTAAGTCGAAATTGTATATTTTATAATTGTTGCCCCAGTGACAATTGGAGCTTTAAAGTTTTTTGCTGTAATGGGACCAAGGATTATCAATAAAGCTTCATTACAGACACCTTACAGCTGATTATTACAGTCTGGGAGTATAGTAATATCCAGAGAGGTCACCAGAGGTCAGAGGGGTCTGTCTGTAACTAGGGGTCGTCTGTAAGTCAGGTGTCCTTAAGTAGGGGACCACCTGTACTGTACTTTTTATTATTAGCTTTACATTAATTGTTTTGACATATTGTTAGGTTTTTTTTGTATATTTTTATTTGGTTTTCCAAATCAAACATAACATAAAGGACAGCAGTGCATTGTGGGGGCTTGACAAAATTGATATTACATTAAATACATTTGTATCTTACAGCTGGAATATAACAAGTGCAGGGGGAAGGAGAGGAGATCCAGAACCTTTCTGATAAGATCACACAAGATATTTCCCAAGTTAAGGCTGAAGAGCTCCTAGCGCCCCCTGCAGGTTCTCAGTATTGTACCATATCCGCAGTCCAATCGGTGACCAGTTCTATAATTGGACATACGAGTGGTGATAAATATTTCCCATTTATGGAAAAAAAAACTTTTTTGTCTGCTTGTCTGGGTTTGGGGTCTGTTTTGTTGGATCACATATTGCATATGTGTGATGACTTGTACTACAGTAGGAAAGGAAAACATTGCCTCTTTTTGCTACTTTGTAAGGCAGCCACCTTAAAGGGAACCTGTCACCAGGGACCTCATTTTCACTAAAGACAGGTTGTAGAAGTCCAGTCCACGTGCAGTGCTCATCTGCCTTTCTGCTTTCTCTAAGCATTTACATTACAATATAATTGTGTGTTATAACTTACCCTGGACCATGAGAGAATCCTCTGTGTAGTCCCAAGGGTTGGGCTTTTTGTTTGGATGCATTTAAAAAAAAAAACTTGTCTGTGCTGCAGACTCCTCAGCTCTTGGCCCCCCACCTTTGTGCTCCTGTACAGCTCCTTTCTCCTTCACAGAGGTCACAGCCTGGTGACCCGACATCAGAGGGAGAGGGAGGAGCCTGGTAACCTAACATCAGAGGGAGAGGGAGGAGCTGTGCAGGAGCACAAAGGTAGGGGCTGAGAGCTGAGGATTCTGCAGCACAGACAAGTCACATGTTTTTGTTTTTTTTTAAAAAATGCATCCAAAACCCAACCCCTGGTACTACACAGAGGATTCTGTAAGGATGCAAGGTAAGTTATAACACCGAATTATGTTGTAATGTAACTGCTCAGAGAAAACAGGCACATTCACAGTGCTGCTGTAATGGGCTCCTGCAACTTGTCTTTAGTGAAAATGAGGTCCCTGGTCCCTTTAGCATCAAGCATAACTTTCAAGAAGCCTAATGACATGATGATGTGATTTGGCTTCTTGTAAGTCATGCTTCATGGTAAGGGGGCTGCTATACAAGGTAGCAAAAAGAGGTGTTGGTTTCCTTGTCCCACCCTGGAAAATATATTGCCAAGAATGTTGTTTTTTGAAATGCATCCAAACCAAAGCCCAACCCCTGGGGCTACTCCAGGATTTTGTCAGGATGCAATAAGTTATAACACGCAATTATATTGTAATGAAAATCCTTAGATAAGGCAGAGAGGCCGATGTGCACTGCAGGTGTCATGGGCTTTTACAATCTGTCTTTAGTGAAAATGAGGCCCCTGCTGACAGGTTCCCTTTAATATCGATTCCAGAGATTTGAAAGGTAGAGGGCGACATTAGTAGCGAATAATCACACTTTTACCGAACGCTCTCCTAGTGAGGCTTTTAAGGGAGTGTCCAGTCCTCTAGGGCTCCAGCTAAGGGCTCAAGTGTCCAGTCACAAAGCAGCAGTGATAGTAGGGCAGCCACGGGGTGCAGATCTAATGGGGTGGATAAAAATCCTGCCGTGTGAACTCTGCCGTAGATGGGGCTATGCATTGTCTATGACTGAGCTCACACTCCAACCTAGATCTTCCTATTACCGATAGTTTTCCTGTGCCGTCTTCTGTTCGCTTTGATTTGCCGATTTCTGCGCGGCTTTTGTTTACTAAAACTTTATTTACAATGTTCAGTATCGGGATAAAAGAAACAGTATGACGTTCCGGTTGCTGGTGGCCGTATTTCAGGTCTTAGGGTAAGAGATCAGACTCCATTTCACCCGGGAGCTTGGATTGGAAGGAGAGAAGATCCAGGTCGTAATCTGTAAAACAAACACAAGGATAATATAGGAGATGTTTTTTGCAATGGTCATGGAAGAAAACACACTGCATAGACTTATATAAACCTATGGATTTAGGTATATAACAAGCTTACAGCGCGGTTCTGTACAGTTACCAATGGCAAACGTATCAAAAGTGTACACCATGGCCATGGGGAGATGTTTCCCGATACTGAACTGCCCTGTGTCCTAACACATAGTCATGAAGCAAGAGTTATTCAAAGAGAACCTGTCACCATGATTTACCCCTTGAAACTGCTAGTACCCTATGATATATCCTTTCTAAAATTCCCTCTTTTATGTGAAATCTCCACCGTTTAACTATAAAAAAAAATCTGGCAAATATGACTCTTCTCACCTCATTTTCACATGAGATGAGTCAAGTTTAGTGGTTGCAATAGCTCATAGCTTTATGGGGCTGCACAGACGGAAATACAGGCAGCTACATACATAGTTGGAAAAGCAACCTGCAAATAAAGATCCGATTCCTGCATATTTCTTTAACTTGCCTGTATGTCCAGTTCTGTACCTTACAGAACCATAAGCTGTAACGAGATCCGAAATGGTGATTCTCATCTTTAATGTAACACGAAAAGGAGGTTTCTAGATATTATAGAACAGAAGATAGGCGCTTTTGAAATTATCTTCCCCTGCAACCACTAAACTTGACTCATCTCATGTGAAAATGATCTGAGAAGAGTCATATTTGCCTGACCTTGGGGGATATTTTATATAGGTAAATGAGTCAAATTTCTGAAAAAAAAAAAAGAATTCTAGAAGGAATTATTCATCCCCCACCTGAGGGGCTAGTAGTCTTAGTGAGGTAAGACCTGGTGACAGGTTCCCTTTAATTCTATACATTGATTTGTTGGAACCTAACGATACTGTCAGGAGTTCCTCATGTTCCAATATTGGACAGATGTTAGCTCCCAATTTAGGAGACATGCATGACCTGGTCAGGCCGAGCGTGCATGTGTGTGGGGGGAGTTGCCAACAACTATTTGGTAAGATGGTAATAACTTATCAAAACTGCATCTATTAGTGGTGTTTCCAGAAGTGAAATGTTCATTTCCACAATGTAGGAATTTTTTTTATTTCTGCTTAAAGGACATCTACCACCAGGATGAAAGACTGTATGCAAATGAGCCTGAGGGGCTCCAGGCTCCATTAACACCTATGGAGCCTGGAGCCCCTCAGGCTCTTTTGCATACAGTCCTTAATCCCGGTGGTAGATGCGCTATAATGGATACACATCAGGTCTACCACAAAGGAGCAGTAATTATGTAAAGCAGATACAAACCTATGTCGTCCAGCTTGTTAGCGTTCGGGTTCTTATGAAATATTTCGATGTGTTTATCCATTTGGTCTCTTGTTGCAGTGGAGAAGTTGCACAGCATACACCGATAGCTGTCACGTGTGTGCTCCCAGACGATCCGGCTGTGGGTAGTGTGGCCTAGAAGAAAGCAAGACATAGGTAAAACATGTCTGAATGTAGATTTTCTCCCACAGTTTCCCTGGGGAAGCTGCGCATGCGCCACTCTACGCTTCTAGTTGGTAGACACTGGGGCCCTGGGAAGTACACAAAATCCTTAGCGAGTTTCATACCAGTCTCAATGCGTAGCAACCAGAAGCGTAGAGCGGCGGATGCGCAGATGAATGTGGAGACTGGCTGGCGCAGGCGCACAATGAGACGGATGCTCGAGAATTCCTGTCATGCTCAGCAAGACTTGGAGATGGGGGGTGCAACATCTATTAATGACGTCTGCAGGGGGGTAAAGAGCAGGGGGTGGAGCTCAGACGGGATGCAGAGATTTTAGTATGAGATCCTTTTGTGGTTGTTACAAGTGCACCTCCTTTAAGGGAACCTTTCATCAGGATTTCACAGGTTCCCATGGCCTATGTAATAGTAATTCCCAATCTGATTTTATAATGAACATTAGTTGTTCCTTCTTACTTTTAAAACGATATAAACGAGCATCATGGAGTCATCACCATTATCTTCTCACTGCTCTAACAACTCTACTTCCTCCTCCCTCTATATAAACGAGCATTATGGAGTCATTACCATTATCTTCTCACTGCTCTAACAACTCTACTTCCTCCTCCCTCTATATTAACGAGCATCATGGAGTCATCACCATTATCTTCTCACTGCTCTAACAACTTTACTTCCTCCTCCCTCTATATAAACGAGCATCATGGAGTCATCACCATTATCTTCTCACTGCTCTAACAACTCTACTTCCTCCTCCCTCTATATAAACGGACATCATGGAGTCATCACCATTATCTTCTCACTGCTCTAACAACTCGTACTTCCTCCTCCCTCTATATAAAGGAGCATCATGGAGTCATCACCATTATCTTCTCACTGCTCTAACAACTCTACTTCCTCCTCCCTCTATATAAACGAGCATCATGGAGTCATCACCATTATCTTCTCACTGCTCTTAACAACTCTACTTCCTCCTCCCTCTCTCCTCATGTAGACATAAGGTGACCCAGTGCTGCAAGCAAATCTCAGTCAGCTCACATCTGCACGAGGCAGGGGGGAGTAGAGATATTAGAGCAGTGAGAAGATAATGCTGATGACTGTCACTCGATGCAGTCTGCTGGAAGGCAGGCAGTTTATACTTATATCTACTTTTAAACGGGGGTGTAAGTAGTAATGTTAATTATGAAAGCAGATTAAGAATGAATATTACAAAGGCTATGGGAACCTTAGAACCTTTTCTTTTAGAAGAAAATATGTAATTTTTCCTCAAAGTTGGCCCGTTTATAATCTGTTTTCCAGGAAGCCAGTGATCGCGCTAGGCCAGTAGTGATGGCTCATTCGTGAACGAGCCGACTCATTCGCGTGAACGACGTGAACCGGCTCACTAAACCCCGCCCGCTAGAGCCTTATGAGACGGCTCGCTAAGAAGAGCCGGAATTCCCATCACTATAGGCCAGCCCGTTACGGTCATGTAATTGTTAGCTAGCAACCAACAACAAAAACCCCCCAGAAAGCCTAGTACAACTGTGTTCATAGCCGTGCCTTGTTGTTAGGGGAGTCAATATGTCTAAGGCTACATTCACACTACCGTATGGGGGACGTATATACGGCCGACATACGTCCCCCATAGACGGCAATGGGCACACGTGCGGCACCGTACCGCTCCGTACCCGGGAAAAAGATAGGATATGTCCTATCTTTCCCCGTAGTACAGCGCCATGTATCGCTATGGAGAGGGGCGGGGGTGAGCAGCGCTCACCTCCTCCTCCTCTCCCCGTGCACTGCCGCTGCCCGCTACTCTACGGTACGGGCGGGCAACGGCAGTGTGAATATACCCTAAGGCTACATTCACACGGACGTATGAAAACGTATAAAAATATAGAGCGTGTCCTATTTTCTCCCGTATTTCAGTTCCGTATGCCCTAGAAGTCTATGGGGACGTATAAAATACAGGTCACATACGTGCTGCATACGGATGAAAAACGTCACGTATATACGGCCCGTAAATACGGGACTGGAGAAATCATACGGTCGTGTGAATGTAGCCTAAGTCGTTAGGAAGCCAAATCTGAGGTCATAATTGGGCCAGGTAGGAGTGCTCTCTGTGATGTAGAAAGGCTAAGATAACAATCTAATTCAGTCAATCCCAATTGCTTCTGTGTAATTATGGTTATATTCAGGCACAATCGCGATCCAGCGGGGGCGTTGTCCGACTAGGATTCGGGTCTGCCGGGATTCGCTAAGGTTGTGCGCCCGATATCCAGCAGGTGTCGCTGCTGCCCCGAGGTCCACCGGAGTTCACCTTTTTCATCCCGGTGCATGTAAGTGTGTGTGATCTTGCGACACAACTTCTTTTTAAAATTCTGTGGTTTTTCCGAATCCGTTGGGTTGTTCGACGGCCACGCCCCCCTATTTCTGTTGCGTGAAATCCGGCGCCAATGTGACACAATCCAATTGTGTCCGCCAAAGTCCCGGGGCAATTTGTTGCAAATCGGAAATATTCGGGAAACACGACGAAAGTGCGGCGTTCAGTCCCTTAGTAAATGAGCCCCACTTTGTCCGCTGGGGAGCCACTGGGGTTAGGGGGAGAGACACTGGGGGTCATTTACTAAGGGCCCGCTTCGCGTTTTCCCGACATGTTACCCGAATATATCCGATTTGCGCAGATTTTCCCTGTATTGCCCCGGGATTTTGGCGCACGCGATCGGATTGTGGCGCATCGGCGCTGGCATGCACGCGACGGAAACCGTGGGGCGTGGCCGAACGAAAACCCAACGGTTTCAGAAAAACCGTCGCATTTTTTTAAAAAAATGTGTCGCAGAGCTTGCACTTACCTTCACTAGAAATAGGCCGGTGTACTTGAGTGTGTTCCGATGCTCTTCAGCGCAGGAGCGCCACCTGGTGGACGTCGGAGGAACTGCCTTAATGAATCCCGGCCAGACTCGAATCCACCTCAGAGAACGCGCCGCTGGATCGCAAATGGACCGGGTAAGTAAATCTGCCCCAATGTGTCTGCTCGGGAGGCACATATAGGCATGCCGGTGTCTCAGGATATTGTTATTAGCAATATGTTCAGCTTTGTGGTTGCCCACAAATGGCCGATTGTAATGGTAATGCTGTATAAATGTCACTACTAAACAGCTGGAGTAGATACATTCATATAATAAGTTAAAGGCAGGAGCCAGTCAGCAGGTTACTGACAGGCGTCCCAGAACCAAAATAACAAGTCCCAGGCAAGGGCTAGGAAGTGAATGAAGCTGTGTACCGGTGGGCCCCAAGAGCAGATTGTACTGGTGGACCCATGGCATCCCAGTACAACATCGGTTATATTTCAATATAGAAGAGGTTTGTTTTTTTTGTTTTTTTTTTAACTTCGGAGATCAAATCAGAGAACCTGCAGGTAATATGCATTGCAATCACACGTATAATTTAGAAAATTGCACAAAATTAACTTGTGTTTTAGCATCTGATTCTGCCTACAACATGTCCAAAATTTCAGAACTAACATCAAAATCACAAATAGAAAACAAAAATTAAAAAAAAAGGCATAAAAACGGCAAAATACAGCAAAGTGGGCCGATGCTGTAAATTACAGGCCATAGTATAATACAAAGCATTTCCAGCGCTTTTCAGCCAATACTCGCACCGGATCGGGATCTATTTCTATATCCCCCCCTGTATAAAGAGGCGCGAGTTATGTGAGAGTCCATGAATGTTTGGGCTGTTATCATCAAAAAAACATTAAAAAGACACATTGAATTTTTATAGCAAACCATCATAAACTTTCTTGCTGACCTTGGCTCTTTTTCCACGTGGCGTTAGATGCGGGGAGGCTTTGGTTCCCCAAGAACTGTTTGAGTCTCTGAGAAATGGAGGCCTGTGGCAAGTTGTGAGTTGGGGAATTCATGTAAGGAAGGTAGGAACCGGCGCCACTGGTTTGGGCCGGGCCGGGCTCTCGCCCCGGAAATATGTTGGGGTCTAGGTTAGGAAACGAGTTAGGACCTTGGTCGGTCAAGGAGTTCCCAGTGGATTGTTGCCCCCCAGGAGGTGTTGAAGTAGAAGCCACTGCAGCCATAGACATTGTAGGGACATCATCGGCCAATGAGAGAGGGGCCTCCTTCTTGACACACTGTATTACACTCGTGTGGCGACTCGCTAGTCCTGCTGGGATTGCTGGGTCAGAATCGGAAGAAGTGGTCCCGTGCGTGCTCTTCTGTGCTGCTGAGCGGGCAGCGTTGTCAGAACACACGTGGAGGTGCTTGAACAAGGATCGATGAGTACGGAAATGTTGCATACAGTTTTCACATCTGTTAAAGGATGGAAGAGAAAATAAATCATCAAGCAAAAAAGAAAAGTAGGAAAAAAAGGTACAAACTGTTATAAATATGAAATCTAAGCTTAAAGTGAACCTGTCAGCTGGAATGTGATTTTTAGCTGCTGACAGGTTCCAATAGTCTAGGCTATGCTGATTTTAAAAATGCCTTTGTTAAAATTCTGAATAATTTCAGTGGTTTATAAAATATTATTTCACATTGCCTGGCTCCCTACTAGTAGCTTGTGGCGAGTCCCGAGGCCTTTGTGTGCATATGTCAGTCTCCTCCATTTCCCTCCCCATCTTCTGCATTTGCATCGAACAGGCAAGGGAGGGAGTGGGACGGTGTGGAATAGAGGAAGAATGCACGATGAGATACAGACAAATGCATAGGCTGCAGCTGTCCTTCCCTCGGGACTCGTCCCATGCTCCTGGCAGGGAGCCAGGTAATGTGAAATAAAGTTTTAGAAAGTACTGAAATGATCCAGAATGCTGACAGGCATTTTTAAAATCGGCACCGGATAGGCTATTGGAACCTGACATTCCTGGTGACAGATTTGCTTTAAATTGGGTCTTAAAATTATGCAAAAGAGCCTCCGGGCTACATAGCTATTAATTGAGCCCCTCTGTCTCATTTGCATAATCCATGGAGCCTTTTTTTATGTAAAAACAAGGGCATAAAAAGCTAAAAGAAGAACATATCCTGCCAGAGGGGGCACACACCAGTAGGTCCGTGTGCTTGGCTTGGCTAGATCCTGGTGATAGATGTCCTTTTAAAGGGACTAGATTTTAGTAGGTTAGGTAGGTTATGAATTAAGGTAGCTTGAATTTCTAACTATGTATTGCCCATATCTCCTGTCCTGTAGAACACAGAATATAATATAAAAAGATGAGCTTCTTATCTTTAATATGACACCAGCATCATGTTTCTAGGTGCTATAGAGCAGAGGATAGAGGAGTCTAAATTGAGGCTACCGCTGAAGCCTTTAAAATTAACTCACCTCAAGCAGTTAGTCTGTTCTCTGCTCATTTTCACATTTGGAGGATATTTTTTTATATAGGTAAATAGGTGAGATTTCACAAAAACAAGGGAATTTTAGTAAGCAAATTTCATACTGAACCTAAGGGGGCTGGTATTTTAATGGGGTAAAATCTGACATTAAAGGCACATGCTGTGGTATTATGGGCCAGTGTTGTGCAGAGTGAAGAAACAGCTCAGAACCAAGTCCAGTCCGTACAGGACGGATGAGTTTTATGCAGATAACAGTGAATGACAGCAAGCAGAGATGTAATAAACCACAAGGAATTGATACAGAAAGTATACTCTAATAATAATCACAAAAACATTCTCTACTGAAATTGGACAATCCCTTTAACAAAAAGATATACACGTTGCTTGAGCTGCTCCCCTTAGACTTACTTAAAATAGCGGTTTGGCTTGTAATGGACTTTCAGATGGCTCATGAGGTCTTGCATGCTATTCAGCATTTCCCCACATCCGGTGATAGAGCAGATGAACTTTTTATCTGTGGAAAAATTGTAAAACATTTCTATTACTACAGATCTAATGAATGAGGGGAGCAATAAACACAATTTTCTCAACCAATTATCATTTTTGTAAAAATAGGTAATGTGAAATAAAAGTGGCTGGATTTTGGGGAGAGCTCCCGGGGCTCATGACCCGGGGCCCCCACCACCACCACCCAAAGGTGGATTATATTGTTGACGATTCATGGCCATCCGGATTTCCTACTATATGTGTGGAAATTGAATCCAGTTACGCTCCCGGGCTTTCTGAACCATCTGTTAAAACAGTAGCCGGAGTCAGAGCTGGATCCTCCCCCCCATTTACAATATGCCTCCTCTGCCAGTCAGTGTCTTGGTATAACACATTGCAATGCATGTACCAGACATCTGACTGACAGTAGAGGAGGGAGTGGGAGGTGAGTAAAGTTTGTTATTTTAATGGGGAGATATGTACATAGTTATTACTACGGGGAGCTGTATATATTGATTATGGGGGGGGGGGGGGTATTCATTACTAGCAACATTTACTTTATTGAAAAACAAAATGGCAGGGAAGGCCCCATTAGTAGGACCCGGAGAAAAACCTGCGCAAGCACAAAGAGAACATATAATCTCTTTGCAGAGGTTGACCTGGTTCGGATTTGAACTCAGGACTCCAGTGCTGCAAGACTGTAGTGCTAACCACTGAGCCACTGTGCTGCCTTATCAGTTTGCTGGATTGGCTGTTTGACCACTAATCATGCAATATGTTCTGGTCCAACATGAAGATCAGGTCCATTCATCTCTAATCATAACCAGTAGATCTGTTGAGAGATGGACGCTGTAATTGGTGATGGGTTCTTACCTTGCAGAGACTCTGTGGGTTTATAGTGGATGGACACGTGATGAATGAGATCCTGCATGTTGAGGAATGTGCGGTTACAGCCAAATGTAGAACATTTGTGGCCTTTTCCTGCAGAAAATCATTAATCAAGAATTTAAAAAAAAAATCTTGTATAAAAAAACAAATATTTTGCTCCTGAGGGAATATTCCTGTATGAGCTACTCGGCCTATAAGAAATCCCAATTGATGCCCTCTGTTACCCTGTACCATCTCACTTAATTGCCCTAACTGAGTAAAACCCCGGGTGACTTAATCCACCATGACGAAAAACCTTTGTCTTAGTTTGGGCAAATTAATGTAACAATAATGGACATCATTTTATATATTTTCTAGGCCCTTCCCATTACACCTCTGGCTTCCCATTTCAACAATTTTGCTCCAAATTCGGGGGGGAGCAGCCGGACCGGACATGAAGTCATACCACTCGGCGCATCAATTGGCAGTATTAACGTTATAAGAAAATGTGGGAGAGTATTAATGTTTTGGTTTTTAGAACTAGACCGTTCTCTGCTGCACCAAATTAATCACTGGGGAATGTACAATAATAATAATTTATTTATATAGTGCTCAAAGATTACACAGCGCTGCACAGAGTTTCCCAAATCGGTCCCTGTCCCCCATGGGGCTCACAGTTTAATCAATCTACCAGTATGTTTTGGAGTGTGGGAGGAAACCGGAGGGCTCGGAGGAAATCCACGCAAACACGGAGAGAACATACAAACTCTTTGCAGATGTTGATCTGGATGGGGATTAAACCCAGGACCCCAGCGCTGCAAGGCTGTAGTGCTACCCACTGAGCCACCGTGCATCTCCTATTGTGTCTGATGCTGGATGATTATTAATTAAGTTTAGCCTCTTGCCTCAGGCTGCACTACCTGCAGTGAAATGGGGGGCAGCATCAGGGGCGCAGTCACCTGCTATAAAGCAGGACCTGACACCTAAAAATAGTGAGACACTGCATGGGGAACCCACTTACTAAAATAAATAACCTAATATACTCCTGGGTGTGGTGGAGGGGGGGCCCCGTTCTAGATTCATCCCTGTGTTGTACATATCACAATTTTCAATTTCTCTTTACATACTTGAGGACAATAGGCTCCTTTTTCTGCCTTCTTCCCTTGGTCTCTTTGTTTCAACTTTGACTCCTCTTACAGACAGCGGAGTGGAAGGAACTGTATCTGCAGCGATTTCCTCTTGTTTTTCCTAAAAGAAGCGAGATACATGGGTGTTACCATTGTGTCAGCTACATAGAAGCCCCCTTGAAGGAAATAAACCATCAGATTACCGCATGGTAGACCACTTACCTTGGCAGGTGTAGCTCCAAAACGGTTCTTCTATACTCTTGCCGCTCTTCCAGGCTCCACCATGTCCAAATTATGCACGCCCACTATCCGTTCTGTTCCCGCCTATCCCCGCCCCCATTATAGACAAAGAGTCGGTGACGTAAGCTGACGCACATGCAGAAGATTTGCATAGATCCGGCTTACATCACTGTCTCTCTGCCTGGGATAGGGGTGGAGACAGACAGGCATGGAGCGGATAAAAGTGGCGTGCATAATTTAGGCTCCGTTGTTGTCCCTGAAGCCTATTTGAATATTTTTAGAACCTTGAATTTACAGAAATAGCGGGATCCAAGAGTATAAGAAGAACCATTCTGAAACGGAGATGAAGAGCAACGCCTCCCAAGGTAAGTGGTCTGATGGAAGATTTCTAATAAGTATCTAATGCATAATAAACCATAACCAGTAGGTCGTCAAGCAGCTAAATACCTCTCAGACCAGGTTTCTTCTGTGGGTCAGTGTGGGGGTATCATCTAAAAAATCAAGACGGTAAATGGTTTCATAGTCGGGGAGGTGAAGAGCTTAGGGCGCGGTCACACGTTGCGTTTTGAGGAGAGGTGTTAGCAAAATTACATTACACTTAACACTTGCGTTGACAAAATACATTGTAAAGATGATGTTAACGCATGCGTTAACACGCTAATGTTAACAGAAATGTAATTAGGCAAATCAACTCTCCTGTCTTAGGGTGCGGTCACACGTCGCGTTTACTGCATGCGTTTAAAAATGCACTGCAACAGCTGATGGGAGATTTGCGTTAAACCGCAATGTTAACGCATGGGTTAACAATACGTTTACAGTTGGGTTTTGTAAACACGTGTTATCAGCTGTATAATTAGGCAAATCACTATTCAGCTATTGCATTTATAACGCATGCGGTAAACACGACGTGTGACCGCACCCTTAATGTGTTCCAAAAACGTAATGCGTGACAATATCTTTTTTTTGCTCTTTTGATTTTAACTTGATAGTTTTATTAATTACATATTTTCTTCTTTAGAAAATGAGCCAATAAATGACTACAAATGTGAAAAATAAGCTTTTTTTGGTCATTTTTCTGATTAAAGTTTTTTCTATAAGTAGTAAAACTGCATAAACTTTTACTAATATATGTTGTAAATAAGTCCAGCATTATTCCATCACCCTGGTTCAAGTACAGATGCAGGGGGTGCATGTACATCTGTAAAGTGAAAGTCTTTCCTGCAGGATCTTCCACATGTCTTCAGCGGACAGGCTGCAGGGGGGATTGCGTATGGATTGTTAACGGACTGGAGATCTATAAGGGTGGATACCTGGTTCTGTGATGCATCTATACACATCCATATGTCGTATTAAAGGAAATCAACCACAAAAAAAGGCTGCAAATACTCACCTCCGCTCCTCTTCATCTTGATAACCTAGAAAAAAAAAATTACAATCAGCAGCACAGAGCATGGGGACAAGGTGTCCAGAGCTCCAGGCTGCTAAATATGCATGGGGCGTGCATAATTAGCAGCCTGGAGCTCCGGACACCTTGTCCCCACACTTTGTGCTGCTGATTGTAAGGTTTTTTTCTAGGTTATCAAGATGAAGAGGAGCGGAGGTGAGTATTTGCAGCCTTTTTTTTTTTTTTTTGTGGTCGCTTTCCTTTAACGGGGAGACTCTCCTGTTTAAAACAACACCAGAACTGTGCCAGGGGTGAGGAGACATTGCCGTTTTGAGCTGACCACTGTCATGACGTTGATAAACATGCTTTCTGCATGGGGCACGTGCTAAAAGGAAGTATATTTCCGTATGGCAGACGTGAAGAGGTTAAAACAGCACATAACAGAAATGCAAATTTAAGCATCAATACTCTCAGGTTAAATGACAATATCTTTGCAAAAGCTTTACAAAGCTCTTGTGTCTTCCCCCCCCCCCCCCCCCACTTCATCCTCATAGACTGTAAGCTCTTGTGTCACCCCCTCATCCTCTTAGACTGTAAGCTCTTGTGTCACCTCCTCATAGACTGTAAGCTCTTGTGTCACCCCCTCATCCTCATAGACTGTAAGCTCTTGTGTCAGCCCCTCATCCTCATAGACTGTAAGCTCTTGGGTCCCCCCTTATCCTCAGACTGTAAGCTCTTGGGTCCCCCCCTCATCCTCATAGACTGTAAGCTCTTGGGTCCCCCCCTCATCCTCATAGACTGTAAGCTCTTGTGTCACCCCCTCCTCCTCATAGACTGTAAGCTCTTGTGTCCCCTCATCCTCATAGACTGTACGGTCTTGTGTCACCCCCTCATAGAATGTAAGCTCTTGTGTCACTCTCATCATCATATACTGTAAGCTCTTGTGTTACCCCCTCATCATCATATACTGTAAGCTCTTGTGTTACCCCCTCATCCTCATATACTGTAAGCTCTTGTGTCACTCCTCATCCTCATAGACTGTAAGCTCTTGTGTCCCCCCTCATCCTCATAGACTGTAAGCTCTTGTGTTACCCCCTCATCATCATATACTGTAAGCTCTTGTGTTACCCCCTCATCCTCATATACTGTAAGCTCTTGTGTTACCCCCTCATCCTCATATACTGTAAGCTCTTGTGTCACTCCTCATCCTCATAGACTGTAAGCTCTTGTTTCACCCCCTCATCCTCATAGACTGTAAGCTCTTGTGTCACCCCTCATCCTCATAGACTGTAAGCTCTTGTGTCACCCCTCATCCTCATATACTGTAAGCTCTTGTGTCACTCCTCATCCTCATAGACTGTAAGCTCTTGTTTCACCCCCTCATCCTCATAGACTGTAAGCTCTTGTGTCCCCCCTCATCCTCATAGACGGTAAGCTCTTGTGCCCCCCCCCCTCATCCTCATAGTCTGTAAGCTCTTGTGTCCCCCCTCATCCTCATAGACTGTAAGCTCTTGTGTCACCCCCCTCATCCTCATAGATTGTAAGCTCTTGTCACTTCCTTATCCTCATAGACTGTAAGCTCTTGTGTCATCCCATCATCCTCATAGACTGTAAGCTCTTGTGTCACCCCCTCATCATCATAGTCTGTAAGCTCTTGTGTCCCCCCTCATCATCATAGTCTGTAAGCTCTTGTGTCCCCCCTCATCCTCATAGACTGTAAGCTCTTGTGTCCCCCCTCATCCTCATAGACTGTAAGCTCTTGTGTCACCCCCTCATCATCATAGTCTGTAAGCTCTTGTGTCCCCCCTCATCATCATAGTCTGTAAGCTCGTGTCCCCCCTCATCCTCATAGACTGTAAGCTCTTGTGTCCCCCCTCATCCTCATAGACTGTAAGCTCTTGTGTCCCCCCTCATCCTCATAGACTGTAAGCTCTTGTGTCACCCCCTCATCCTCATAGACTGTAAGCTCTTGTGTCACCCCCTCATCCTCATAGACTGTAAGCTCTTGTGTCATCCTCTCATCCTCATAGACTGTAAACTCTTGTGTCACCCCCTCATCCTCATACACTGTAAACTCTTGTGTCACCCCCTCATCCTCATAGACTGTAAGCTCTTGTGTCACCCCCTCATCCTCATAGACTGTAAGCTCTTGTGTCACCCCCTCATCCTCATAGACTGTAAGCTCTTGTGTCACCCCCTCATCCTCATAGACTGTAAGCTCTTGTGTCACCCCCTCATCCTCATAGACTGTAAGCTCTTGTGTCACTCCTCATCCTCATAGACTGTAAGCTCTTGTGTCACTCCTCATCCTCATAGAATGTAAGCTCTTGTGTCACCCCTCATCCTCATAGACTGTAAGCTCTTGTATCACCCCCTCATCCTCATAGACTGTAAGCTCTTGTGTCACTCCTCATCCTCATAGACTGTAAGCTCTTGTGTCACCTCCTCATCCTCATAGACTGTAAGCTCTTGTGTCACCCCCTCATCCTCATAGACTGTAAGCTCTTGTGTCACCCCCTCATCCTCATAGACTGTAAGCTCTTGTGTCACCCCCTCATCCTCATAGACTGTAAGCTCTTGTGTCACCCCCTCATCCTCATAGACTGTAAGCTCTTGTGTCACCCCTCATCCTCATAGACTGTAGATTAGAGTCTATGGAAGAGTAAAAAAAGGGGGGGGGGGGGGTTTTAGCCAAAAATCCGCATCATGATGACATCATATAAGGTGAAACCAAATCTGCATGAAAAACGGACATAAAAACTGCAGATTGAATGCGGATTTTCAGTGTATAAATCCGCAACGTGTGCAGATTGTCGCAGAGATTAGTGTAAATTTAAAAAAAACACATGCAAAAATCCGCGAGGACGCACAAGAAAAATAACAAGATCATAATTCCATTTTTCCGCGCTTAAAACCGCACCAAATACCTGACTTTATCAAGATCACATTCACGTTACAGCTATGATATTACACTGCAGTGATTTCCTGTGGGTGAACTCAAGGAATACGGAACCTGCGCAGATAGTCTAACTCCTAAGCAGGGGTTCTGCACGGCACCAAGCAGTTCTGCAAGTGGTGTACACTGCCGGGTCAGCCAGTACCGGGTATGGATCATAAACAGAGTATAAAACGGCAGCCGATATCTCATGATCCTTCACTTTGTGCTGCAGAGTTTCTCTGGTGAATGAACCTTCATGCAGCATCCTGCCCCGGTCACGTTCATGGCCCAGTAATGGCCACTAGTCCTACCAGCCGCCCCTCGGACCTACACCCACTTCCATCAACTTAACCCCTTCCTATCTGCACTCAGTGTAACAGCTGCCAAAGCTGCTTTGTGTCATCTAAATGCATCGGCCACGCAAGGCTACAATAAGCGCAACACAACGTTACAGCCGTATACACAGAGCTGTATACACACGGCCGTATACACAGAGCTGTATACACAGATTATACACACGGCCGTATACACAGATTATACACACAGCCGTATACACACAGCCGTATACTCAGATTATACACACGGCCGTATACACACAGCCGTATACTCAGATTATACACACGGCCGGTATACACAGAGCTGTATACACAGATTATACACAGGGCCGTATACACAGATTATACACCCAGCCGTATACACAGATTGTACACACAGCCGTATACACAGATTGTACACCCAGCCGTATACACAGATTGTACACCCAGCCGTACACACAGCCGTATACACAGATTGTACACACAGCCGTATACACAGATTGTACACACAGCCGTATACACAGATTGTACACACAGCCGTACGCACAGCCGTATACACAGATATGTGGAAACACGCAGGTACATCCTCCCCTCGCAGCGCTCGTCACTTACCATTGCTTGGGCTGGTAGCGCCTTGCAGGGCTCTTCCTAGTGCTGTGTTACAGTACGGCCATTGTGGGTGTACTGATAACGCGAGATTACACTGAGGAAGGGGAGGGTGCTGCTGTCTCCCAGCATGTAGGTGGGGGAGGGTGCTGCCTGCTAACATGGAGGAGGGGAGGCTTTGTCTGCACCCAGTGGTGAGGATGATACTGCAGCTCATTGCTTCACAGAGGAGGAACTTGTGACGTCCGCCATAGAGAACGTGCGTGTCTACACCTTGTCATGTACACGTGTGTGACAATGGAGGCTTCTGTGGACGACGCGTTGTCTCCTTAGGAGCGCAAAATAGTAGTAGGAAATCGAAAACTTATTGGTGGACATTTACTTAAAATAAACAAAATGTTTTATTATAATAAGTGACACTGATGCCTGTGAATGTAATCCTTTATTGTGTACAGGGATGGCCATGTTCATACAGGAAGTGTCTTTGTTTACAACCCTTTTTTTTTTTTGTTTGAATGCAAATATCTTTATTCAGAATATTCGCACAGAATTTACAAACAATGTGCGCCATGACAAAGCTCAGGCCTTGTACAAAGCAAATAATCAATTAAGATTCACTCCTAGCACTGCAGACACAATGTACAGGGGACCCCCCTGGGGCGGCATTCACACATTCAGGTTTTCACATGCAGTTTTTGTAAGCCAGCAGCCGGCGTGTGTAACAATGGGTGAGAATATATTAGTGAGAGAAGCTGCTTCTTTTTTCCACTGGTTTGCACAGCGAAAACTGCATCTTAAAAGCTGAACTCATGTCTCGCAACCGTCCCGGATCCAGCAGGATAGGCCCCGATTTTGGGCTCTGTTCTGCCCGGCGGGAAATATGATCAGGGACGTCAACTCTATCGGCGTTCTCTGGACGCCAGTAGAGTTGGTTGAATTTTTATGGTGATACAAAGAGCCATCAGCTCACACTCCTACCACGGGGTCTCTGCCGTGTCCGCACACAGCGACATCACAAACCGCTGCTGTACTGCAGAGGAGGAGGCAGGATGGCAGCGGGGAAATGAGGAAAGGTAAGTACAAGTTATTTTTCTTCAACAAAAGAAGGGCCATAAGACCGGGAGCAGAGAAGGGGGCACAAATAAATATATACAATAGAAAGCGGGCAGAATAGGGGGCACAATAAGAGGGAGAAGCAGAAGTGGGGATCATAATAAGAAGTAGAGTATAGAGGGAGCACAATAATAGGAGGAGCAGATGAGAGGGGTGTCCTCAATAAGAGATGGAGCACATAAGAGTATTAATAAGGACGGGGGAGCAGAGAAATGGGGACCAATGAAAGGAGCAGAGATAGGGATCGCAGTAGGAGTGGAGGGGGAACGGGGCATTGTACAGGGTGAGCATATTTGGTGTAGGAGCCATCATTCTAGGTATTATACTGTGTGGGTGGGGCAATGGGTGTGGTTTATCATGCAAAATCATTTGTGGCGCGCCCCTCTTTTTGTCCCACTCTCTTTCCAGGGAAACGCATGTGATTGTTAAGCCGATCCCATGCGTTTCTCTGGAAACACGTGTGGGCTCGGGCCGAGGATCTTCCCCTGTGCGCTAGCGTCGCGTTATGAACGGACGCCTAGCGGTACGTGTGACCGCGGCCTAACTCAGAATACAAACAAACAAGTTCGATCAAACCAAAAAGCATGACTGCACGGGGGCAGGCGATACAGAATGTGCAGACGCGGGGCTAGAACACCTGCACTGGCCCACTGGACTGCACAGCCTGGCACCACTCCCAAACGGGGTAGGGGGCTGAGATGTCGCAGGGAATTGTGCCTAAGGGTGAAGACACACATGGCGGTTTTTTGGCCCGTTTTTACTAAGTGCGTTTTCAGATCGTTAAAAACGCATGCGTTAAACGCATCCGTTTTTTAAAAACGCATCCGTTTTTTAAAAACACGTGCATTTTTGTCCGTTTTCCGAAATTGTGCAATGAAAAACTGACAAAAACGCATGCGTTTTAAAAAAAACGGATGCGTTTTTAACGATCTGAAAACGCACTTAGTAAAAACGGCCCAAAAACGCCATGTGTGTCTTCACCTTAAATCTCGTAAGCCACGATAAATGTGGCCCTTCAGGTATTTCAGTGGAAATATATATGTGACCGGACCAAGCCCCTTCCTGTTGGGTTTGCATTGAGCTTCAAAAGCACAATTCAGACCCAACATGTGAACGCGGCCTTAGAAAGCCTTGTCAGGGCAACTGAATATGAATAGCAAAAGCAAGATAAAATGGGTGGCTCAGTAATCCCTACCGGCAGAAAAATACTTACCTCTATCCATGAGGACATAACGGCTTGAGAAGTGGAGTTGGGCCTTCACAATAGACCAATACAATACAAGAACGCAACCAGTCCCTCAGTAATTCCTACTGGCACCAAATATCCCATATACCACACGAACATTTATAGAGTAACCGCATAATAACTTGTAGGAAGAGTCACCATGGAGTTCTGCGTTTAGAGGCGGCAGATCATCACCTGTGACGTTTAACTCAGCGGTAATATCCAAAAGAAAAACTGTCCCCCACTAATACTGTGCAGGGGAATGACTGATTTCTTAGTACATGGAGATCCTCCACTGCCATCATCCTCCAAAATGGCTGCTGCTCATTTGTAATCAGTAAAACAATCCCCCTCCCAATACACACAGGTGAATAGAGGAGGCGGGGCTCTGGATAGACAGCCCACTTTTACAGCAGTCCTGTTATTGGGGGCAGCCTGTGCTGAAAGTGAGCTCCCTCTGTTGGTCAATTGTGAGAAAATGTTAAAAACTTGCGACATATCATTAATATTTCCCTTAATATGAAAAAAAATATATATATATTTGAACTAAAAAAAAAATTTGTATTGTTATTTTTTAAATGTTGACCTACAAAAGATTTTCATTGGACAGAACCACGGTGAACTGCAATGCTGCAAAAAACAGAAGAAAAACTAACTTCAAATTCAGAAGTACAAATAAAGAACAATAAATTATTTTTGTAGCTTTGTTAGGATCCATTGCTGTTCTTTCTCTGATTTATGGCAATTTTTTGCCATTTGCAAAGGAGTAGGGTGTTATTGGGTTAGAGCGCGTTCACAAGTACAAGTGGGAGGGGCTTGACCCAAACGCATATGCGTTTCCACGGAATTTAGAATGAGCAACACATGTTTTGCATGTCAGAAAATGTGTCGCACCAAAAAGCATGTGTTTCAGTGGATACGCATTTGGGTCAAGCCCCTCCCACTTGCACTTCGGATGCTTTAAAAAAAAAAACTTGTGAATGCTCCCTTAATATCATTTTCTCCCAGTGGTTAAGGAGAGGAAATTTTCAGAATCTGTACCCTTACCAGTGGCTGCACCTCGATATTTCCATCGCAGCTTTTCATCTTCTGTTGTCGATCATTTGGAGGACACCAACATGAGACGTCACCTGAGGAGTAGCTGAGTTATAAGAAATCTATCATCAAAATCCATCCTGATAACCCGGGACACTTACTCATAGATCCAGGCCTCCTTTCTTCTAAAATCAAGTTTTTAAATTATGCTTATTAGCATAAAGTGTTCCAGAGCCCCTCTGTGCTGCAGAGTGCAAAAGCATTTCTAACCTTCCTCCTACCCCCTCTTAAATCTCACACTGAGAGGGGGAAGTGCTCCTGCACAGTGTAACAGCCCATGAAGCTTCAGCACGGAGGGGCTCTTTTGCCGCACCCTTCATGCTCATTACCATAATTTTAAACGTTGATTAGTTGATCTAGGAGTAATGCCCCTGGATTTTGATGTTAGATTTCCTCCTTTTGTAACACCCATTTTCAGTTGATGATTTTGGGGTCCACGGGGTGACATCACACGGGCCACACAGAGGGCTCTCTAGTCCCCACTGCTGTCCTATAACCTGCCATAGACTTGTACTATTACACCAGCTCCTTCATAGATGACAGGCAACGTGTTGGATATGTTAAGGCTTTTACTAGATTCGTAAAAATGTATAGACAAGAAAGCACTGAAGCGCTAGAAGTCAATTAAAAAAAGACCAAATCTGCGTCCTTCATTTACACCCAAATAAAAAATAATAAGTTATATTTTTATATTTATATATAAAACAAAATGCTTGGCGTGTAATCCCATAGAAGCTTCTCACAGTCCCTTCTCTCTATAGAAACATCAGTCCAGACAAGTGCAACTCCCATCATTGTCATGAGAGGAGGACAGGGAGCAGTGGTAGGTGGCCGCGGCGGTGCTTGTGTGCAGGTAGGTAAGGCAGAGTCTTCAGAGTTTGATGAATGCATTGTCCTGCGTCTGCATGGCGTCACCGAGAGGAAAAAGCGTAGAGATGGCGAGATCCACAATGCCCTGGCAGAGCTCTGCGTACAGTTTCCTGGAGAGAAGATGGATACGGAGGTTGGAAATACAACGTTTGGTAGTGGAGTATAAAAAGAGCACAATTCTAGATTAATTTTGATGTAAAAAGGAATCTAGACCGGTTTTGAAGCTCTCTGCTATTCCTGCTGTGACCAGCTCCTTAGCTCAGCTATTCTACAGATTCACAGTTCTTATGCTGCATTCACATGGGCGTGTGCTCGCCCCCGGCCAAAGCTCGCTGCTCACCCCTCCCTTCTGCATTGGAGATCGCACCGCACGGAGGTATGGAACATTGTGCTCACCGTACCGAGCCCGGACGCCATAGCCGTCTATGGGGGACAAGTTTGCCTGACTGTTGTGTGCACGGGGCCTTACACAAGTCTCGTTGCCTCAAACCGCATCAACTCTCACATTTGCGCAGTGAGCTCTATTTGTCGTGTGTAATGACAGTGGAGAAGGGGCGACCTGTCTTCAGTTCTCGATGCACATGACAGGCAGACCGCATATCGCAAGCGCCAGAATTGCTTGCTGAGGCTTGTAAAGCAATAAAATTATTAGGGGAAAAAAAAACACAAAGGAATCGGGGCGTAGCAACAGGGAAGCCATACAAGCTGTTATGGGGCCCACAGTGTCAGGGGCCCTGGGCATCCGACCTGCAAAAAAAATAAATAAATAATGGAGGATGTGCAATGTTATATACATATTATGCTGCACAGGGCACATCTTTTACCGTACACAGCTTAGCCGACAGCTCAGATAAGAAATGTGTAGGAGGTAGAGGGGACTGCAGAACAGCAGGACCAGGAAGCTGCCATCTACTTCCCCAATATGGTCAGCAGCCACTGAGCCCCAGGATAAGAAGACTGACTGACAGCGAACGTATAAATATATGGATGTGTAGGTTTGATGTGCATATACTGCAGGGGCGTACCTGCCATGAGGCAAGTTGAAAATCTCGCCTCAAGCGGCGCGGCGTTCTGCGCCCGCCCATGCTGCCCCCCGCCAGTCCGCCTATGCTGACGCCAAAATCTCCGCCCGTACATACCGCCGCCATGGCTGACACCCCAAGCATGCCGGCTGGCAAATCCTCTTTCCCGCCAGCCGGAACATCCCCCTGAGCACCTGTCTGCTCCCTCCTGGTCTGCTCCACTCTGCTCGGTCCCGCTCCGCACTGCTCCCTCCCTCCCTCCCTCCCTCCCGGTCCCGCTCCGCACTGCTCCCTCCCTCCCTCCCGGTCCCGCTCCGCACTGCTCCCTCCCTCCCTCCCGGTCCCGCTCCGCACTGCTCCCTCCCTCCCTCCCGGTCCCGCTCCGCACTGCTCCCTCCCGGTCCCGCTCCGCACTGCTCCCTCCCGGTCCCGCTCCGCACTGCTCCCTCCCTCCCTCCCGGTCCCGCTCCGCACTGCTCCCTCCCTCCCTCCCGGTCCCGCTCCGCACTGCTCCCTCCCTCCCTCCCGGTCCCGCTCCGCACTGCTCCCTCCCTGTCCCGCTCCCTCCCTGTCCCGCTCCGCACTGCTCCCTCCCTGTCCCGCTCCCTCCCTGTCCCGCTCCCTAACCCCCCCTACCCTCTCCTCCGCTCCCTAACCCCCCCTTCCCTCTCCTCCGCTCCCTAACCCCCCCCCTTCCCTCTCCTCCGCTCCCTAACCCCCCCCTTCCCTCTCCTCCGCTCCCTAACCACCCCCCCCCTTCCCTCTCCTCCGCTCCCTAACCACCCCCCCCCCCTTCCCTCTCCTCCGCTCCCTAACCCCCCCCTTCCCTCTCCTCCGCTCCCTAACCCCCCCCCCCCTTCCCTCTCCTCCGCTCCCTAACCCCCCCCCCCTTCCCTCTCCTCCGCTCCCTAACCCCCCCCCCCCTTCCCTCTCCTCCGCTCCCTAACCCCCCCCCCCTTCCCTCTCCTCCGCTCCCTAACCCCCCCCCTTCCCTCTCCTCCGCTCCCTAACCCCCCCCCCCTTCCCTCTCCTCCGCTCCCTAACCCCCCCCCCCTTCCCTCTCCTCCGCTCCCTAACCCCCCCCCCCTTCCCTCTCCTCCGCTCCCTAACCCCCCCCCCTTCCCTCTCCTCCGCTCCCTAACCCCCCCCCCCTTCCCTCTCCTCCGCTCCCTAACCCCCCCCCCCTTCCCTCTCCTCCGCTCCCTAACCACCCCCCCCCCCTTCCCTCTCCTCCGCTCCCTAACCACCCCCCCCCCCTTCCCTCTCCTCCGCTCCAGGTGGGAGTGGAGAATGCATACAGCGTAACCTGCATGCATTCCTGGAAAACCTTCCTGTAGAATAAAAGAAAATAAAGTACGTTTATCTATGTATATGTACGCAATGTATATGTATGTAATGAGTATATTTATGTGATGTGTATATATATTATATATATTCTGTATGTATTTTATACTACACAGCGGTACGCTATATGCATTTTATACTACATGGCGGTATTCTGTATGCATTTTATACTACATGGGGGTATGCTGTATGCATTACTACATGGCGGTACGCTGTATGCATTTTATACTACATGGCGGCATTCTGTATGCATTTTATACTACATGGCGGCATTCTGTATGCATTTTATACTACATGGGGGTATGCTGTATGCATTTTATACTACATGGCGGTACATTATATGCATTTTGCATTGCTTTATTTTCACACCAAACCAATATGATGGATCTGGTCCTGAAACTCCCTGATATATTACATATATGAGGGGGGGGGGGGGGGTGTCTCTCTATGGCTCACCTCAGGCAGCAGAAAGGCACACCCCTGATATACTGTATGTGTGTATGTATGTGATATGTTTTTGCTGTATGTGTATATATACTGTATGTATGTGTTTATTCTGTATATGGTACTGAATGTATGTATATGCCATATGTGTGTATATACTGTATGAGTGTATATAATGTAAGGTTTATATATGCTGCGTGTTTATATTGTACGTATATTGTATCTTTGTATATATAGTGTGTATAAATGTGTTTACATGAGTAAGAGTGTATAAATGTGTGAATATTTGTTTAGAACTGTATGTGTGTGTATACAAGTATATTAAATGTGAATAATTGTATAAATATGTGTATTAATAGGTATATATTTTTTTAAATGAGCCGATTCAGACATCTGCTATGGGGCCCAGCATCTCCTAGTTACCCCCCTGCAGAGGTAGCTTTAGTCTGTGTTAATAAGTAGCGTGACGCAATACAACCGCTGAGGCTGCGGTCACACGTTGCGTTTACAAACAGTTGAAGAGGAGATTTGCCCAATTATATCGTTGTTTCAACATTGCATTTACAGAACGCAAGTGTAAAAGTGTTAAGCGCACATGTTAACAAAGCGTTAACACGTGTTTTGTAAACGCAATGTTGACAATGTAATTAGGCAAATCAAATTTCAAAACGCAATGTAAACGCCGTGTGTGAACGCAGCCTTATTAGGTTTTCACATTATAACAAGATACTCACTGTGCACAGGCAGGGGCGCCATTGACTTCAAGTAACCAGACCTTCAAGTCTTCATCCACCATGAAATCAAAGCCAAATAACTGGAAACTTTGGTAGGGCAAATGCTTTGTGCTGATCGCAGGTTCTATACATCTCAGACTGACCCTAAATGCAATAAGAGTTGGACTGTGAGGCTTCCTATGAAGACACCTCAGGATAATAACAGTCTGGTTATAGCTTGGACAGTTGAGGAGGACCTGTCACCCAAATTTTTGGCACTAGGAGCCGCTTACTAAAGTAAGCGGCTCCTAGTGCTTAAACAAACGCTGCAGTGTAAGGGTGATGTCACACAGGCCGTTTTTAGTTAGTGCGTTTTCAGATTGTAAAAAACGCATGCGTTTTTTCTGTTTTTCTGAATTAGCGCTATTAAAAACAGACAAAAACGCATGCGTTTTTTACGATCTGAAAACGGCCTAAAAACGCCATGTGTGACATCACCCTTAGAGTGATAACGTTACCGGAAACGCTATCAAATGCTGGGGCGTGGCTAGGGGCGGTGACTGCCGGCCTATGGAGCGAGCGGGGCGGTCCGGGGAAGAGGGTCCGGGTCCGATGATTACATTGTACCCCGTCGCAGTGTTTAATAGCATTACCGGAGGTTTCCGGTAGCGCTATCCTTCTAACACTGCGGCGTTTGTTGAAGCACTAGGAGCTGCTTACTCTCTGATATCATTTGTAAATATATTTTTGTGTCCTCCATTACCTTCTTGGCTGCACATGTCCAGATAGTTCTGGACCGGCTTATCACATGACCAGTGTGATGGGATATACATGTCTGGGGCAAGGGGTTTTGCTATGTTGTGGAATTATCAAAAATAGAATTCCTTATTGGACCAAGTTGGGGACATCTATTGAACATGTGACCAATTTTGTACATAAATATGTTCCTAAAGGTGGACATGAAATGATGTCCAAATGTGATAACAACCCGCACTGCCAAAAATGTCGTAGAAAGTCATGACACCAGCTTAAAAGAATCTGTAATTAGAAAGCAACCTGCCACTAAGGCTGGTCAAAAACGCATGCGTATTTTGACGGACTACTTAAAAACAGGCCAAAAAGGGGTTCAAAACGCCACGTGTGCCACCACCCTGCGTGTGACACATGTGGTGGCGTTTTGAACTCGTTTTTAAGCAGTCCGTTAAAAAAAAAAGTATGCGTTTTTCAAAACGTAGCAGTTTTTGACCGTTTCCTCCAATTATCTTAAGATAATTGGAAAACGGACAAAAAACGCGTGCGTTTTTTAACGGACTGCTTAAAAATGGACTAAAAACGGCTTCAAAACACCACATGTGCCATCACCCTTAAGGCGCAGTCACCCATACCGCTAGGACGGGGGTAGGTTTGTGCGTATCTATGGAAACACAAGCGATCGGTAACTAGAACCCGGTGTCTTGCTGCAATGTCAGAGCTTCCGCTATCGGGGGCTACCTTATTATTTCCTTGATCTGCCATAAGATGCTGTTTTCTAGATTAACATTCAAGGAGGTCATAAGATACTGATTGAAGTCTTCGAAGAACATCTCGTTTCCATCCTCGTATCTCCCGTAGTTTTTCGAATGTTCCTTCTGAATGCAGTGATTGGTTAAGTGGCTCGTCATGTCCTCAAAGTCCGAGTCGTTGTAAGGTTCAGAGGACGTTCTCAAGACTCCCTCACGATACAGGAAAATGTTATACTGACTGTCCACAAGGACCCAGCTCCTGCAAGACAACAATCCGGATAGAAGACAATCCAAGAGACTGAAGCTCAGCAATGGGAGAAGAACGCGGGGCCGGCACTAGCACTGGGCATACCTGAGCAAGTGTCAGGGCCCAGAGCTGCTGGGGGGGGGGGGGGGCCCACATAAGGAATCCATGGGGATGAGGGGGGCTGTATCTAATGGATTCATAGGGTGTGAGTGGGGCTGTATATAAAATACCCATGAGGGGGCTGTAAGACTGTTTTCGTTTCCAAATTTTCTATACCGCCAAGTGAGTTAACTGTAATGGGGCCCACTGAGGCTCTGTCACCCAGGGGTCAAATGAAACCTGGAGCTGATCCTGGATTAACATATCATGTGTAGGACCTTTTAGTCGTTCAAATACACCCGGCTGCTCACCTGTCTTGCGTTTTGCTGGACGACACAACTTGTGACTGGCTGTGTATGGTTGTATGGTAAGTAGTTACCTTATGGGATCTACTATCACCAGCCCTGAGGATTGTAGATACCGGTTTCAGAAAAAAAATATTCCCTTTGTTTGGCGTCACCCACTGAGGATCTGGATAACTATAATTATTTTCCAATTCGTTTGATAAACGACGCGTTTCAGATCAGTGCAGTTCACAGGTGAGGTCACCTGAAAAATTGTAGAAAAAGAAAAAACCAGTCCAAATCAAGTGACCCTCAACCTGTGAGTGAGGTCAGACCTGTAAACCCCTCTGAATAAACCTGTAACATGCTGCCAATATCATCCCGACTCAGACCTGAAACGCGTCGTTTCATTTCTAAGGAACATTAGGAAATAATTAGAGTTGTCCGCATCCTCGATCGACACCAAGGGAATTTTTTTGTTTTCTGAACCCATTATCTCAAACTGGCAAGCACCAGGTTACTAGGAGATAGTTTTATACCAAAATACTTTGCTGCCGACACATAAACCACACTTACGCCAATCATTTTTTGGGAATGGGGAAAAAACTGAGTGACGCTATTCCCACTAGGGTAGGAGCCCATGAGGGATTGTTTAACATCAGATGGTTTTGCAGTTTTTCTGTTGTTGGTCCTTCACTCTGGAGTACCAATTATAATGAGCTTTTCTAAATCCTTCCCCTTTGCTACAAGTAACAGCTTTTGGGTGGATCCTGCACAGCAGCGCTTACGCAGAGCAGTTCAGAAGGGCTGTAGAGCAGTTCTGAGTACAGGGTAAATTTCACCTCCTTGGGTAATATGGCTCATTTTTAAAAGTTGTAACGATATACACAAAAATGTATGATTCCACCGAGTCCTGGAGATCCCCGGCCCAACAACAAAAGAACGATCAGTGAATCTATTTTACCTGATATCAAATTTGCGGTGTCCTGGTTCTAGAAGCAGAGGGTTTTCTAGGTATTTCTGGATCACGTGAACTTGGCCTTGATTGTCAATAAAGTCTAGGAGTTGTGTAGCATCAGACGATATAAGAATTCCTTCCCCTAAAAAAAAAAAAAAAGTTACACGTTAAAAATACATTTATTAAAAAAAATATAAAATTTTTTAAATCTACTGTATAGGTTGGGATGTTACAGATGAGACTGATCAGTACGTCATTTTGAAGAAGTGCAGTTGATCTTGATGCACCTGCGAGCATGACTAACGCTATGTTTTTTTAAGACGCGTTCTGCATATAGTGAAAAGCTTATGGTGTATAATGTGAACGTGTCTATAGACATGAACTTTGCATCTGTTCAATGTATGTTGCATCCAGCACAAAACATTGGCTGAGAAAAAAAAAAAAAAGCACCAAATATCACCGTGCTGGAGGGAGCAGTATATGCTCGGCGGAGGCCATGGACGGATGCCACTGTGTAGCACCCATGCCAGGCTTCAACTGAGCGTACGCCGTAGGCTCTTCTCTGGTGATGTAACTATCCACATATGGAGACACCTGGAACATGGCAGAAGCAAGAGATTGTGTTTTGCTCCTCTCGATTTCAGGGTGGTTGTGCAGAATTGGAGGAAGTATTCGGCTGTAGTCCTAGTCCTCTGTTGTAAGGATATGTCAGGAATCCTTCTATCCGATCTGTAATATCCCTACAATAGCAAGAAGCCGCCTAAAATGTATGTGATTTTAGTCCAATGGAACACAACTGTTACTTTGTCCATAGGTTTGTTCTTAAGTTGAATTTGTATGTAAGTCGAAACTGTATATTTTATTATGGTAGATCCAGACAAAAAAATTTTTTGCCCCAGTGACAATCGGCGTTTCAATTTTTTTAGCTGTAATAGGACCAAGGATTATCAATAATCCTTCACTACAGACACCTTACAGCTGATCATTGCAATCTGGGACTATAGTAACATCCAGAGAGGTCACCAGAGGTCAGAGGAGGCAGAGGGGTTCGTCTGTAAATTGGGTGTCCTTAAGTAGGGGACCGTCTGTGTCTAGTAGATGCAGGTGAAGGTTCGGAAAAACACGACATTCTCTCCATTCCGCCGACACCTTAAATCCAACGGTGGAAGAAATCCCGAGCACATGGCGGCTCTAAATAATAGACGGGAAGTCGGAGGCTCCATCTATAATGGACATAATGGACCTATAATCCTGGACATGTAACAAGTAGCAAGTCAGAATTTCTGGTGCACGACATTGAAATGGCAATTTTTTTGGGGTGGGGGGAATAATTTCTCCTAAGAGGCATCAATGAATATTTTGTGAAGTGGATTGGGAAGCTGGAAATTTTTTTTTTTTTTTTTTTATGGATGGCAAAATGGTAAAATAAAAGTGCTGTTACCACATTTCTTGTTTGGTGCAAAATTTGATTTGACCACTAAATCTAAGGAGTTAAATGCTGCGACAGTCAGTCCTCCTGTCCGAGAGGGTTTTTTTTTAGATCTTCTTTTGTGTCTGCATTGCTATACAAGGGCGTGTGACTGTGTTGAGGGGGCCCAAGTCCTTCCCAGGTGCAGGGAACTCCCTGTGCACATAGGCCGGATTATCATTCTATGGGGAGGGGGGGCCCACAAAATTTGCCAGTTAGGGGCCCCAAAATTCCTAGTGATGGCCCTGTGCTTTACGTCAAAAGTAGAACATGTCCTGCTTTGATATAGACTTTGATTGGAGTCTATGGGTGCGTGAAGATGGATAGCACGAGGATGCGTCCTAGAGTGGTCAGTTTTCCTTCGAGGTGGGGGTCACATGTGGCCTTTGAAATAAGTTTACAAACACAATGAAAACGCCCAGGGGTGCACTCTAGCCCGATCGCGTTTCTATTGAAATAAATGCAATCGCCAACCAACATTGTGTACATGCAAAACACCGGGCGATGGTCAACGATTGCATGCGTCTCCAATGGAAACAGATATGTGATCAGGTCCGACCCCCGTCCTCAGGTGGTTGCATTGTGTTTGTCAATGTGATACCAACGTCATTTGTGACCGCACCCTGCCCGAGTTGCACTATGAATTGTGTTGGAAGTCGATTTTGGTCTGTCAAAAATGCACAAGTTTGATTAACGTATGTTCAGAGGGTAGCCCCTATCCACAGTGTCGAGACCCCCACAGATCGCGACAACGACCCCTCGTCATTTCATAAGGGTAACGGAGCAGACGGCCGCAATTGACCGTTCTGCTCCATTAATCTCTATGGAGCTGATGGAGATCGGTGAGCGCCGTGCACAGCAATTTCCGTCAGTTCCATAATCTGCTCCATTAGTCTGAGGAGCAGTGAAGGGACGGTCGGACCCCTCGTTTTTGCAATCTGTGGGGCACTCAGCACTGAGACCCCCACTGATCAGCAAGTTAGGCCCCATCCCCGATCAGCAAGTTAGGGCTTAACTTGTCTTCGTGGGAAAACGCCCTTTAATGGATAGTTATTATCAGGGTTCTGATAAATATTTGCAAGCCCAAACCTGGAAGGGATCTTATAGAGGTGTAAAAATATAATGTAGTAATTTGAACATTCTTTGTATTCGGGATCTTTTGATTTTGACCTCCACATTCTGATGCAAAATACTGACCAAGATACTTCCGCATGAAAATCAGGACACCTCGGGTAGGGTCATAGTTCTGCCCCAAACTTACCTTTGGCACCGGATGAAGACTTTGCTATCCACACATTTCCTTTCCCACTTTCCTTCCTCCCATTAAAGGATTCCAGGAACTCTTCCCGCTCGTCTGTCCGGCTGCTGTTGATCAGATCCTGGAGTCCGTTCTTTCCTTTTGCCACCGGAGACTTCTGATTGGTCGGGTAAATGACATAGGATTCTGGGAACCAGGTGCAGGAGCCCGAAAGCTCAGGACTCGTTTTGATTAATCTGTAAAATACATGATGAAGATTATAAATACAATGTATCCTTCTCGGCATAATAGCTGTATACTATAGCACCCGTATATATATATAGTAGCATCACAATAAGATCTGTGCAATGCGGACGCAATAACATTCTAGAACATTAGATAATGGAAATCAAACTTTTTGATCCTCCCTTTTTCCGTCTGACAGGCTAAAGATTTCCTATAGCTATATCGGGGTTCACAAACTATAGGGATCATAGGGCTGCATTCTCATTCCCCTTCAAGTAACCTACACCCTAGAAGCACCAACTAGCGCAGAGCTGCATAAACAGGTCACCCCAAAGCAGCTCTAAATATGACCCCAGAAATCATAACCAATACAAACCAGAGACCAGGCTGTAATAGAGCCCCCAGACCAAATTATAAATACACTGCCCAGACCAGAGCATCATTAAACTTGGTACAACCCCTTTAAAAGAAATCATCCACATGAATTTAGAGGTTTTATCCCAAACCCCTTTAACATGATCTGTTTTTCATTTGCTTTTATTGGCTTATTCTTCAATTTAAAAAAAATACTTTTAAATGTATGCAAATGAGCCTCAGGAGCTCCTGTGTACATCAAAGAAGCACCTTCTGGCTCTGTTGGCTGCTAATTATTTCCGCCTTCCGTCACTGCTTATACCTCTCCCCCGTCGATTGCCAGAGAGGCGGTGACAGTTGATGGAGCCAGAAGGGGCTTCTGTGATGTACACAGGAGCCCCTGAGGCTCATTTGCATAATTTTTTAAGTCCCTTGAAAAAGATGCCATTAACAGATAAATGATAGATCCTGTTTGAGGGGGCAGACACCAGTCTGTGAGTATATTTGGGCTAAAACCACTAAAGCCATGTGATTGATTCCCTTTAAACACCTTTTAGGACACATAGGAGGACGGCCATTAATACACGGCAATGGAGCAATAGTGCGGTGTATTAAGTCACCGATCCCAGGTGTGTTGGGCTGAGACCGGTTCTGTATCGTCATTGTGAGAATGGAAGTGACCAGCACCGACGTCCCGGACCAAGGTAAATATAGGCTCTTATCATTGTGTTACTCTATACATCCCAAAAGATACAAAACAAAGGCCACTTACTTGACCAGAGAAGCTTTTCGGCAGAGTTTATCTGCTCCACGATAGTAATTTACCAGCTGCACCAGACCGGGCTCATGACCTGTACAACACACAAGAGGTGGAGGGATCACTGACACCTCGTAGGGAGCGAGTCCCTACGTCTGAAAGGAACTGATAGAGGGGAAAGACGATACATGGACGGGACTGGGCAAGAAGGAGAGACCAACCCATAATAAGAGGAGAAAGCAGAATATAATGGAATGGAAGCCGCTGGATTGTAACATTGTATAATGGGAATGGATTCTCCGGGGATTACTGAGAATTTTGTACATTCACTGTCTGAGATGACTGCGCTTTATTCCTTCCAGCTCAGAGGCCAGAAACAGAGGACCAGCTCTATAATCATATTATACATCATTAATAATCAGCTCTGCAGCTTCTACATTGTATCTCTCCTCGGAAATTCCGCCTGGAAATAAATGAATAACCGAGAATTGAGGAGTTCTTGTTCCATAGAGGTTGGATCTCTGTGGATGTTACTACTGTCACTTGTGTCACTTACTGGACTGCATTACCCTGTGCGGTTATTCATATAAAGGACAAAGCCGACGCCCAGTTGTCAATTTATTCTTACATTTCCAGAACAAAACTGACCATCTAACTAATAGAGCACAATATCCCTACACCACTATTCTCCTGCCTATGCCACTCTGATGTCATATCCAACTTAATGGGGTTGTCCCAAAATTATTCAAATCTACATCATCTAAATAATCTACACTTTTTTGACATTTCATCACCCAATAACAAGCGATGAAAAGGTTGTACAGTTCCCAAAAAGGTATCAATGAAAACATCAGCTCGTCCCACAAAAAGCAACACCGTACTCCGCCCTGAGCGTCCCAGTATGAAAGATAGACGGGTGTCAGAATACGGCAACGCAAAGATATTTTTTTGCCAAAGTTTTTTTTTTTTTTTTTTAACAGTCAATAAACCCGACTATATCTAAAAACTTGGGATCTACACGATTGTTCTGACCCAAATAATAAAGTGACTTGAACCGCACAGGGAAAGCTGTTGAAACACTGCATGCTAAAAACAAAAATGGCGCAAGCGCTGTGTTTTTTTTTTGGCAGTTTCACAGACTATACACCCCCCTCAGCACGGCCAGCGAGCAAAACTACGCCAGGTCAGACTTGGCGTAGTTTTGCGTAAAAAACCAGCGAACAACAGTTTTGCAAATGAACGCAGGAACGGGAAGGGAACGCCAAGTGCCCTCCACCGGCCGCCGCACCCTGCTATGCCCCCTCCACGCTCCCATATAGCGTGGAGGTGGCGTATTCACGTGTTTATTCCTCTACTTCTACGACAGAAAACTGGCGTAGAAACAGTGGCCTAGAAGTCCAATTCATCCGGCAGATAACAAGAACTTTATGGATTTGTAAAAAATAGAAAAGTTATGGCATTCAGGATACGGGAAGTGAAAAACGGAAACGCAAAAGATAAGTAGAGATGCTGCAGCGCAGAATATATGACTTCTTTCGTCCCTATTCACACAACGCTGCAGCAATTGCTCATCTCTATTGTATAGAAAGTCCAGAGCACAAGGCACATCACAATACTGCAGCGCTGTGTGAATAGGCACGAGAGAAGTGACAAGATTCTGCGCTGCAGCAGCTCTGGCTCAGGTCCGCACGCTGGTGCAGGAGGCAACACCCAATCGCAGATCCTCGGGATCCAACTTTCCTCATTGCTGCGGCAGATGTTACATTGTATCTGCGCTCTTTACTATGAACTTTTATTCCCCATTCCGTGGATATCCAAATAATCCGTTACTGGGATTCAGGATTATAGTTACAGTGTTACAATGTGTTACAAAAGGGAGAATCGCTACATGTAACCCCAGGCTTGAAGGGTTAAACCGGGGGGGGGGGGGGTGATGTCAGGATGATCCCCACCACTCACCCAACCTCCCGAATGGCAGCCGGTTCCTCTCCCCCAGCATGAGGTTGAATCTGGGATTGTCCTTCTTCAGCCGCTTCCATTGTCCGGTGGCGCTCAGGATCTTGGAGACCTCGGCGTACACGGTGCTGTTCTCATCCCTCACCACAAAGGTATACATCTCCGGCAGGGCGGATGGCAGGGGTTATACTCCGCTCTATTGTTGTGCTGCCCATGCAGCCGGCGCCAGCGCAGGGAGGATATCGGATCCTGGACTAATCCATCTCATCAGAGACAGAACCACCGGATAGGAAGGAGCAGCTGCTGCCCCACGGATTCTATATCCAGCTGACCCCTCCCGGGAGGCGGAGCCATAGGGGGAGGGGGGGCGGGCAGCATGGCAGGCGTAGGGGACAGCCTCTCCCAGTGCACCGTACATCAGGACAGACTACAGTGCTGAGGCTGCGTTCACACCTTCAGGTTTTCAGATGCAGTTTTTGAAGCCAAAAGCAGATGTGGATCATAATGGATCATTCCACATTTCATGGGGAGAAGCTGCGGCTCCTCTTTTTTCACTCCACGGCTGGTTTGGACGTCCGAAACTGCATGTGAAATACTGAACATCCGCTTTTTGGCCGTTTTTTAACCTTTACCATGCATTTGGCTGCTTAGAACCTGTTAATTAAGATAATCAGGAAAAACGGACCAAAAACGCCATGTGTGCCATCACCCTCAGGGCGCGTTCACACGTTGCGTTTTGGTTGCGTTTTCATTGCATTTGAAACGCATATACAACAGCTGATGTGATGTAATTTGCCTAATTACATTACCGTTTACGTTTGTAAACGCAATGTTAACGCACGTGTTAACAAAACGCATGCGTTAACATCGCGTTTACGATGCGTTTTGTAAACGGAAACGTTTACAGTGATGTAATTAGGCAAATCACCTCTCCTCAGCTGTTGTATATGCGTTTAAAACGCAATGAAAACGCAACCAAAACGCAACGTGTGAACGCGCCCTCAGGCCACATACACACGTCCATTTTTTCGGATGCAGTTATTGATATCCAAAAAAGAGGAGGTGCAGCACCTTTCAATTATGTGTCTTATATTGATCCATCCGTGCTTTGGGGCGCTGTCACATGTGTGCGTTTTGCGTTTTGAACCGCATTACGACCGCTAAGAAGACGTGATTTGCCTAATTACATTACTATTAACATTTGTGTTTACAAAACGCAGTGGAAATGCGCGCGTTCACGTTTGCGTTTTGTTAACGCATGCGTTAGCGTCGCGTTTGCACTGCGTTTTGGAAACACAAATGTTAATAGTAATGTTAATAGTAATGTAATTAGGCAAATCACGTCATCTCAGCGGTTGTAATGCGGTGCAAAACGGACTGCGTGACCGCGCCCCTCCAAAAACTGCATCTGAATAACTGAATGTGTTCACACGATGCGTTGCGTTACGTTTTTCGATGCGTTTTGTGACACATTCCAAAGGCTTCAGCCTGGATCACATGCTGAGGTTACATTGCGTTTCAACTGCATCTGCTAAGGACATGCAACCGCAGCATCTGATAATGACTGAATGCGTCAAAAAACGCAGCAAAAATATGTGTCGCAACGCTTCGTGTAAACGCGTTCACATGTTTCACAACACATTGCAGCAGTTAAGGAGAGGTGATTTGCCTAGGTACATTATTGTAAGCATGTGTTAACGTTATGTTAACATATTGCTAAAGCACGCGTTAACGTTGCATTTATGATGTGTTTTGTAAACGCAAATGTTAACAGTAAATGTCATTAGGCAAATCACCTCTCCTCAGCTGCTGTAATGAGTTTTCAAAACGCAACATGCGAAAGTTACGTTTACACACATGCGTACGCATTGTGTTAACGTGTGAGTTTTGTTGACGCAACGTGATTAGGCAAATATCCTCTTCTCTGATGTATTTGAAACTGCATGCGTTAACGCAAACAGAACACGATGTGTGAACACAGCCTTAGGCCGCGGTCACACGTACCGCTAGACGTCCGTTCATAGCGCGACGCTAGCGCACAGGGGGAGGTCCTGGGGCCGAGGACCTCCCCCTGTGCGCTAGCGTCGCGCTATGAACGGACGTCTAGCGGTGCGTGTGACCGCGGCCTCAGAAACAGGACCGCTTATCTGTCCATGCCACCAATTAACCCTTTCACAACTGCCGTATGATTATATACATCCATATTGCACATGCCCCGTGCAGGTAGCCAGAGACCGAGCTGCCACTTTTAAGGGCGTGTTCACACGTTCCGCTAGGCGTCCGTTCATAACGCGACGCTAGCGCACAGGGGGAGGGGCCTCGGACACATCGCATATGCGTTTCCAGAGAAAAAAAAAGTTGTAAAAAAAAAAAAAAGCTGAGCAAAAATTCTTATGGTTTGTATAAACTGTTTAAAAGAAGTGATCCAAAGACCCCGGCCATGGAAGGGTTAAGTGAATGGATTCCGGAGTGGCTACAGTCTGATACATGGATACGTGTGGATATAATTCTTCTATGTATTTATACTTTTCTGTATACCGGGTGTTATACAGAGTCTCTGCACATTCACGCCCACAGCAGGAAGCCCCGCCCACATAGCCCTGGTCACATGATCTCTAGCACCATGTGACCAGTGACATCACAGCTACTTGTAGACCTGACCTTCCAGCGTCTACCCTGACAGTCCCTGCAGCGTCACCGCCAGCCAGCATGTTGTGTGGTCTCCGAGTGTGCGGCAGGTGAGTGCTAGTGGTGCCCATGTTATAGCAGCGGTGCCCCATGTTACACTGTGTGCCCATGTTATAGCAGCGGTGCCCCATGTTACACTGTGTGCCCGTGTTATAGCAGGCTGTGTGCCAGGGGAGTTGCACCGCTTACCCATGTTACAGCATGCGCTGCAGCAGGTGAGTGCTAGTGGTGCCCATGTCCCAGCGTGTGCCCATGTTATAGCAGCGGTGCCCCATGTTACACTGTGTGCCCATGTTATAGCAGCGCCCATGTTATAGCAGGCTGTGTGCCAGGGGAGTTGCAGCGTGTGCCCGTGTTACACTGTGTGCCCATGTTATAGCAGCGGTGCCCCATGTTACACTGTGTGCCCATGTTATAGCAGCGGTGCCCCATGTTACACTGTGTGCCCATGTTATAGCAGGCTGTGTGCCAGGGGAGTTGCACCGCTTACCCATGTTACAGCATGCGCTGCAGCAGGTGAGTGCTAGTGTTGCCCATGTCCCAGCGTGTGCCTGTGTTATAGCAGCAGTGCCCATGTTATAGCAGCGCCCGTGTTATAGCATGCTGTGTGCCGGGGGAGTTGCAGCGTGTGCCCGTGTTACAGCATGCCCTGCTGCAGATGAGTGCTTGCAGTGCCCATGTCGCAGCGCGCCCCCATTTCGCATGTCGCCCATGTCATAGCAGTTCCCTGCGGCAGGTGAGTGCCCGTGTTGCCCGTGTCGCAGCCTGCTGTCCCCCTGCACTGAGCGGATGGCAGCCGCTGTCTCCTCTCTGCCAGTTATGTAACTTTGGACTGTGCCCAGGACGGTGCGGGGGCTCGGGGGCTGCAGTCACAGGGAAATGTCCAGCTGCTTAGAGGAAGAAAGATCTGGGCTGCAGAGCCGCGTTACCCCCGCGCTCCCCTCCGTTACCCCCGCGCTCCCCTCCGTTACCCCCGCCCTCCCCCCCCCCCCTGAAAGGAAGGGGTTGTCCGTTTGAAAACACGGTTAATTTCTTTCCAAAACGGCGCTGCTCCTGTACATAGGTAGTATGTAGTATTGCAACTTTGCGGAAATTTAGTTTCAACCCTGGACACTTCTATCACGTGGCTCCCTCTTTTCTAGACATCGGCGGGGTGTTACTGCTGGCGTTACCTGGTGGCGAGCAGGTTTACTCCCTGCAACGAGCTTTAAAACCTAATCCGTGTCACATGGAGGGCGGCTCCGCAGTCACACCACAACTCCAAAAATGTACAATTTAAAAGTTAAAGCGCAACTAAACATTTTTATATATTGTGTCAGTAAAAGTCATAGTAATCACATTCCGAATATACTTTATTTTGCTTCTTTATAAAAATGTCATTTTAAAGGGGTTGTCCAGAGGTTGAAAATCATGGCTGCGTTCTTCTAAAAGCAGCGCCACACCTGTCCGTGGTTAGTGCTGGTATTGCACCTCTGCTGTATTGACATGGAAGGGACTTAGCTGCATTACCATGCACTACCTATGGTCAGGTGTGGCGCTGTTTTTTGGAAGAAAGTTGTATGTTTTCAAATCATGGACAAGCCCTTTAAGTTTTTTTTTAATAGTGCTATGACTGACGATTGATGGGGACGTACTCGGTGTTTACACATTGAGGCCTCTCTATGGGCTTTTCTATTAACTCAATCAGTCTGTGAATCAAGGACCGTGCGCTCTATGGATTTCATCGACCAATCACAGTGCAGCATGATTACTCAGCCGCTGCTTTTTTGTGGGGAAGAAGGGATTCCTTGCATCATACGTGTCCTGTCCTCCTCAGCGTGGACTGTCTGTGAAACCGGGACCGGCCGTGGTCGTGAGCCCTAAATCTATAAACCCCTACACAATAAGCCCCACATATATCCGCAACGTCTGCAGCGCAAAAGCTTAATAATCTGCTTTGTTTTAATTTTCCTAAATCTAGGACGAGCCTCAGACTGGCTCCGGTTTTGGCCTCCAGACAGAAGCACACGTTACCGGACCTACCCTACGACTATGGCGCGCTCCAGCCTCACATCAGTGCGGAGATCATGCAGCTCCACCACAGCAAACACCACGCCACGTACGTGAACAACCTCAACGTGGCAGAAGAGAAATATGCTGAGGCCATGGCCAAAGGTAAGTGACACCAAGCTCCAGGGCCACCTACAGGCTTTGTATTCTGCTACAACATCTCCTCTGCCTTCACATCTTCTCCTCCTCTGCCTTCACTTTTCTTTCCTCTTCCTTCACTTTTCTTTCTTCCTCCTCCTCTTCCTTCACTTTTCTTTCTTCCTCCTCCTCTTCCTTCACTTTTCTTTCTTCCTCCTCCTCTTCCTTCACTTTTCTTTCTTCCTCCTCCTCTTCCTTCACTTTCTTTCTTCCTCCTCCTCTTCCTTCACTTTTCTTTCTTCCTCCTCCTCTTCCTTCACTTTTCTTTCTCCTCCTCCTCCTCCTCCTCCTCCTCTTCCTTCACTTTTCTTTCTTCTTCTCCTCCTCCTCCTCTTCCTTCACTTTTCTTTCTTCTCCTCCTCCTCCTCCTCCTCTTCCTTCACTTTTCTTTCTCCTCTTTCTCCTCCTCCTCTTCCTTCACTTTTCTTTCTCCTCCTCCTCTTCCTCTTCCTTCACTTTTCTTTCTCCTCCTCCTCCTCCTCCTCTTCCTTCACTTTTCTTTCTCCTCCTCCTCCTCTTCCTTCACTTTTCTTTCTCCTCCTCCTCCTCTTCCTTCACTTTTCTTTCTCCTCCTCCTCTTCCTACACTTTTCTTTCTTCTTCCTCCTCTTCCTTCACTTTTCTTTCTTCTTAGTCCTCTTCCTTCACTTTTCTTTCTTTCTTCCTCCTCTTCCTTCACTTTTCTTTCTCCTCCTCCTCCTCCTCCTCCTTCACTTTTCTTTCTTCTCCTCCTCCTTCACTTTTCTTTCTCCTCCTCCTCCTCCTCCTCTTCCTTCACTTTTCTTTCTCCTCCTCCTCCTCCTCCTCCTCTTCCTTCACTTTTCTTTCTCCTCCTCCTCTTCCTTCACTTTTCTTTCTTTCTTCCTCCTCTTCCTTCACTTTTCTTTCTTTCTTCCTCCTCTTCCTTCACTTTTCTTTCTCCTCCTCCTCCTCCTCCTTCACTTTTCTTTCTTCTCCTCCTCCTTCACTTTTCTTTCTCCTCCTCCTCCTCCTCCTCTTCCTTCACTTTTCTTTCTCCTCCTCCTCCTCCTCCTCCTCTTCCTTCACTTTTCTTTCTCCTCCTCCTCTTCCTTCACTTTTCTTTCTTTCTTCCTCCTCTTCCTTCACTTTTCTTTCTTTCTTCCTCCTCTTCCTTCACTTTTCTTTCTTTCTTTCTTCCTCCTCTTCCTTCACTTTTCTTTCTCCTCCTCCTCTTCCTTCACTTTTCTTTCTTTCTTCCTCCTCTTCCTTCACTTTTCTTTCTTTCTTCCTCCTCTTCCTTCACTTTTTCTTTCTTTCTTCCTCCTCTTCCTTCACTTTTCTTTCTCCTCCTCCTCCTCTTCCTTCACTTTTCTTTCTCCTCCTCCTCCTCTTCCTTCACTTTTCTTTCTTTCTTTCTTCCTCCTCTTCCTCTTCTTCCTCCTCTTTCTTCACTTTTCTTTCTCCTCCTCTTCCTTCACTTTTCTTTCTTTCTTCCTCCTCTTCCTTCACTTTTCTTTCTTTCTTTCTTCCTCCTCTTCCTCTTCTTCCTCCTCTTTCTTCACTTTTCTTTCTCCTCCTCTTCCTTCACTTTTCTTTCTTTCTTCCTCCTCTTCCTTCACTTTTCTTTCTTTCTTCCTCCTCTTCCTTCACTTTTCTTTCTCCTCCTCCTCCTCCTCCTCTTTCTTCACTTTTCTTTCTTTCTTCCTCCTCTTCCTTCACTTTTCTTTCTCCTCCTCCTCCTCCTCCTCTTCCTTCACTTTTCTTTCTTTCTTCCTCCTCTTCCTTCACTTTTCTTTCTTTCTTCCTCCTCTTCCTTCACTTTTTCTTTCTTTCTTCCTCCTCTTCCTTCACTTTTCTTTCTTTCTTCCTCCTCTTCCTTCACCTTTCTTTCTTTCTTCCTCCTCTTCCTTCACTTTTCTTTCTTTCTTCCTCCTCTTCCTCTTCTTCCTCCTCTTTCTTCACTTTTCTTTCTCCTCCTCCTCTTCCTTCACTTTTCTTTCTTTCTTCCTCCTCTTCCTCTTCTTCCTCCTCTTTCTTCACTTTTCTTTCTCCTCCTCCTCTTCCTTCACTTTTCTTTCTTTCTTCCTCCTCTTCCTCTTCTTCCTCCTCTTTCTTCACTTTTCTTTCTCCTCCTCCTCCTCCTCCTCCTCCTCCTCTTCCTTCACTTTTCTTTCTTTCTTCCTCCTCTTCCTTCACTTTTCTTTCTCCTCCTCCTCCTCCTCCTCTTCCTTCACTTTTCTTTCTTTCTTCCTCCTCTTCCTTCACTTTTCTTTCTTTCTTCCTCCTCTTCCTTCACTTTTCTTTCTTTCTTCCTCCTCTTCCTTCACTTTTCTTTCTTTCTCCTCCTCCTCTTCCTTCACTTTTCTTTCTTTCTTCCTCCTCTTCCTTCACTTTTTCTTTCTTTCTTCCTCCTCTTCCTTCACTTTTTCTTTCTTTCTTCCTCCTCTTCCTTCACTTTTCTTTCTTTCTTTCTTCCTCCTCTTCCTTCACTTTTCTTTCTTTCTTTCTTCCTCCTCTTCCTCTTCTTCCTCCTCTTTCTTCACTTTTCTTTCTTTCTTCCTCCTCTTCCTTCACCTTTCTTTCTTTCTTCCTCCTCTTCCTTCACTTTTCTTTCTTTCTTTCTTTCTTCCTCCTCTTACTCTTCTTCCTCTTCTTCCTCCTCTTTCTTCACTTTTCTTTCTTTCTTCCTCCTCTTCCTTCACTTTTCTTTCTTTCTTCCTCCTCTTCCTTCACTTTTCTTTCTTTCTTCCTCCTCCTCTTCCTCTGCCTTCACTTTTCTTCCTCCTCCTCCTCCACATTTGGACCTTTATGTCCTGGATGTGACGTGTAACCTCTCTCTGGGATGCACTTGCAGGGGATGTGACGGCTCAGGTCGCCCTCCAGCCGGCTCTTAAATTTAATGGAGGTGGTCATGTGAATCACGCCATATTCTGGACAAATCTTTCTCCCAATGGCGGTGGAGAACCTCAAGGTCAGTATACAGGGTCACTCATCGTCATGTACCGTATGTGACCGTCCACCAATAAACACGCATGTGCACGTCAGGTGACCTGCTGGAGGCAATAAAACGGGACTTCGGCTCCTTCGAAAAGTTCAAGGAGAAGATGACCACTGCCTCGGTGGCCGTCCAGGGATCCGGATGGGGTTGGCTCGGGTACAACAAGGAAGCTAATCGCCTGCAAGTCGCTACGTGTGCCAATCAGGACCCACTACAGGGGACAACAGGTGAGACCCTGCCCAACCTTCTCCTCTATTGGCTCCTGGTCAAGACGACAGCTTCAGTAATTGATCATTGCCCGGTGCAGGCTTGGTTTTTTGGTGGGCAACTTAAATTTGTGAATGCCACCATTTTGGGGTGTGTAGAATTTATTGATTAATTTTACCCATGGGGTCTACCCATTTTGTAAAAAAAAAAAAATTTTGAGTTCTAACATGAACAAAATTGAACATGTGATTTTTAGCACTTTGATGCCCTCAAAAGGCATGATGTGGGGGGTACAACTTATTTGACCTGTACAGTTCCTGTGTCACCATTACTGGGGCCCTGCATCCAAAAAGTGTCCTCCTCAGACCTGATTGGATGAAGCAGATACCGTGGTCAGCCCAGGGCAGGGCCTGAAACCAGAAACGTGGGAGCCAGGGGGTGGGCGAGGATTAAAGGACCTCTTCTCCCTGAGCCGTAAGACTTGTCTTGTGCGTTGCAGGTCTGGTCCCTCTCCTGGGGATCGATGTGTGGGAGCACGCCTACTACCTGCAGTACAAGAACGTCAGACCCGACTATCTGAAAGCCATCTGGAACGTCATCAACTGGGAGAATGTAACGGAGAGATTCCGGGCCTGCAAAAAGTGACCTCTGCTCCGCCCATGATCAGCACTTAGGACCCGTCATACTGGGGTCCCTGTAGGATTTTGGTTCTTGTCTTCTAGTCGCCTGGTTACAGCACTTATCACATGTCTACGACCCGGGAAGGGTTTTGCTTTGTGTCTTCTGACAATAAACTGGCAAATATTGTTACAAGGTCTCTTATTGCAATATATGTCTCCAGGGTGTCATGGTAAAAGACTGTCGCTCCCCGATGACATCACAGGGAGAGGAAAAACCCAGCCAAAAAATGTAGAGGCCTCCAGCAATTTAATGGTCAGCATTTAATGGGTTAACAGCCACGATCAGTGCTCAACCCACGCGTGTATATGTACCTGAGTCTTTGCCTCATTTGAGAGCTCCAGCCTTTCCCTGTTCTCCCCATGCTGCCCTCTGCATATACACACAGCTTCCCCTCTATCATTGCTCCAGTCCATCCTCATGGCGCCACTGTATTTCTCTCTGTCCTCACTGACAGAGACAGGAAGAGGGGAGGGAGCAGGATGAGTTACAACTCTCCTGCTACAGCTCCTCCTATTCATTGGAGCTCAGGCATGTAAACAAAGAATCCTGGAGAGTCTGCAGGGCTGCTGAATTACTTGAACATTCTGGGATTTCCCACAAGACATGTGGACAACACTTTGAACAGCGCTGCCACTTATTATTTCTTCACAGGGTCTTACAGTTGTATTTCAGTAGATTATGTATCATGCACCAGTCTATAGAAGAATCTGTGACGGGGGCATCATGTAGGTCTCTTGTACATTGGTTAAATATCTAATGCAAGAACCTGCCATCGTTTTCTGTTTTAGAAATGTAGATCCCCTCTTGGACCTGTGTCGGTAATCTATTCTCATTCCAGTGGGATATTTGGCTTCTCAGTATCCTGGTGGCCTGAGCTTTTACACTAATTCTAAGAGCAATGGATACTAGAGATGAGCGCACCTAACGTTCCAGAACATATTGCCGGTTTGGCAGCCGAACAACCAATCCGGCAAATTGACGCCCCCTAACAACTAGCCGTGGCTATGATTGGTTGTTAGGGGCGGCGTCAATTTGCTGGATTGGTTGTTCTGCTGCCAAACTGTAAATACATCCCAGACGTGCAGTGGAACGGGAACGCTGGGTGCGCTCATCTCTAGTAACCAATGCGAACAAAATGGGAACGTTGTGTCCGCTCATCTCTATCGGTTTCTCATTGTCAAGCAAAACCTGGTTCTCCGAGGCACCTGAACTATAAATAAAAAAAATCGAGTTCCCATAATGTTATATACCGTATATACTAGAGTATAAGCCGAGATCCCTTATTTCAACACAAAAAACTGGGAAAACCTATTGACTCGAGTATAAGCCGAGGGTGGGAAATGCATTGGTTACAGCCTCCCAGTATATAGTCTGCAAGCCCCTGTAGCATACAGCCTGCCCAGCCCCTGTAGCATACAGCCTGCCCAGCCCCTGTAGCATACAGCCTGCCCAGCCCCTGTAGCATACAGCCTACCCAGCCCCTGTAGTAGGAAAAAAAATAACACTGTACTCATCTTTCCGACGTCCCCCATAGGTCCTCTTCTGTCTCAGACTGTCTCAGACAGAAGAGGACCTACGGGTGACATCAGAAAGGTGAGTTTTGTCTTTATGTTTTAGTTGACTCGAGTATAAGCCGAGTTAGGGTTTTTGAGCACAAATTTTGTGCTGAAAAACTAGGCTTATACTCGAGTATATAAGGTACTTTTTCTTTAAAGTTACCCATCCCCTCCTGTACCCGGTATCGGTCACCACATCCTGGTGCAGCCAGTTCCATCGTGCCTCCTCTAGGTGTAGAGAAGGTCCTCTTATCTTCATCACTTGTCTAGATGTTTAGAGATCACAACGTCTCAAACCCGCACCCCCCCCCCCCCCCCCCATTATTAAATAATCCAGCAGACTCTAAGAAAATTCTGTAGTAAACTCTAAATTTACAAGTCAAATAAATCACAAAATAATCATAACGAGTAAAGATCAATCCTCACTTTGGCTTCAACTTAAAGTGTCCAACTCTGGATGGAAGAAGGCTTCTCCTCATGAATAGCTCCTCATATGGATGTTCTAGTGGGACTGTCCAATGGATGGGACACGTAAGACCCATCACTGGGCCACCGACAGCCAAACCAAGTCCTGCCATAAGCTGCATCCACGAAAGCCAAGTTCTCCTGTTTCAGAAGTTGTGGCTTTGTCAGCTTCTCCAGTTTTTTAATACTTATTTATGGGAAATATTCCATCCGTTATCCTGCTGGAGGTTCATTGGCTTTGGGTGAATGACGGAACGTTGGAAGAGCCGGCTCCGCTCTTTGGAAGATACACAACCATCTTGGCGTCTGTCGATGGAGTCATGGTCCCGGTTGGAGGTTGATCTCAGAGTCCACCTGATACTTATCCTCCAGTTCTGGATTATGGTCCGTCACCTGGATGGTCCCGTATTCCAGACTCTGCATCTGTAAGTGATGTCTTTCATCGGGGGCATTCTGGTCTCCGGTTCCCCTCACACCTTCCCCATCGGGTTCTTCGTAGTCGTCGTCGCTGTCCTGAAGAATTTGATGAAATTACATTGATCAAAAGATTTGCTTTCGTCATCTCTTATTACCAGATCTCTTCCGAAATCTTATATTGTCTCACCATCTCCTGCGCCCTCTGGTATTCATCGATGGCGTACTGATATTTAGGAACATTGAGACCAAACAGGGTTGCCAGCTGCCCCCCGAGGTAGTCACAAGCTGAAAGGGAAAGAGAAGGGACAGTCTGAGTTATGCTATGGACATATATATATATAGGTTCGGGTCACATCTCGTTTTGTGTATAGGCCAGGAAAGCTCCCGACGTATACGCCCAATGTATACATAGACTTGTACTGGCAGGCGGAGGCAGTGTTTTTGGCTAAGATATGTTGTATTCCGTTCAAAAAGCAATCTACATCTTTCCATCCTGCTGAGTGACGTATACGCTCAGCGGAGGCCAAAGTATAAAGCAGTCCTCACACTGCTGATAGATAAGGAGAAGAGGCTAAAGATGTTTGTCTTATCATCTGTTAGGTGATAAGACATCTATTGACTGTATATATGGGGTTGAATCAGTACAAACTTTTTCAGCTTCTCCTTATCAAGCGAGTACAGGAAGGAAAATTGATTTATATACATGTCTTAGGTCGCGGGCTCTCCCGTGCCCCTCTCCGTCCTCCAGCGCCACTTACCTGTTCCGGCTTCGGTGGTCGGGTGAGTGCGCCGGCTCCCGAAGATTTAAAGGGCCAGCGCACCGTTGATTGGTCATTCCCAGAATCCTTTATAACCCAGCCTCTCCCTTCACACCCGCTGGATCTTTGCGCCTTGTGCCTTTTAGAAAGCTGTCTTCCTGATGCCCTGTGCTCGTGTTCTGAATTCCCGTTGTGACCCCGGTTCTGTGCCTGACTACGTTCCTCTGCTGCCTGCCTTTGACCTTTTGCTACGTCCCTGACTCTGATCCGGTGCTGCCCGTCCTGAACGAATGCCTGTCCCTGACTAAGATTCTGCTTAACGACTCTGTACCTCACCTTGGCTGCCACCATGGACAAAGTCGCGCCTGTGGAGCCACCTGGTGGTACCACGCCGCTACAAGTCCAATACGCTTTGCGGCGGTGCCACTTAGACTCCGGTCCCAGTGGGTCCACTACCCTTGGAGCCTGACAATATACTTCTAAAAGCAGTAAGAAGGGACAGGACGAAGACACAATGGGGATCATTTACTAATCGTTTTTTTTTCGTCGGGTTTCCCGAATTTTTCCGATTTGCGCCGAATTGCCCCGGGTTTTTGGCACATGCGACCGGATTGTGGCGCTTCGGGAGGCGTGGCCGTCGGAAAACCCGACGGATTGGGAAAAACTGCCGTAGTTAAAAAAAAAAAAAGGTGTCGCTTGACACGTACTTACCTGCACCCAGGATTGGATGGTGAACTCCGGCAGACCTCGGCGCAGCAGCGACACCTGGACATCAGGTGCACGACCTTAGTGAATCGCCGGAAGACCCGAATCCTCGCCGGAGAACGCGCAGCTGGATCGCGAATGGACCCGGTAAGTAAATGAGCCCCATTATTCACGCTGTGGTGCTCCTGGATCGGGAGGCATGTCCTGGGAGAACCCACTGGTACCACTGGGCACCTTATCACATCAAAGTGATTTTTTGTTTAGAGAATTAGGCTATCCTTGATCTGTAGTATGTGCTGTGTTACTGTGAGGGGAGTTTACTAGGCCTAAAGCTAGTCTAAGCTAACCCATTGGATAATACATGGTGCAGGGCCTAAAGGAAGGAGCCGGAATCATAATCATTGTGTTCCTAGATCCCGAGGTCGCGTTCACACGTTGCGTTGCGTTTACATCACATTACATGAAACGCATTACAAAAGCTGAGGAGAGGAGATTTGCCTGATTACATTACAGTTAACATTTGTGTTTACAAAACAATGTAAACAAAGTATTATCACATGGACTGTGTTAAGTCAACGTTAACTCGTGTGTTTTGTAAACGCAAATGTTAACAGTAATGTAATTAGGCAAATCTCCTCGGCTGTTGTAATCCGTTTCAAACAAAATGCAATGTAAACGCAACCAAAACGCACCGTGTGAACGCGGCCTTACTAGAACCTGGAGTCAGCTGTGACTGGAGCGTTCCTTTAAATACAATGGGAGGACATGATGAGTCCCTTAATCCAAAAGATGCTTTTTCTGGCTAATTGATGACCCCCCCCCCCCCCTATGTGGGAAGTCTGGGATCTTCGTTTTTATAGGGAGTCTGACGGCTTACAAAGCGCCACAAGGTGGAGCCAGCAATCGTGTAGGGCACTTAGTAAAGTTTTCAGACTTTTACTGTTTCCCAGGAGTTATCATTGAAGACAAAATCCCATTATTATCACAGCGACAAAGGGGCGGGGCTAAAAAAAAAAAAAAATCACCTAATATTAAAATGTTATTAGCTTGCAGGAGTTGTGATGTCGGGATAAAATAACCTATTTCAATGGCGACAATATTGTTTTATTAGTGATTTTATTATTGCTGAGCATCGATACAGAAGTAATAGAATTGTTATTAGAACTTACTGAAAAAGGCCGTTGTAGCCACTCGGAGAATCCAGAATTGCACAAATGTTCTCCAGCTCATCTGCTTCTGTTAAGAAACGCAAGAATCAGTCCAACTCTACAGCAGATGTATATACAGGCGGTCCCCTAAGGACACCCGACTTACAGACAACCCCTAGTTACAGACAGACCCCTGTGACATCTGGTGAAGCTCTCTGGATGTTACTATAGTCCCAGACTGCAATGATCAGCTGTCAGGTGTCTGTAATGAAGCTTTATTGATAATCATTGGTCCCATTACAGCAAAAATTTTGAAACTCCAATTGTCACTGGGGCAAAAGAAAAAAATTTGGGAGAAGAGAAATTGAAAACTTAGACCCACATGGTTGAGCGGTAGGAGTAGATTCTAAAGGAAACCTATCATCAGGAGTTTACCTATTGAGATAGATCCGATGATAGTTACTTATGTTTTCAACTCAAACTATCTTTCCCTAATCCCGTAATACTTCCTAACCTGATCCAAACTTGTGCACTGTATTCACCCCGCCGGCTTCCCCAGAGCTCTGGACATGCGCAGCAGCTCTTTCTCTATGATACGCGCATGCGCTCTGCCCCCGGTGCTGGTGCAGGAACTACAGCGCATGTACAGATCTCCGAGGAAGCCAATGGCCTGAATACTGTGCACAACTTGAGATGAGGTTGGGAAGTATTACGGGATAACATAAGGCAGAACCTACTATCGGATCTATTGGACATTTGAAAAACCCAGGAGGACTGGGGTGTCAAAAAAAGTTTTCATACCCTGCTCCTGTTCCCAAGTCACTCTGGTACTTCTGGTTTATGGGGGCCGGTGACTTGTTGGATGTTCCAGGGATCATGGAACCAGCTGTGACCCATGTGTGGCCTCTTCACGCCAAGGGACGTCACTTGTGACTTAGAGGGGCTCATTTACTAAGGGCTCTGCGGCCGCACTTCCGACGGGTTTCCCGATTTTTTCCGTTTTGCTCCGAATTGCAGCCAGGAATTTGGGGCAATCACGCCAGCTTTCACGCGACAAATCGGGGGGGCGTGGCTGTCGGACAACCTGACGGATTCGGAAAAACCACAGAATTTAAAAACCGAAATTTGTCGCAAAGCAGGTGAACTCCGGCGGACCTCAGCGCAGCAGCGACACCTACTGGATATCGGGCGCATGAACTTAGTGAATCCCGGCAGAACCTGAATCCATGTTGCGGGATCGCAACTGGACCGGGTAAGTAAATGAGCCCCAGAATACGTTGCGTCCAATGGTCCGAGGAGGTCACATATTGTCCAAAGTAGATCCTCTGACCCCTTCCCCCCATGAACTTCCAGTTGCAGGTTCTGAAGTCCAGTAGTACTGTAGTGACGCAGAATTTCTGGAAGGTTCCCAGCTGAGGTGTCCAATTCAACTCCTAGAATTTGTCACATTGATGTCTACGTAAGCAGAAAACCCACTTCTCCCGCAGAGACACTAATGAAGTTACACTAATACAGGCGGTCCCCTACTTAAGAACACTCGACTTACATACGACCCCTAGTTACAAACAGACCTCTGGATGTTGGTAAGTTACTGTACTTTAGCCTTAGGCTACAATAAACAGCTGTAACAGGTATCACAGGCGTCTGTAATGAAGCTTTAGTGTTAATATTGATTCTTATGACAATCCAACATTATTAAAATCCAATTGTCACAGAGACCAAAAAAGTTCTGGCTGGGGTTACACTTATAAAGTATACGATTCCGACTTACATACAAACTCAACTTAAGTACAAACCTACAGACCCTATCTTGTACGTAACCCGGGGACTGCCTGTATTAATGAAGTTACACTAATAATAAGATTTCACACCGTGTCCACGTTCCGGAAGTCGATCTTCTGCTCTTCTTCTTCATCGTCGTCGTCGTCTTCCTCTGAACTGAACTCCTCCATGGTTTCTCCGCTTGCAAAGTGGATTATCCTCCTGGGGAGCCTCTTCTCCACATCACCCAGTTCAATTTCTTTCTGGAGAGAAGATCACGGTGTCATTATGTTGGTTCTTATACCTGATTGCGAGGGAGAAACTTGTGAGCACCCGGTCAGATCAGAACCCCCTGGGGTGGGGGTGGGGGGTTACGTTACGTCCTTAGAGCCGGAGCGAGCGATGAGCAGGTTACTTGTAACGTTTCCCGTAACTCATCCGTCCTCGGATAACGAGTCATTTCCAAATGAGATGAACAATGGCGGATCAGGTAACGGGAAATTTCATCTGGCGAGCTGAGGATTTAACCCCCGATGTGATGAGAGTCTAATACGCCGATCTGTGCTCAGTCTGTAGGACTTCACCTCCGTCTCTACCAATTCATCTGCTAAACTGAGACTCAAAATATTTCACAGTGCTTGATAAATTGGGAAAGTCCCCGAAAAATTAGGTAAGGTCAGCTTCTACATTAACTCCATTATTTGATCTAGGACTGTATTTCTTGGATTTGAGTGGGGACTCGGACTTCCGCCATTATATTATATATTATATTATACACTGACCATCTCTGACCCTGACTGTCTGTCTATGACTGTCTGTCTCTGACTGTCTGTCTATGAATGTCTGTCTATGAATGTCTGTCTATGACTGTCTGTCTATGACTGTCTGTCTATGATTGTCTGTCTATGACTGTCTGTCTATGACTGTCTGTCTATGACTGTCTGTCTATGACTGTCTGTCTATGACTGTCTGTCTATGACTGTCTGTCTATGACTGTCTGTCTATGACTGTCTGTCTATGACTGTCTGTCTATGACTGTCTGTCTATGACTGTCTGTCTATGACTGTCTGTCTATGACTGTCTGTCTATGACTTCGGTTTTCTCTGACCGTCTCTGTTTGTCTCTGATTGTTTCTGACTTTTTCTGTCTCTGAACGTTTCTGTCTCTGAGTGTTTTCGACTGTCACTTTCTGTCTCCGTCTCCGAAAGTCTCTGACTGCCTCTGACTATGGTTTTCACTGTCTGTCTCTGTCTCCGACTGTCCCTTGTCTATGGGGAGATTTAGCAGAAGTGTCTGAGAGCAGAACTGTTCTAGTTGCTCATGGCAACCAATCAGAACTCAGCTTCCAGTTCATAAACCATTGTGGTAGAATAAAAGCTGATCTTTGATTGGTTGCTATGAGCAGCTTGTACAGTTTTCCTCTCAGACATGTTTGATAAGTCTCCCCCGCTGTGTCTATACCTGAATATTATCAGCCACTAATGATTGTGTCTGGGCAATGAGCCCAAGGCAGATCCAAGGAGAAATTGTATTAAGAAAAAAAATTACAACAATATGGCTCCATTCAGCGTCGGACTGGCCCACTAGAGGATCGTAGAATCCTACGGTGGGCCCGACACTCTATAGTCATGTGACTGCTGGTGTTTTGCGAGGCCGGACGCCATTTTTGCTGGTGAATGGACACAGAATACATCAGGAATGTTCCGGCATCATACCACGCTTACTTTTTACATATTTTGTGAAATTAATATGGCCGCCTCATGCTGTCCTGTCATTAGCAGAGTAGTAAGAGACTTCTATGCATTGTCCAGGCTCCATAGTGTGCACAGAGGCTGAGGAGGTGATGACAGCATCAGCAGCCATTGCTCTTATGTGATTGGGCCAATTCTGCCGGTAGCTGCATATGTCCCCAAAAAATTAATTATCCTTGATTGCGTGAAATTGAACTTGATATAATGTAACTTCAGCTGTTTTGTGGCTACTAAAATAGGAAAATAAAATACTCGAGTATAAGCCGATCCAAGTATAAGCCGAGGCCCCGAATTTTACCACAAAAACCTTGGAAAACATAATGACTCGAGTATAAGCCGAGGATGGGAAATGCATTGGTCACAGCCTCCCAAGTATAAATCCTGCCGGACCCCATAGTATATAGCCAGCACCGGCCCCCCAGTATATAGCCTGCCATCCCATATCTCCCAGTATATAGCCAGCCCCCTTCCCCAGTATATAGCCTGCCGGACCCTTCCCCATAGTATATAGTCAGCACCTGCCCCCCAGTATATAGCCTGCCAGCCCATATCCACCAGTATATAGCCAGCACCTGCTCCCCAGTTTATAGCCTGCCGGACCCTTCCCCATAGTATATAGCCAGCACCTGCCCCCCAGTATATAGCCTGCCAGCCCATATCCACCAGTATATAGCCAGCACATGCCCCCCGTATATAGCCTGCCAGCCCATATCCACCAGTATATAGCCAGCCCCCTGCCCCAGTATATAGCCAGCACCTGCCCCCAAGTATATAGCCTGCTAGCCCATATCCACCAGTATATAGCCAGCACCTGCCCCCCATATATGGCCTGCCAGCCCATATCCACCAGTATATAGCCAGCACCTGCCCCCCATATATAGCCTGCCAGCCCATATCCACCAGTATATAGCCAGCACCTGCCCCCCATATATAGCCTGCCAGCCCATATCCACCAGTATATAGCCTGCCCCAGTATATAGCAACCAGCAGGGGAAGCCAGAAAGGTGAGTTTTAATATATTTTTACTCGAGTATAAGCCGAGTTTGGGTTTTCAGCACATTTTTTTGTGCTGAAAAACTAGGCTTATACTCGAGTATATATGGAAAGTATTGAACAGGACATCAATTTCCTAAGTAAATATACACAAAACTCTAACCAGATACCAGTAACAACCCATCCAATCCATAATCCCAAAGAAATGGAGATTTATATATTGTGTGTAATAATGAGACACATATGAAGAAACAGAGGTGCAAAAAACATGGAAAGTCGAGACACTGGCTAAAACAAATCAGTAATTAGAATGCAATCCTGATACTTAGCTAATTTATGGACATCTTGGGTTTGATTTCTCCGTGAGTGTGGATTGGATGGATTTTTTCCGACATCAGGTGACAATGTCCTGTCAGTAGCACCATGACAGATAGATTTGCCTAGGAAATTGATGACGTATTGAATACTTACCACATATACTCGAGTATAAGCCTAGTTTTTCAGCACAAAAAAAATGGGCTGAAAACCCAAACTCTGCTTATAATCGAGTAAAAAAAAATATAGGTTTTACCAGGTTTTTGTGGTAAAATTAGGGGCCTCGGTTTATACTTGGGTGGGCTTATACTCGAGTATATACGGTACCTATATATACTGATCTCACAGGATCACGTTGCTAGACGTTACATGTTATAAGTCACTGAATCCACCGTCCAATACAACGAGGAAGTGGCAGCAGATCTCGGGTTTTCTGGTCGTAGTAGTGCGTCTGTACGTTTATAATACTTGCGTCTCGCGTATCTTTAATGCCGAATAATCACCGGCTACAAAGCTTTCTATAGCAAATAATGCAGCGCAGGTGGATGTCACTCACCAGTGCTGCCTCCCCGTCCGCCATGTCCTCTGTCATCTTCTTTCTGAAAAACAAGAAAATCGAGATGTGAAAGTTACAAGTGACATCTAGTGCCGGCCTCCCGAGGGAAGGGGGGGGCAGGGGGGACGGGATATTATCCGCACAGACTGGAAGACAGGTAAGAGAACCAGGAGCCGGTAACAAGATGCAAAAAGGTTTAAGCCACAAAAAATATACCGTATATATAATTTGTAGGAGTTTTTTGTCTTGCATTATTTAAAGGAAATCTCCCATCACAATCCATCCTGATACCCCAGGGACATTACTCATAGATCCAGGCACTGGGACTGTGGTATCTTCCTATATGTCTTATCCATGGCCTCATTTCTTCTAAAATCAACTTTTGAAATTATGCTAATGAGCCAGAAGGGCTATGGGGGGGCGTAACAAACTTGCAAGCTGTTACACTGTCTCTGCCTCCCTTCTGTTCTCTGTGTTCCTGTTACAGCCTGCTAAGCTGCAGCATGGAGGGGCACTGGTAACGCCCCTCGGCATAGCCATCCTGGCTATGTAAAAAGTAGATTTTAGAAGGAAGGAGGCCACGGATAACAAATATAAGACGATTACCTCAGTCACGTTGCCCACAAACTACTAATTAGATAGGGCAAGACATATCCTTTGTAGCATTCCTTCTTTTATGCAAAAAAAAAAAAAAAAACGTCTTGCCAATTTACCTACTTTCAAAGTCGTATGCAAATGAGCTGAGACGAGTGACTTTTTGCCAGAGATGAGTCACTTTTAGAGGCTGAAGCAGAACAGCCACTTTAGATGCGCCTATCTTGGGTTCTAGTGCGCCCAGAAACATAGTTCTGGTGTCATATTAAAGATAAGAATCTCAACTTTCAACCTTTCAAATCACAAAATGTGATTATTTGTGTTACAGAACTGGATATATGATTAGGTGAAGACATTTCTATGAATGTGAGCTGAAGATAGCGATCGAAATCCTGTATAGCCGCTGATTTAAAGATGTATTAATACAAGTCCAACCACTCAGGTCCAAACTGCTCCCCAGAACAAGGGTCCTTTATACCCACTAGGTATAGTCGCCTCTATAAATATATGAGACTTCCCAGAACTGGTGGATCAGTGGTCTACGTCTGGAATGGTCTGACTGGAATATCCCTTTAAGCGCTGACTTAGACCTGCCCAAATCTCAAGACTTTTACAAGGGTTAAAGTTTTACTTACCTTCCAACTGCTGCCAATATCTCTGGCGACTAGCGAGAAGTGATGTCAGGAGCCGAGCCACATGGCGCATGCACCCGCAGCCAATCCTGGGCAGCCCCTGTAGGTGAGGATCGTCCTCGCCCCTTTAAGATGATGACTGAATGAGGGGAAGTAATGGAGATGGTATCACTGCTCGCCCCTGGTGTGCAGGATGTGGGCGAGCAGTCTGTCCTGGTCACACCGTGTGTTTAGTTTTAGGGCAGGTCCATAATTCTCCACATATCAGATATGTGCCCGGCCCTGAGTCACGGGACGTGTTCACACACAGCGCACAGGACTCTATGTGTACACAGCGCAGGAACCGGACTGCAGAAGGGAATTCTGTGAATTGTAATGAAAAAAAATCGATTGTTCCCTGTTATCAACCATTCTAGGCTGGTAGCAATATACGCTGTATGGAAGCTGTACCAGTTCTTTTTTATTTAATAGAGACCACATATGTATGGGCACAGCACAGTACTACTACTCCTATCCTGTATATATGTGCACAGCACAGTACTACTACTCCTATCCTGTATATATGGGCACAGCACAGTACTACTACTCCTATCCTGTATATATGTGCACAGCACAGTACTACTGCTCCTATCCTGTATATATGTGCACAGCGCAGTACTACTACTCCTATTCTGTATATATGGGCACAGCACAGTACTACTACTCCTATCCTGTATATATGGGCACAGCACAGTACTACTACGCTTATCCTGTATATATGGGCACAGCACAGTACTACTACTCCTATCCTGTATATATGGGCACAGCACAGTACTACTACTCCTATCCTGCATATATGGGCACAGCACAGTACTATTACTCCTATCCTGTATATATGGACACAGCACAGTACTACTACTCCTATCCTGTATATATGGGCACAGCACAGTACTTCTACCCCTATCCTGTACATATGGGCACAGCACAGTACTACTACTCCTGTATATATGGGCACAGCACAGTACTACTACTCCTATCCTGTATATATGGGCACAGCACAGTACTACTACTCCTATCCTGTATATATGGGCACAGCACAGTACTACTACTCCTATCCTGTATATATGGGCACAGCACAGTACTACTACTCCTATCCTGTATATATGGGCACAGCACAGTACTACTACTCCTATCCTGTATATACGGTCACAGCACAGTACTACTACTCCTATCCTGTATACATGGACACAGCACAGTACGACTACTCCTATCCTGTATACATGGACACAGCACAGTACTACTACTCCTATCCTGTATATATGGGCACAGCACAGTACTACTACTCCTATCCTGTATATATGGACACAGCACAGTGCTACTACTCCTATCCTGTATATATTGGTATAGCACAGTACTACTACTCCTATCCTGTATATATGGGCACAGCACAGTACTACTACTCCTATCCTGTATATATGGGCACAGCACAGTACTACTACTCCTATCCTGTATATATGGGCACAGCACAGTACTACTACTCCTATCCTGTATATATGGGCACAGTACTACTACTCCTATTCTGTATATATGGACACAGCACAGTACTACTACTCCTATCCTGTATATATGTGCACACCACAGTACTACTACTCCTATCCTGTATATAGGGGCACAGCACAGTACTACTACTCCTATCTTGTATATATGGGCACAGCACAGTACTACTACTCCTATCCTGTATATATGGGCACAGCACAGTACTACTACTCCTATCCTGTATATATGGGCACAGCACAGTACTACTACTCCTATCCTGTATATATGGGCACAGCACAGTACTACTACTCCTATCCTGTATATATGGGCACAGCACAGTACTACTACTCCTATCCTGTATATATGGGCACAGCACAGTACTACTACTCCTATCCTGTATATATGGGCACAGCACAGTACTACTACTCCTATCCTGTATATATGGGCACAGCACAGTACTACTACTCCTATCCTGTATATATGGGCACAGCACAGTACTACTACTCCTATCCTGTATATATGGGCACATTATTACTACTCCTATCCTGTATATATGAGCACTGCACAGTACTACTACTCCTATCCTGTATATATGGGCACAGCACAGTACTACTACTCCTATCCTGTATATATGGGCACAGCACAGTACTACTACTCCTATCCTGTATATATGGACACAGCACAGTGCTACTACTCCTATCCTGTATATATTGGTATAGCACAGTACTACTACTCCTATCCTGTATATATGGGCACAGCACAGTACTACTACTCCTATCCTGTATATATGGGCACAGCACAGTACTACTACTCCTATCCTGTATATATGGGCACAGCACAGTACTACTACTCCTATCCTGTATATATGGGCACAGCACAGTACTACTACTCCTATCCTGTATATACGGGCACAGCACAGTACTACTACTCCTATCCTGTATATACGGTCACAGCACAGTACTACTACTCCTATCCTGTATACATGGACACAGCACAGTACGACTACTCCTATCCTGTATACATGGACACAGCACAGTACTACTACTCCTATCCTGTATACATGGACACAGCACAGTACTACTACTCCTATCCTGTATATATGGGCACAGCACAGTACTACTACTCCTATCCTGTATATATGGACACAGCACAGTACTACTACTCCTATCCTGTATATATGGGCACAGCACAGTACTACTACTCCTATCCTGTATATATGGGCACAGCACAGTACTACTACTCCTATCCTGTATATATGGGCACAGTACTACTACTCCTATCCTGTATATATGGACACAGCACAGTACTACTACTCCTATCCTGTATATATGTGCACACCACAGTACTACTACTCCTATCCTGTATATATGAGCACAGCACAGTACTACTACTCCTATCTTGTATATATGGGCACAGCACAGTACTACTACTCCTATCCTGTATATATGGGCACAGCACAGTACTACTACTCCTATCCTGTATATATGGGCACAGTACTACTACTCCTATCCTGTATATATGGGCACAGCACAGTACTACTACTCCTATCCTGTATATATGGGCACAGCACAGTACTACTACTCCTATCCTGTATATATGGGCACAGCACAGTACTACTACTCCTATCCTGTATATATGGGCACAGCACAGTACTACTACTCCTATCCTGTATATATGGGCACAGTATTACTACTCCTATCCTGTATATATGGACACAGCACAGCACTACTACTCCTATCCTGTATATATGGGCACAGCACAGTACTACTACTCCTATCCTGTATATATGAGCACTGCACAGTACTACTACTCCTATCCTGTATATATGGGCACAGCACAGTACTACTACTCCTATCCTGTATATATGGGCACAGTACTACTACTCCTATCCTTTATATATGGGCACACCACAGTACTACTACTCCTATCCTGTATATATGGGCACAGTATTACTACTCCTATCCTGTATATATGAGCACTGCACAGTATTACTACTCCTATCTTGTATATATGGGCACAGCACAGTACTACTACTCCTATCCTGTATATATGGGCACAGCACAGTACTACTACTCCTATCCTGTATATATGGGCACAGTACTACTACTCCTATCCTGTATATATGTGCACACCACAGTACTACTACTCCTATCCTGTATATATGGGCACACCACAGTACTACTACTCCTATCCTGTATATATGGGCACAGCACAGTACTACTACTTCTATCCGGTATATATGAGCAGAGCACAGTACTACTACTCCTATCCTGTATATATGAGCAGAGCACAGTACTACTACTCCTATCCTGTATATATGGGCACAGCACAGTACTACTACTCCCATCCTGTATATATGGGCACAGCAGAGTACTACTCCTCCTATCCTGTATATATGGGCACGGCACAGCACAGTACTACTACTCCTAACCTGTATATATGGGCACAGTACAGTACTACTACTCCTATCCTGTATATATGGGCACAGCACAGTACTACTACTCCCATCCTGTATATATGGGCACAGCACGGTACTACTACTCCTATCCTGTATATATGGGCACAGCACGGTACTACTACTCCTATCCTGTATATATGGGCACAGCACAGTACTACTTCTCCTATCCTGTATATATGGGCACAGTACAGTACTACTACTCCTATCCTGTGTATATGGGCACAGCACAGTGCTACTACTCCTATCCTGTATATATGGGCACAGCACAGTACTACTACTCCAATCCTGTATATATGAGCAGAGCACAGTGCTACTACTCCTATCCTGTATATATGGGCACAGCACAGTACTACTCCTCCTATCCTGTATATATGTGCACACCACAGTACTACTACTCCTATCCTGTATATATGAGCAGAGCACAGTACTACTACTCCTATCCTGTATATATGGGCACAGCACAGTACTACTACTCCCATCCTGTATATATGGGCACAGCACAGTACTACTACTCCCATCCTGTATATATGGCACAGCACAGTACTATTACTCCTATCCTGTATATATGGGCACAGCACGGTACTACTACTCCTATCCTGTATATATGGGCACAGCACAGTACTACTACTCCTATCCTGTATATATGGGCACAGCACAGTACTACTACTCCTATCCTGTATATATGGGCACAGCACAGTACTACTACTCCAATCCTATATATTTACAGCACAGTGCTACTACTCCTATCCTGTATATATGAGCACAGCACTACTACTCCTATCCTGTATATATTGGTATAGCACAGTACTACTACTCCTATCCTGCATATATGGGCACAGCACAGTACTACTGCTCCTATCCTGTCTATATGGACACAGCACAGTACTACTACTCCTATCCTGTATATATGGGTACAGCACAGTACTAATACTCCTATCCTGTATATATGAGCACAGCACAGTACTACTACTCCTATCCTGTATATATAGGCACAGCACTACTACTCCTATCCTGTATATAGGGGTACAGCACAGTACTACTACTCCTATCCTGTATATATGAGCACAGCACTACTACCCCTATCCTGTATACATAGGCACAGCACAGTACTACTACTCCTATCCTGTATATAGGGGTACAGCACAGTACTACTACTCCTATCCTGTATATATGAGCACAGCACTACTACTCCTATCCTGTATACATAGGCACAGCACAGTACTACTACTCCTATCCTGTATATATGGGTACAGCACAGTACTACTACTCCTATCCTGTATATATGGGAACAGCACAGTACTACTACTCCTATCCTGTATATATGAGCACAGCACTACTACTGCTATCCTGTATAAATCAGCACAGTACTACTACTCCTATCCTGTATGTATGGGTACAGCACAGTACTACTACTCCTATACTGTATATATAGGGCACAGCACAGTACTACTACTCCTATCCTGTATATATGGACACAGCACAGTACTACTACTCCTATCCTGTATATATGGACACAGCACAGTACTACTACTCCTATCCTGTATATACATGGGCACACCACAGTACTACTACTCCTATCCTGTATATACATGGGCACACCACAGTACTACTACTCCTATCCTGTATATATGGACACAGCACAGTACTACTACTCCTATCCTGTATATATTGGTATAGCACAGTACTACTACTCCTATCCTGTATATACATGGGCACACCACAGTACTACTACTCCTATCCTGTATATATGGACACAGCACAGTACTACTACTCCTATCCTGTATATATGGACACAGCACAGTACTACTACTCCTATCCTGTATATACATGGGCACAGCACAGTACTACTACTCCTATCCTGTATATACATGGGCACACCACAGTACTACTACTCCTATCCTGTATATATGGACACAGCACAGTACTACTACTCCTATCCTGTATATATTGGTATAGCACAGTACTACTACTCCTATCCGGTATATATGGGCACAGCACAGTACTACTGCTCCTATCCTGTCTATATGGACACAGCACAGTACTACTACTCCTATCCTCTATATATGAGCACAGCACAGTACTACTACTCCTGCCCTGTATATATGGGCACAGCACAGTACTACTACTCCTGTCGTGTATATATGCGCACAGTACTACTACTCCTATCCTGTATAGATGGGTACAGCACAGTACTACTACTCCTATCCTGTATATATGGGCACAGCACAGTACTACTACTCCTATCCTGTATATATGGGTACAGCACAGTACTACTACTCCTATCCTGTATATATGGGTACAGCACAGTACTACTACTCCTATCCTGTATATATGGGCACAGCTAAGTACTACTACCCCTATCCTGTATATATGGGCACGGCACAGTACTACTACTCCTATTCTGTATATATGGGCACAGCAAAGTACTACTACTCCTGTCCTGTATATATGGGCACAGCACAGTACTACTACTCCTATCCTGTATATATGGGCACAGCACAGTACTACTACTCCTATCCTGTATATATGGGTACAGCACAGTACTACTACTCCTATCCTGTATATATGGGCACAGCACAGTACTACTACTCCTATCCTGTATACATGGGCACAGCACAGTACTACTACTCCTATCCTGTATATATGGGAACAGCACAATACTACTACTCCTATCCTGTATATATGGGCACAGCACAGTATTACTACTCCTATCCTGTATATATGGGCACAGCACAGTACTACTACTCCTATCCTGTATATATGAGCACTGCACAGTACTACTACTCCTATCCTGTATATATGTGCACAGTACTACTACTCCTATCCTGTATATATGGGCACAGCACAGTACTACTACTTCTATCCGGTATATATGAGCACAGCACAGTACTACTACTCCTATCCTGTACATACGGGCACAGCACAGTACTACTACTCCTATCCTGTATATATAGACACAGCACAGTACTACTACTCCTATCCTGTATATATGGGCACAGTACAGTACTACTTCTCCTATCCTGTATATATGAGCACTGCACAGTACTACTACTCCTATCCTGTATATACAGTATGGGCACAGCACAGTACTACTACTCCTATCCTGTAAATATGGGTACAGCACAGTACTACTACTCCTATCCTGTATAAATGGACACTGCACAGTACTACTACTCCTATCCTGTATATATGTGCACAGCACAGTACTACTACTCCTATCCTGTATATATGGCACAGCACAGTACTACTACTCCTATCCTGTATATATGGGCACAGCACAGTACTACTACTCCTATCCTGTATATATGAGCACAGCACAGTACTACTACTCCTATCCTGTACATATGGGTACAGCACAGTACTACTACTCCTATCCTGTATAAATGGACACTGCACAGTACTACTACTCCTATCCTGTATATATAGACACCGCACAGTACTACTACTCCTATCCTGTATATATAGACACCGCACAGTACTACTACTCCTATCCTGTATATATGGGCACAGCACAGTACTATTACTCCTATCCTGTATATATAGACACCGCAAAGTACTACTACTCCTATCCTGTATATATAGACACCGTACAGTACAGTACTACTACTCCTATCCTGTATATATAGACACCGCACAGTACTACTATTACTCCTATCCTGTATATATGGGTAAAGCACATACTCCTATCCTGTATAAATGGACACTGCACAGTACTACTACTCCTATCCTGTTTTTATAGACACCGCACAGAACTACTACTCCTATCCTGTATATATAGACACCTCACAGTACTACTACTCCTATCCTGTATATATAGACACCGCACAGTACCACTATTACTCCTATCATGTATATATGGGCACAGCACAGTACTACTACTCCTATCCTGTATAAATGGACACTGCACAGTACTACTACTCCTATCCTGTATAAATGGACACTGCACAGTACTACTACTCCTAACCTGTATAAATATACACTGCACAGTACTACTACTCCTAACCTGTATATATGAGCACTGCACAGTACTACTACTCCTATCCTGTAAATATAGACACCGCACAGTACTACTACTCCTATCCTGTATATATAGACACCGCACAGTACTACTACTCCTATCCTGTATATATAGACACAGCACAGTACTACTACTCCTATCCTGTATAAATGGACACTGCACAGTACTACTACTCCTAACCTGTATATATGAGCACTGCACAGTACTACTACTCCTATCCCGTATATATAGACACTGCACAGTACTACTACTCCTATCCTGTATATATAGACACCGCACAGTACTACTACTCCTATCCTGTATATATGGACACAGCACAGCACTACTACTCCTATCCTGTATATATGGGCACAGCACAGTACTACTACTCCTATCCTGTATATATAGACACCGCACAGTACTACTACTCCTATCCTGTATATATAGACACCACACAGTACTACTACTTCTATCCTGTATATATAGACACTGCACAGTACCACTCTTACTCCTATCCTGTATATATAGACACCGCACAGTACTACTATTACTCCTATCGTGTGTATATAGGGGCAAAGTACTACTAAATGTCCGGCAGCCTCCCCTCATTAATGAAATGTCCACAGCAGAGCCCTCTTAAAAATAATAAACTCTATACTCACCCGCTGTATGGCTTCCGGGCAGAGGCAATGTGTATACACAATGCACACAGTCACATCGCTGTCGATACTTACCTGGTACACAGAGGCCTGCAGTGATAGGGAGAGGTAAGTATCAGTTCTTCATTGTAACAACAATCTACCATCAGAATCCATCCAGATAAACCAGGGACACTTCCACATAGATCCAGGCACCGTTTGTTATGCATGGCCTCCTTTCTTCTAAAATCAACTTTTATAATGATGCTAATGAGCCAGAAGGGCTCTGAGGTGCGTTACCAGAGCCTCCCCATGCTGTTACTTCCCAGGCTGTTACAATGAGCAGAGCAGGTCTCTCCTCCTCCTGCTGCTAGATTACATTGGCAGAGAGCAGTGGAAGGGTGAGATACCATCTGCTCATTGTAACAGTCTGTGAATCTGCAGCACTGAGGGGCTCTATTAAACCTAGAGACCTTCAGAATCATTAGCATAATTTTAGAAGTTGATTATAGAAGGAAGGAGGCCATGGATAAAAATTATAACAAGATTATCACAGTCCCGGTGCCTGGATCTATGAATAAGTGTCCCTGGTTTATCTGGATGAATTCGGAAGGCAGATTTAGTTTAAATCCTGGACATCCCCTTAAAGGAAACCTACCTATTACGCTACATCTGAAGGTAGGTGGCTAGGGACATGCTAAGCCCTAATCTATTTTTTACCTAGCCCTAAAATACTTCCTATACTAAACTACACTACATCTCACTAATATGCAAATTATCGGTAGAGGCTACTGGGGCGTGGTGTAGCCATTGCTCCTACTACCTGGAGAGGCTACTCCACGCCCCAGTAGCCTCTGCTGATAATTTGCATATTAGTGAGATAAAGTGTAGTTTAGTATAGGAAGTATTTTAGGACTAGATTAGGGCTTAGCAGGTCACTAGCCACCTACCTTCAGATCTAGCGTTATAGGTAGGTTTCTCATGGTGGGTTCCCTTTAAGGCCTGTGACAGGTGTTGGGGGGGGGGGGGGGGAGGGATTCCAGGAACAATATGTATCAGAACATTGTATTGTGTGTTGTGCGCGGATTGGGTTACGGCACAACAATTTTGACATCTGATACGGCAGATCCAGGAAAAACCAAGAAGATGCCACCTGCCAGCGACTTACCTGTCACCGATTCTGTGACTGCAGCTTTTATTTGGTGTCGCTCCCCTTTCTCATGGACTGTTGGAATTTATCTGTTAGGCCGACCGTTCCCGAGCTATTTGTGCAGTCAATATGTGCATTGGATATGCTAATTAGTTTATCTGGTGTCAGGTGGGTGGTCCTTGGGTGGAGTAGATAATTTTGGCACCACCCACCTGACAACAAAGAACTCCGGAATAACAGTGGAATAATTCCAAAACATACGAGAAGTGGAGCGACACCCATTAACGGATGCAGGCGTTAGAGGACAGATAAAGGTTCTGCCTAGAATGGGCCAGACCTGCCGTTCCCGTTCGAGTACCCCGGCCAATCATAGCCATGGCTAGTTGTTATGGGCGGCAATCTGCCGGATTGGCTGTTCAGCCGCCCATCCGGCAATATGTCCGGGAAACGGCGGGTCCGCTCATCTCTAATTCTCGCCAGACACAAAAAAAATTCTGGATCTGATTGGATGTGTCTTTTATTAAAATTCATCGGGTCGTTCAATTTTAATTGTGAAACTCTGAATCCCATCGGGTCCTTCAATTTTTACAGTGAAACATCCGGGTCGATCGGGTTCCGTTGTAATTGTGGAAACTCGGACCTCCTCGGGCGGTTCCATTTTAATTGTTAGTTCTTTCGATTCATTGGGTGGTTCCGTTTTAATTGTGGAAACTTGGACCTCCTCGGGTGGTTCAGTTTTATTTGTGGAAACTCGGACCTCCTCGGGCGGTTCTTTTTTCATTGTTAGTGCTTCCGATTCATCGAGTGGTTCCGTTTTAATTGTGGAAACTTGGACCTCCTCAGGTGGTTCCGTCTTTATTGTAACATTTTCATCTGTGGTTCTGGGGGTCGGATTATATCCAGCTATTTTGTCGTCCTGGTCTGGTCGGTTCGGGTTCAGTACTGTCGCTTGTTCCGGCCCAGAAGCTGAACTATGCGGAGCCAGTTCCTCGTTGCGCTTTGCCTTGGTCACGACCCATTGGATGGTTTCCTGAATGATTCGGTTTGTGATTCCTTGGGTCGGATAAGTTGCCTCTGCTCGTTGCGTTTCGCCTTCACCGTTCTGCGGAGAGAGATTTTCCGGGATGAGCTGCGAGCAGGTCGGGCAGCGCTCCCCAGGTTTTAGACAGACCCGAGCCACTTTTTTCTTCCGGATTTTGGGATTCTGGATTTTGGGATTCTGGATTTCGGGTCTGGCTGGTGCCGGGTTCTTTTTGCCGGGGGTTTTCTTGATGAATATACTGGGGACGGCGTTGGGCATGAGTTTTCTAGTTTGGTACCTGTACGACTCGGGGCTGAAATGAAGGGAGCACATCCGATAAGTGTCCGTTTTTTTCCCTTTATGTATTCGATTGACAAAATCCATCAGGTCCTCGAAATGTTGTCCGGTGGCCAGGAGCCATTTAGTTATCATCACTTTATCTTTGGGAAAGACGTGAAGGATGACACCGGAATCACCTCTTCTCGACGCCCGGGAACACCCTTTGACCACACAGGAGGGCATCCTGCTGGGAACAAGAGGGAACACGTGAGATGCGGGACCATGGGGGGTCCTAGTTTAACCCTCAGTGCTAGGCTGGTACAACAACATCGGTCCATGTGTGGTCCACATTTACAGCTGAACTGAACGCAGCCACGGGCTCAGCCTGTCCTGGGTCCAGACCAGGAAATCCGACCAACACATGAACCTACAACGGCCCTAGACTTGTGTGTGGTCCCGGTACCAGCCCATGTCCCTGTGTCTGGCTGTGTTGTGAGAATAGCTTTTAGCATACTACCCCCTCGCTGTAGTGTGCTCTAACTCATTCCCATAGACATCAAATATTGAGAACAGAGGCCACGGTAACCAGGGATATAACGAGCCGTGCACCTGTGGGACATCACATGACCAGGGATATAACGAGCCGTGCACCTGTGTGACATCACATGACCAGGGATATAACGAGCCGTGCACCTGTGTGACATCACATGACCAGGGATATAACGAACCGTGCAGCCGTGTGACATCACATGACCAGGGATATAACGAGCTGTACACCTGTGTGACATCACATGACCAGGGATATAACGAGCCATGCAGCCGTGTGACATTACATGACCAAGGGTTTAACAAGCCGTGCACCTGTGTGACATCACATGACCAGGGATATAAGGAGGCGTGCACCTGTGTGACATCACATGACCAGGGATACAACAAGCCGTGCACCTGAGTGACATCACATGACCAGGGATATAACGAGCCATGCACCTGTGTGATATTACATGACCAGGGATATAAGGAGGCGTGAACCTGTGTGACATCACATGACCAGGGATATAACAAGCCGTGCACCTGTGTGACATCACACGACCAGGGATATAACGAGCCGTGAACCTGTGTGACATCACATGAACAGGGATATAACAAGCCGTGCACCTGTGTGACATCACACGACCAGGGATATAACGAGCCGTGAACCTGTGTGACATCACATGGCCAGGGAGCGGTTTCTAGCCACAAGAAGTAAACAATGAAGCTTCCTATAGAATGACAGCAAGCAGAGATCTAGGAAACTATATCAATTATTTGCTGAAAGTGGACAACTCTTTTAAAGGGGTTTTCCCAGAAAACAAGTTAGGTCCTATAAAGTAACTTTCTGATTAGTGGGGGTTTCAGTGATGAGACCCATAGATAACGAGAATGGGGGTGGGGGAGAGTCAGAGGTGCCACCGTCGGACCCCTCGACGCTCCCAGAGATGAGCAGAGCAGCCGGCGTTCGGCAATCTCCGTCAGCTCCATACAGATGATTGAACATGTGCAGCCACCTGCACCGCTTATCTCTAGGAGCGACGAGGGGACTGATGGAGGTACTGAGACCCCCACCGAACAGCAAGTCCTGTGGTTAGAGTTTAGATTGTTTCCTTGGAAAACCCCTTTAAGAGCGAGTGCTGCATTCATCATGTGATGCAAACCAGCAGCCGCCTAAGGGTGATGCCACACGTGGCATTTTGAAACCGTTTTTGGTCTGTTTTTAAACAGTCCGTTAAAAAACACATCCGTTTTTGACCAGTTTTAATCAAGATAATTGGTAAAACCTGTGAAAAACGCATGCTTTTTTTTTTTTTTTAACGGACTGCTTAACCCCTTAAGGACGCAGCCATTTTGTAGCTTAAGGCTCAGCCCGATTTTTTGGATTCTGACTTGCGTCTCTTTATACGGTTATAACTTTTGAACACTGTTACTTATCAAAGCGATTCTGAGATTGTTTTTTCCCCACATGTTGTACTTCATTTTAGTGGTGAATTTTGGCTGATAAGTTTTGCATTTATTTACAAAAAAAAAGAAAATATGATAAATTTTTGGAAAAATTTGCCATTTTCGAAATTCAAAATCATTGCGTTTTCAGGCAGATCGATTTACCACCTAAATAAGTTGCTGAATAACATTTCCCATTTGTCTACTTTACATTTTCATAATTTCTGAAATGTCTGGATAATTTATTTTGATGTCACGCGGCTTGCAAATAGAATATCGCTTTTCCGGATTTTCAGAATTGACTATTTTGGGGATAAATACAGTTTGGAATGAAATTTTACATATTTAGCATCAAAACCCCCTATATAATCTACCCATTTTCAAATCTGCACCCCTCAAGCTATCAGAAACAGCTTTTACGAAGATTGTTAACCCCTTGAGATCTTCATAGTAATTGAATCAAAATGGAGGTGAAATTTAGAATGGTCATATTGTTCCCTTATACGTTCATTTAGCCCTAAAATTTACACATTTCCAAAAGATAAAAAGAGAAAACCCACCATACAATTTGTTCTGCAATTTCTCCTGAGTACAAAGACCCCCCACATGTGGCTGTGACTTGTGTTATGGGGGCACAGCGAGGCGCAGAAGGGAAGGAGGGCGCTGCAGCTGCCAGGATTTTAGTTTCCTCATTGGCCCCTTTTGAAGGCTATAAAATTTTCGCTTTTGCGTTATTGGGGCCATGTGATGCCATTTTTTTTGCGGGATGAGATGCTTTTTCCAATGTTACCATTTTGGGGTTTGTATCACCTATTGTTGAAAATTTAGGAACGTTTTTTGAGGACAGGAGTAGAAAAGCATCAATTCTGTACTGGATTTTTTACTTCTTTTTTTTGTGGTGTTCACCGTATAGACTAATAATCATGTTATCTTTATTCTATGGGTCGATACGATTACGGGGATACCAAACATGAATATATTTTCTTACGTTTTACTAAATTTGTCAAACAAAACCCTAATGTGGGGAAAAATCTATCATTTATGTATTGCCGTCTTCCAAGTGGCATAACATTGTTACTTTTTTGGCTACGGAGCTGGTTGATGGCTTGTTTTTTGCGGGACATGTTGTACATTGCACCAGTATCATGTCGCAGTACATATGGTTTTTTGATCACATTTTATAGCATTTTTTGTGGGATTGAAAAGGTAAAAATCATAATTTTTGGAGGGTTTATAACAGTTTTTTTTTACGGCGTTTATCGTGCGGGTTCAATAATGATTTATTTTTATTCTACGGGTTGTTACGGACGCGGTGATACTATATATGTGGGGTTTGTGTTATGATTTAGACTTTTTTTTGAGTTATATGTCTCTTTATATGTTTTGGGGGTTTGGGGCATTTTTAGTGATTTATGACTTTATTTTTTTATTGAATAACTTTTTTTTTTACTTTTTCACTTTTATACCATGGGACGTGAAGAAGCAATCATCTGATTGCTTCTTCATGATAATATTCTGCAATACTCATGTATTGCAGAGTATTATCAGTGTCAGCCTATACACTTGCATAGGCTGGCACTGTGCCAGTAAGATGACATCACAGACACCATCTTACTGGCAATTCTTGCTAGTAACTCTGGGGTCCAGATCGGACCCCAGAGTTACTATAGCAACGATCGGCGCACCCCGAAAACGGTTCGGGGGGGCCGATCGTGGGGGAAAGATCCCCCAGATACATGTTAGATGCCGCGGTCGCGCTGACCGCGGCATTTAACGGGTTAAGCACCCGCGATCGGAGACAACTCCGATCGCGGGTGTTACACTGGGGTGCCGGCTATCAGTCACAGCCGGCACCCCGTCTTTCCCGATGCCGGTTCGGCTCAGATCTTGAGCTGAACCGGCATCAGCTCAGCGTCCGATATATCGGACGCTGAGCGCTAAGTCACTGCGCTCAGCGTCCGATATATCGGACGCTGAGCGTTAAGAGGTTAAAAACGGACCAAAAACTGTTTCAAAACGCCACGTGTGGCATCACCCTTACATGTGCAGGTTACATGTGGTTATTACAGCTCAGTCCCATTTCATTTAAACGTGCAGTACCACACACCACCTGTGGACAGGGAGGGGGCGCTCATTTCGGAGAGAAGGGTGGGATAAATTACTATGATTTTATCATCATAAATACAATAACCTCATGCGACTGACCACAGCGTCCTGGAACCTGCAGCACGCGGGTCTCCGTTTAGGACCAGTCGCTGGTTTAAGTTTCAAAAACTGCATAAAAAACCTGAACGTGTGAACATGGCCGAGCGTCAGGTGCAGAACTTTGGAGCTTATTGATGGAACGGAAGTGTTGTGCAGTTACAATCGTTCGGTACCGTTACATATAGTAAGTAAGTGACCCCCCCCTTCCCTGCTGTGATGTGAGGAGAATGGACGTCACTACTTACCTCAGGACACACCAGCTCCACGTCTCTCCTCCACTTCCTGTATCTCGTCTAGAGGTTCAGCTGCGAGAGACGGAACTCGTATAACAGGAAGTGGAGGGAACGTAAAGGAGACCCCTAGTGGCCTGTGGGCTAACAACATGGAGGAACCAGGGTAACGGTCTGGATTCTGTTTAACCCTTTCAGGACGCAGCCTGTTTACAGCTGAAGGCTCAGTCCCATTTTTCGTATTCTGACTTGCGTCGCTTTATACGCTTCTTACTTTTGAACACTTTTATGTATCAGAGCGATTTTACGATTGTTTTTGTTCTACTTCATCTTAGTGGTAAATTTAGTCTGATGAGGGTGATGTCACACATGGCGTTTTTAGGCCGTTTTTGGGCCGTTTTTAGTTCGTAAAAAAGGCATGCATTAAAAAACGCATCCGCTTTTGTCCGGTTTTCCGAATTTGCACAATTAAAAATGCACAAAAACGCATGCGTTTTTTACAATCTGAACTAAAAACGGCCCATGTGTGACATCATCCTTAGTTTTCCGTTTATTTATTTAAAAAAATGTTAAAAAAAACGGATGTTCAAAAAAAATTTAGAAAAATTTCCCATTTTTAAAATTCTAAATCGTCTCGATTTTTTTAGGCGGATCGTTTACCACCAAAATAAGTTGCTGAATAACATTTTTCTTATTTCGACTTTACATTTTCGTCATTTTTTTTAAACGTCTGGATAATTTATTATTACAAATCCAACATTGTTTTTTCCATATTTTCAAGGAGATTTCAGAAATTGACTTTTTTGGGGGATCATTATTGTTTTAAATGAAATTGATAACATTAGAAACCCCCGATATATCAACCCATTTTCAAATCTGCCCTCAACCTATCACAAACAGTTCTTAGGGCGCTGTCCCACGTTGCATTTTGGCTGCGTTTGCCGATCCGATACGGTCGCCCCGGTGGGTGCGGTTTGGTTTGCGTTTGCAAACGGAGTCAAAACGCAAAGTGGGACAGCGCCCTCAGGAAGATTGTTAACCCCTTGAGATCTTCATAGTAATTCAATCAAAATGGAGGTGAAATCTAGAATTGTCCGATTTTGTCGGTTATACGTTCATTCAGCCCTAAAATTTACACATTTCAAAAAGATAAAAAGAGAAAACCCACCATACAATTTGTTCTGCAATTTCTCCCAAGTACAGAGACTCCCCACATGTAATCGTAACTTGATGTATGGGCGCACAGCGAGGCGCAGAAGGGAAGGAGCTCCCTGCAGCCGCCATTTTGTAGGCTATAATTTTAGTTTTTCCGTTGTTGGGGCAATTGTGGGATGAGATATATTTTCCAGTGATACCATTTTGGGGTTGGTGTCCCCTGTTATAGAAAAGCATCAATTATCGATTTTTTTTTTTCCTTTTTTGGGGGTTTTCACTGTATAGCAGCCTAATAAACAACTTTAGAGCAGACCTGTTCCAGTTGCCCATGGCAACCAATCAGAGCTCAGCTTTCATCTCCCCACAGCTGTTTATAAAATTAAAGCTGAGCTCTGATTGGTTTCCATGGGCAATTTGAACAGTTTTACCTCAGAAACTTAATGATAAGTCTCCTTCTTTATCTTTATTCTATGGCTGCCGTCACACGTACTGCTAAGCGTCCGTTCATAATGCGACGCTAGCGCACAGGGGGAGGTCCTCGACCCGAACGCAGATGCGTTTCCAAAGAAACGCACGTGATCCCTGGAAACGCATGTGCGGTTGGGGCGAGGACCTCCCCCTGTGAGCTAGCGTCGCGTTATGACGGACGCTTAGCGGTACATGTGACCGCGGCCCATGGGTCAGTACGATTACAGGGATAACATCATTAGATATTTTTTTTCTTACGTTTTACTAGATTTCTCAAACTAAAACCTAATATGGAGAAAAATCTATCGTTTTTGCGTCGCCGTCTTCCAAGTGGCATCACACTTTGATTATTTTAATTACGGAGCTGGTTGATGGCTTGTTTTTTTTTTTTTTTACGGCGTTCATCATGCACGTACATAAGCTGATACTGTGCCTTTAAGATCCTGTCACAGACTGTGGACAGGCCTGGGTTCCTGAACGGACCTCAGGGCTGCGATTACAGCGATTGGGAAAGTGAAGAAACTGTTAACCACTTTATGTGGACATGTCCTTCAGGAGCTTTAGAAAGCTGGATAATGAGAAATAGGGGAGGGTGTGTTTTGGAAATTCTTTATCATATGAGTATACACCAACAGATATTAGGACTTGTTTTCTAATTCTGACTGAATCGCTAGTTAGGATTCTGGGAAAGCTGGATGACAACATGGAGGAGACCGTTCCCTGATACTATATGATGGGTTGCAGCGTTTCTTCTGTCTTCTTGGTGTTCAAATCATCTATCACAGTCATAATGCTTCATTATTATAACACAGCTTGAAAGATTTACCATTCAGGGTCCTGAGAAAGCAGAGTAACATGTAGAATGGTAAAAGTATGTCTGGACACTGAGTCCGGGTAAAAATATGATGTGTATAACATGGCGGCCTGCCTCTAGGATATGTGTGTGACATGGCGGCCTGCCTCTAGGATATGTGACATGGCGGCCTGCCTCTAGATGATGTGTGTAACATGGCGGCCTGCCTCTAGGTGATGTGTATTACATGGTGGCCTGCCTGTAGGTGATGTGTATAACATGGCGGCCTGCCTCTAGGTGATGTGTATAACATGGCGGCCTGCCTCTAGATGATGTGTGTAACATGGCGGCCTGCCTCTAGGTGATGTGTATTACATGGTGGCCTGCCTGTAGGTGATGTGTATTACATGGCGGCCTGCCTCTAGGTGATGTGTATTACATGGCGGCCTGCCTCTAGGTGATGTGTATTACATGGCGGCCTGCCTCTAGGTGATGTGTATTACATGGCGGCCTGCCTCTAGGTGATGTGTATTACATGGTGGCCTGCCTGTAGGTGATGTGTATTACATGGCGGCCTGCCTCTAGGTGATGTGTATTACATGGCGGCCTGCCTCTAGGTGATGTGTATTACATGGCGGCCTGCCTCTAGGTGATGTGTATTACATGGCGGCCTGCCTCTAGGTGATGTGTATTACATGGCGGCCTGCCTCTAGGTGATGTATAACATGGCGGCCTGCCTCTAGGTGATGTGTATTACATGGCGGCCTGCCTCTAGGTGATGTGTATAACATGGCGGCCTGCCTCTAGGTGATGTGTATTACATGGTGGCCTGCCTCTAGGTGATGTGTATTACATGGCGGCCTGCCTCTAGGTGATGTATAACATGGCGGCCTGCCTCTAGGTGATGTGTATTACATGGCGGCCTGCCTCTAGGTGATGTGTATTACATGGCGGCCTGCCTCTAGGTGATGTATAACATGGCGGCCTGCCTCTAGGTGATGTATAACATGGCGGCCTGCCTCTAGGTGATGTGTATTACATGGCGGCCTGCCTCTAGGTGATGTATAACATGGCGGCCTGCCTCTAGATGATATGTATAACATGGCGGCCTGCCTCTAGGTGATGTGTATAACATGGCGGCCTGCCTCTAGGTGATGCGCATTACATGGCGGCCTGCCTCTAGGTGATGCGCATTACATGGCGGCCTGCCTCTAGGTGATGCGCATTACATGGCGGCCTGCCTCTAGGTGATGCGTATAACATGGCGGCCTGCCTCTAGGTGATGTGTATTACATGGCGGCCTGCCTCTAGGTGATGCGTATTACATGGCGGCCTGCCTCTAGGTGATGCGCATTACATGGCGGCCTGCCTCTAGGTGATGCGTATAACATGGCGGCCTGCCTCTAGGTGATGTGTATTACATGGCGGCCTGCCTCTAGGTGATGCGTATTACATGGCGGCCTGCCTCTAGGTGATGCGCATTACATGGCGGCCTGCCTCTAGGTGATGCGTATAACATGGCGGCCTGCCTCTAGGTGATGTGTATTACATGGCGGCCTGCCTCTAGGTGATGCGCATTACATGGCGGCCTGCCTCTAGGTGATGCGCATTACATGGCGGCCTGCCTCTAGGTGATGCGTATAACATGGCGGCCTGCCTCTAGGTGATGTGTATTACATGGCGGCCTGCCTCTAGGTGATGTGTATTACATGGCGGCCTGCCTCTAGGTGATGCGTATTACATGGCGGCCTGCCTCTAGGTCAGTGATTTTCAACCTGTGTGCCGTGGCACACTAGTGTGCCGCGACACATGGTCAGGTGTGCCGCGGGGAAATTTCCCCAAACTATGGTGCCCCCTGTGTTTTGTTTCCCGGCAATGCGCAGCGATGCGCAGTCACGGCTTCTTACAATGTAGGAGACGTGTACAATAACAAATGCGCATGCTTTGAACCTCGTGCGACAAAATGACGTCACCAAGGCCGGCGCATCATCCTGAGAGTGAAGAGACTCCCGCATTGCCGACCGCCAAGGTAATGCCCACCAATAATGCTGACTATATGAGCTTTTGCCTGAGTATATGAACTGTTGGCAGAATACTCAGCATATGAGCTGGTACTTTTAGTACTCCAGCAGTATACTGCATATAACAATGAGAAATACTATAGTCATGAGGCTGGAGTACTACAAGTACCAGCTCATATGCTGAGTATATGAGCTGGCACTTGTATTCTGACCTCATGGCCATAGTACTTCTCATTGTACCCCTTTATTTTGCAGTATATGAGCCACATAATAATCAGCACCATATACTAAAAACAGGCAGAAACTGAGAACTGTTGAGGAAGAGCTTTGTGTGTGTCTTTCCACCATTCCTGCCAGGATATCCCTTTTGTGTTTATCGAAACAGGCCCAGGTTTCACAATGAGTGAGTAAAATAAATTTAGAATCTATATTATTAACTATATGTATAATATGACTGTTTTAGTGTCATTTTGTGCTATTTTGGTTGGTGGTGTGCCCCAGGATTTTCTAAGTATAAAAAGTGTGCCGCGGCTCAAAAAAGGTTGAAAATCACTGCTCTAGGTGATGCGTATTACATGGCGGCCTGCCTCTAGGTGATGCGTATTACATGGCGGCCTGCCTCTAGGTGATGCGTATTACATGGCGGCCTGCCTCTAGGTGATGCGTATTACATGGCGGCCTGCCTCTAGGTGATGCGTATTACATGGCGGCCTGCCTCTAGGTGATGCGTATTACATGGCGGCCTGCCTCTAGGTGATGTGTATTACATGGCGGCCTGCCTCTAGGTGATGCGTATTACATGGCGGCCTGCCTCTAGGTGATATAACATCGCTAATTGCAGGTGTGAATGCAGCCTTATCCCAAATCATGACTTCCATCCACACATCGATAGTTGCAAGTATAGATTTATTATTTATATTACCTTCTATACATTATTCCAGAATATTCCGCCCATATATTCTCTACACGTGACATCCCATAATTCTCATGTGTTACTGTATATACCTCAATATATACACGGGATCTGCCTGAGCGGCGGTACATACATATCTCTATATATACATGGGTAGAAAGCACATAGGATGCGCTGCTGTGCTCGCACCAGGATGCTCCGCCCCTTCTTACATGGGACCCTTTATAAAATTTAATGACTAAAGCATAAAAACTTCTATTCCTCCTGGAAATGACAACGTGTATGTGTGTGTGTGTGTGGGGGGGGTTACCATTTATACCTCACTGACATGAGGACAAGATGTCAATTTATTGTATTTCCAGTAGGAATAACAGAGGAACTGCACAAAAAAAATGGCCAAAAATGTATTTATTAAAGGGGGGGGATACTCAATTACTTAATCATATCAGGTGTTAAAGGGGTTTTGCTTAATTTGCTTGGAATTTCTTAGGATATGCGATTGGTTGGGGGTCCAACCAATAGGACCCCACATAATATGAGAACAGGGGGTCCCTCCCCTCTGATGGAATAGCAAGGTGAGTATGCATTGAGCAATTTCTATGGGAGTGGTGTCACCTAGCCCGAGCATAGCAAGGCAGATAGAGGAGATTGAACTTGTAGCGTTCTTACACTTGCAGTGACTATACCCTTTACACAGTCATCCCACTGATTGTAATGACACGCAGAATCTTCTGTACTGAGGAAGGTTAGTGGAAGGTTATGGCTGTAGACATGTCAGTTCAGATTATAACGAGGGTAGCCGACCCCTACTGGGGGGAAGGGGTGGGGGGCACAGGTCCATGTCCTATTACTAGAAAATTAAGATTTTCTTGATTTGGCCAGAAGTAGTGCCTAAACCTTTACACTTCCGGAAGTGAAGGCTGCAGAGTCGCTCCAGGGGAGGGGTGAGGATTCTTCCCGGATTTTGGGGTGCAGTGATTGGCTCTATTAGGATATCTGACATCCGCTGTCCTTCTGGGGCTTTATATCCGGCTCCTTCATCGGTTTCACCTCTTCTTCTTTCTTGGGTTTGGCCTAAAGATATGAAACAGTGTAAATTGTGGAGGCAAAAATCCTACATTTTCTAATTTCTTTCTCCTCTTATCAGACCCTTCTGTTCCCATTTACCCGGCTCTTACTTTGTATCTCATCTCTGGCCTCGCTGAAATTTTATTCCATGGGAACCGGTCATCAGATTTACCCCATTATCTACCAGCCCCTCAGGTAGGGGATGAAGGGTCCTTTCTAGAACTCTCTCTTTTACGTGAAATCTCTCCCCCACTGTCATTTGACAATGTGCAGAGAAGAGTCAGATTTTTATCTGAGATGAGTCATGTTTAGAGGCTGCGGGGGGGGAACTGTAATTTAGACGCAAGAAAAATGTTGCAAGAGCTGCGACACTTCAATAAAACATCAAAACTTTATTTTCATAGCAGATTACATAGTTGTACTAACATCATGGTCACACTGGACCACGTTTCGAACCGGGTGGTTCTTATTCTTGGTAGGTAATTTAGACGCCCCCATCTTCTATTCCGTAGCAACTACACAAAACCTCCTGGTGTCATATTAAAAATAAAAATCTAATTTTTCAGTTCTTTTAGGCTTGTGGTTCTGTGATCTATAGAACCCCAAGATACAGACAGTAAAAAAAAAAGTGGGACTAGCTCATCTGTAGCTCACATTTTTTACTATGTATTTGACTTCCAGTATCACGGTTCTGTAGATCACAGAGCAATCCTGATGCGACCTAAAGGATGAGATTCTTATCTTTAATATGACACCAGCAGCATGTTTTTAGGTCCCTTTTTGTCTAAAGGGACTCTTCCTCCTGTAGCCTCATCTCAGTTAAAATTTGACTCTTCTCTGCTCATCGTCACATGACTTTGGAGGACATTTCTTATATAGGTAAACGGGAGGAGATTTCTTCTAGAAAGGACTTTTCATTCCCTGCCTGGGAGACTGGGAGGTAAATGGGGTAAAACCTACTGACGGGTTCCCTTTAACAAAATATGGCCCTACTTTAATTCCGAGTGAAGACTTGATATTCACATTGAGGCTGGATGAGATTCGTTGACTTTACTCCACAGAATCGGGGACAGGGGGCGGAGTTTCTGAGTGGGGAGGGACATCATTGCAGGAGGATTAGAGATGGAGCGGGGACTGCAGGACAATATATGACCCTGGTGTCCCTGTGGGAGTCTCCTATAGATGGATAGGGGAGCTCTTACACTGTCGTCCTTTGGCCTCTTTGTAAGGTCGAACCCGGCCAGCACCTCTGGGGTCCACTGTGGGCTCATAGCCGGGAACTCGAAAGGCACGGGCTGGACCAGGCCATAATTGGCCTTCAGCTCCAGTTCTGGCGCCTCGGGAGGAACCTTCTGGAAGTATCTGAAATATACAAGCGATAGGATATTGGCGGAGGGCAGCAGCGGGCACGGGGTGGCATTACTTGGAGACGACCTGACTTACATGAATCCATTCTCCCGCTGACACTTCTCCAGCGTGTTCTTAAGTTGAGCTCCCAGTTTCCTGAAGAAGAGGTGTCCTGAGGGCTTCGCCGTAGTCCCGGGGCCTTTGGTTTGTCCGTACTCCTTGCACAAAGCCTCAGCCTTGCCATAAACTTAGAGGAAAGCAGAACGGTAAAACGTGTGTGAGTATAGGGGAGAGGAGGGGGATGCGGCTGCAATCTGCATCCACTGCTGAGACTGAATGCTGTGAGAGGGGGAGGAAGAGCTATGTTGGATTGGGTTAGAGTATTTCTACTCTGCAATGTCAAGTTGGAATTTTCTGGTGCCCTCCATGCTGCTCCTGGTGGCTTTTGTTTTTGGAGCTACTGTATACCATGGCTGCTGGCTCAGGGAGACCAGTGCCCAGGCACAGATATGCCCCCTCCAGTGCCGAATGGGGCAACAGGGCCACCAGGAACACCATGGAGTGCAGATTACATGTTCTGTAATCTCTCACTACCAGAGATGAGTAGCGCCACTAATGTCTGGTAGAAGCTTATCTCCTCCCTACTGACATATGGTAGGGATTTCTCATTTTTTTGGAGGTTCAGTACTCACATTTCTCGGACTCCTGCAGGGACCTTATTGCTTCTCCGCACTTGTCGCTGGCAAGGAGAGTCTGACCGTGATAGCAGAAGGCCTGTAGGGGGCAGCAGCGGTGAATTACAAGCTTTGCATGTAGCTTGCACTCCTAATCTTCCACCTACATGTAGCCATCACTAGGTGGAGCTGTTCTTATCTGACAAGCGCCGTACATTGAAGAGTGGCCGTCCTTGGACACTCCCGGAGACTAGCTATAGACGGCACCCCCATTTTTTAGTAGGTGGGTGACGCCCAGCCATGCTCACATTAGGAGTGACACCATTTTTTAGTTTTAGCTCCTACTTTGTAGCAGGTGTACTCCTTGTGCTATCCACATCCTTCTGCCGCCTGAGGCGAGATGCTAAACTTGCCTCACGGCTGGTGCACCCCTGGTCCTAGGTATTGCAGGCCAACGCCAGCATTTTACATAGGACTGATCTGCAAACAGACCGTGCAGCATTGCCTTTAAAGAGGATTGCAGCAGCTCAGGCTTTCGGCCCACTACAAATCTGATATTTGGGGCCTAAACTATGGAGCTCAGGTGTCTCACTAGAGGGGAGGGGTCACATACTTACATACGCCATATAAAAACACATCTTCAGCTGGGTGTAACTTCTCCACTTTGCTATGTACACAGGGTCCAGGCTGGAAAGTGTGTGATCTGTGCAACAAGTAAAATAGAAGTCATAACATTACAATGAAAGTTCTGCCCTATGGGGCCCCCGCCTGTCAGCTAGAGGGCCCCACATGTGCGGTGACTCTCCTGCAGTTCCACAATCACATTGTAAAATTCTGTCTGTCTGCAGCCACCACTAGAGGGAGCTTTAGTGCAGACACATTTAAAAAGCATCCATTGAAATGTATGCAGTGAGCTCCCCCTAGTGGTAGTGCGCTGAAATAAGTTTTTTAAAAATGTATTTAAAGGGATCATGTTGCAGCCAATGTAACGGCAGGACTGTAAAATAGGAGCCTTGGGGTGTAGGTGGGTAGCACGGAGTCACTTACCTACTCTCTGGTAGAAATTTGCAGTTTCGTAGGCCAGAGCGGCGATCAGCCCAGGATTGTGCTTCAGCTCTATAGCCCGGGCGATGGTCACTGTGCACAGAGGAGAAGAAGGGTGAGGTAGAGACGCAGCTGCTGCGGAACCTCATGATATAGAAACAGTAATCTGAACAGTGGGGGGAGGGGAGGTGGTACCTTCCTGGGCCTCCGCCTGGCACTGGATGATGTAGGCATCTATCACTCGGCTCTCTAAATCCCGTCCTTTCTCCGCCGGGGTGATGAGTTTTGGAATGTGACCCTCCTAAAGACACAAAGGTTTAGTAAGTTTATTAATAGATCCCAGATCCGTGTGGGAATATATGAGATGTAGGGGAAACAGCGCCACCCTGGTCTGTGGTCTGTTTCTGGTATTGCAGCTCAATCATAATTACAGGGGTTTTCCATGAATATGCTAAACCACCAGGAACCCAGGGCCAGGAAATAAGAACAACCCTCAAAGATACTCGGCTCAGGCTCCCAGGTCATGGAAAAGCCCTTTAAAGGGATTGTCAAATTTTACTTATATGGTTGTAAAAATAACATAGAGCTCATCCTCGCCTCTCTCATCGCTCGCCTACGCGCCTCCGAATTCAAGGATCAGCATAAATTTAAAGGTCCGGTCTAAGACAAAATTAAAGGGGTTGTCAGGTGGTTAAAAAACTTGGCTGCTTTCTTCCTAATACAGCGCCACACCTGACAGTGGGCAGTATGTGGTATTACAGCTAAGCTCCATTCATCTCTATACAGCTGCAATACCAGCACTGACCATGGTTAGGGGTGGCGCTGTTTTTAGAAGAAAGCAGTCGTGTTTTTCAAACTCTGGACATCCCCTTTAACATAGGGGCTGGAATGAACTCAGAGGGGTTGATTGTAGGTCGAGTCCATTTTAAACTCTGGGGTTTAAACTATTTGAGTCTGGTTTCAGGTCTGTGATGTCTGAATACATTAAGATGTTTGGTCTGGGGTCTGGACTACTTTTTTAGTTTGGTGTGGGGTCTGGACTACTTTTTTAGTTTGGTCTGGGGTCTGGACTACTTTTTTAGTTTGGTCTGGGGTCTGGACTACTTTTTTAGTTTGGTCTGGACTACTTTTTTAGTTTGGCCAGGGGTCCGGACTACTTTTTTAGTTTGGCCAGGGGTCCGGACTACTTTTTTAGTTTGGCCTGGGGTCCGGACTACTTTTTAGTTTGGCCTGGGGTCTGGACTACTTTTTTAGTTTGGCCTGGGGTCTGGATTACTTTTTTAGTTTGGCCTGGGGTCCGGACTACTTTTTAGTTTGGCCTGGGGTCCGGACTACTTTTTTAGTTTGGCCTGGGGTCCGGACTACTTTTTAGTTTGGCCTGGGGTCTGGATTACTTTTTTAGTTTGGCCTGGGGTCTGGATTACTTTTTTAGTTTGGCCTGGGGTCTGGACTACTTTTTAGTTTGGCCTGGGGTCTGGATTACTTTTTTAGTTTGGCCTGGGGTCTGGATTACTTTTTTAGTTTGGCCTGGGGTCTGGACTACTTTTTTAGTTTGGCCTGGGGTCTGGACTACTTTTTTAGTTTGGCCTGGGGTCTGGACTACTTTTTTAGTTTGGCCTGGGGTCTGGACTACTTTTTCAGTTTGGCCTGGGGTCTGGACTACTTTTTCAGTTTGGTCTGGGGTCTGGACTACTTTTTTAGTTTGGTCTGGGGTCTGGACTACTTTTTTAGTTTGGTCTGGGGTCTGGACTACTTTTTTAGTTTGGTCTGGGGTTAGGCGTCTGATCCGATAGATCTGAATACATTTAAGGTTTTATCATTTTTGTGGGGGGTCTAATATTGCATCTAAATTACAAAAGATTCCCCCTGTATAGATGTATAGGGGATGTGGCGCAATGCGTTGATGGAAAATTTCTACCTTAAAGGGGATGTCTGGAGGTTGGCTGCTTTTTTCCCCAAAAACAGCGCCACACCTGAACATGGTCAGTGCCGGTATTGCAGCTCAGCTGTATAGAAATGAATGGAGCTGAGCTGCAATACCACACTCTACCCATGGACAGGGGTGGCGCTGTTTTTTAATACAAGCTGCCATGCTTTTCAATCCATTTAAGACCGAACGTTGAGGTGTGTGGCAGCACATCGCCCCCTCTTGCTTTTTGGGGTATTAGTGGTCGCTTTCTGTATCTATATATACACCTGTATGTGAGATTCTGGATGGGATAGTGCGATAGCCCTGTAGATGGCGCCGTTCTCTGCCTCTATGGGGAAGTCCTTACCTTCAGGTGGCTGAATATGCCGGCTGCAATCTTCAGACTCCTGTGAACCTCTTTGGCCTCGTCTTCTGTGATGCTGTAACCACAGAGGCAGATTACATCAGAGATCCCCAGAAGTGTGTACATGGATGGGCTGAGCATGCATGTGCACCCTCCAGTAGCGGGGAGCTCCCCCTATACTCACTCTTCCTTCCCCGCCAGCCGCGAGGCGTATTTACTGTACCACAGCCCCAGGTTAAAACCCATCGAGATCAACTCAAAAACTGCGTCTTGTTGAGCGCTGGGAAGGGAATAGGAAATAATTAGCGTTCCACAATATTTCTTTATAATGTAACTCTGTTCTTCTGATACAGAACAATCACATCAGAAAATTCTGTCTGTCTGCAGCCACCACTAGAGGGAGCTCAATGCAGACAAATTTCTGAAGCATCCAATTAAATGTGTGCAGTGAGCTCCCTCTAGTGGTAGTGCACTCCTGTCGCAGCCAGTGTTAGGTATTGTAACAGCAGGACTGTAAAATACAGATTTATATTCCACCATTGGGGTGTGTCCTCACACTGCTGTGCTCTGAGCTCTCTGCAGTCAGTGTCAGGTGTCGTCCCTGGAAAAAAAATGTGTAATCATATCTTTGTGGATGTTTTTAGTAGCAGCAGGACTTCGAAATATAGGATTATATTCTTTAAATGTCCTAGGGGAGGTGGGGCTTGTCCTCACACTGCTGTGCTCTGAGCTCTCTGCTGCCAGTGTTAGGTGTTGTGATGTGTAATCATATGTGTGGATGTTTTTAGACTGTGAAATATAGATTTCTATTCCAAGATTGTTGCTTCCCGACACTGCTGAGAGAACAGGGGACGGCAGTGACCTAACACTGCTGTGCTCTATTCTCTCCACAGTCTCTTTTTCTTCTACTCTAAGTACTTACTGCAGTGATCTTTTGGTCGGATACTACAGCAGTCACTCAGAGCTGAAGGGAGGGTCTGTGGAGTCGTTTACTACTACGACAAGAGAGCACAGCAGTGTGAGGACACACCCCCAGTGCACTTGGAGAAGATACAACCCTACATCACAGTCCTGCTGCTACTAACAACATACATAAAGGTCTGATTGCACATCTCTTTGGGGAGAAGACATAACACTGGCTCTAGAGAGCACAGAGCACAGCAGTGTGAGGACACATATCTCACAGTCCTGCTGCTACTAACAACATACACAAAGGTCTAATTACACATCGCTCCAAGGACAGTACCTGACATTGGCTGCAGTCTGTATGGTCACACCTGCTGACAGGTTCCCTGTCTTAATCTGATGTGACACTGCACCCACACACCACCAGGGGGCACATAATACCTTGGCACGTTCCCCTGCAGGGTGTCGGTCCATTTGAAGTTCTGGATGTAGCGCAGCTTGTTGTCCTGGGTTCCTCCGTCCAATGAGTTGATGAAGCCTAATGTCCAGATGAAAGAGAACAGAGACTGTGATATCCGTCCACGTTATCCTTTTATCCGAGGAATCTTATCTCCAGCCCTAACAGTACTCAAGTAATAAATGTCATTATGTCAACCTTGATTGTCAGATGGGCGGAGTCATGAAGTCTTCTCCAGCCTAAGTCCTCCCTTCTCCCAGCAGACAATCTAAATAGCAAAGTTTTGGTAGCCATTATGCTAATTAAGCTCAGGTGGGCGGTTCAGGGTTGTAGCTCCGCCCATCTGAATTGCTGTATTTTCACATTTCTGCCCCATTTCGGCCCCAAAGCCGAAGAAACTGAGTATGACCGATGTTCTCAAGTTCCCTTAATGATTGAGTCATGCTCCTCCCTGAACTAGGTATGAAATGGGAATATCTGGAGTCTCCCTTTAACTAGGGGTCCAGATATTTTGCCTCGCTTTTCCCTGTACAATCCAGCGGGACCCTGTGTCTCTGATATAAAGCGGGTGTCATGTGACCAATCAAAACAGAGACCGGAGACCCTGCTGAAGCTGCGGCGAGGGATTGCTAAAGAAAACAAGGTCCCATATATACTCGAGTATAAGCCTAGTTTTTCAGCACACAAAAAAATGTGCTGAAACACCAAACTCGGCTTATATTTGGGTAAAAAAAAAAAAAAGGTTTTACCAGGTTTTTGTGGTAAAATTAGGGGCCTCGGCTTATAATGGAGTATATACGGTAAGTACTTTAGTATTTTATGTAAAGGAATCTTATATCATTTTTTTCTACCCCTTTGAATCAATAAATGATAGCACTGAAAAATACGACTCTTCCCACAAAAAACAAACCCTCCCAAAGTGGAAGAATGAGCTCCAGGCTCTCCACACACAATGATGCAGGGAAATAGGAACCTTAATGGGGTGTTACGACAACTCACCCAGGATCAGGGATAGGTAGGTGTCGGAGGCGCTCCTCATGGTCTCCGGGGTACAGCTGGGGTCCGTAAACAGCTCCAGGAGTCGCGCTCTTGACGTTCGTAAATCACTTAAAGAGTCAGACATGAGAAAAAGTAAGAATTCTGCCAATGAAGGTTTGCCGACCCCTGGGGGCCCGGTTATTGCCGGGACAGAAATCTTTGGAATTTCATCCCAAGATTCTTTATGGAGAGTGAATCTCACCTGCAGATCTTCGAGGCCGCGGGGGTGGAGGCGACGCCATAGAAGTTGAAGGAGACCGGAGCCGTGGCCTTCAGAGGGTTACGATGAAACCAGTGCGTCATTTTTTGGCAAGATCCTTCCTTTACCCAAATCGGGAGTCTCCTAAAGGAAAGTTCTCATGTTAGAAAGATGGAGAACATAGCAACAACCAATGGGAACAAAGGACACGGACAATGGCTGCACCAAGACCCAACCATCCAAGCCAAGGGCTCGTAACGTACATCCAGGAGCGGAGGTGACACCCACTTCAGGACCCAAAAAAATCTGCCTCTCTAGATCGCACCCATTCACCAGATTGGTTCCATCAGATCACATGATTTGGGTCACATGGCCCTGGGCAGCCTATCAGCAGAGAAGACTCTCTATAAGGGTGTGAGGCCCTCTGTGGAGCTCCCGCTAGTTTCTTATAGGATTCCTGGGGGGAAGGTTTCCCATTCTGCCCCTAATGTGAATGACGTCAATGTCCTCAGGGGGGCGCCGGTCAGTGGGCAGGACACATGACTGTACACGGAGACAATGTCATTACTGTAATCTCTCCCTGGATGAATTATTAGAGGATTCGGCACAAAGCACCATTGACTGCTCCGTTGTATAACGGGGACGGGAATGTCACCCACATGGGACATTATTCACACCATAAATATTAAATAGACTGAATATTATTAATTCCAATACAAATTACCATCAACCATAGAAGAAAGAGGCTGTAAAAACATCAAACCTCGACATCCTCTGCTACCTGCAGTCTATACGATGGTGGCGTCTCGCTCCGATACGTCCTGTCTTTGCAGCAGCCATAAAGCACATACATCCTGTCTTTGCAGCAGCCATAAAGCACATACATCCTGTCTTTGCAGCAGCCATAAAGCACATACATCCTGTCTTTGCAGCAGCCATAAAGCACATACTTCCTGTCTTTGCAGCAGCCATAAAGCACATACTTCCTGTCTGTGAGGCTGACACTCTATCCTTGTGCTCCCGCTGTTCCTAAGGCACACACCCGGGGCACGTCTGCACCAACCACTACAACAACTCTGGTTATTTAAGGCGCCTTCCCCTATGAGATGTTGCCTTAGCAATTAAGTACCAAGTTCTTAAAGGGCATCTACCACCTAAATGAAGGTATGTATGGAAATGGGCCTGAGGGGCTCCAGGCTCCATTAACACCTATGAAGCCAGTAGCCCCTTAGGCTCATTTGTGTACAGTCCTTCACCCTGGTGGTAGATTCCCTTTAATGTAGAAGTTGCCTGAGCAATAAGGCACCAAGTTCCTCATGTTCTACAAAAGCATCGGCTACAGTTTCTCTGCATTACCCAACTCTGACCGCGTATTTCATGATCCCTGTGTGACCTCAGATTGTCCTCTGACTACGCCTCTGCCTATCTCTTTGGTGCCGCACGTTGTTGTCTCCTGATCTGCCTTAGTGGTCACTGAACGGACATCGCTCCGATAGATAGAAAGCTGGTGGTTCCCTGCAGACCGACCCCAATAAAGAGGGTTAAAAGATGAAACCCTGGCGACTACCTAGAGGAGGTTCTTTGTTTCGGTTTGAACATGTGATCCTATATGGTCCTCTGACTACGTCTCTGCCCGGGTCGTCTCCTAACTAAATGTAAGAGTTCCAGGTAGCAACCTGGATTCTCCCATCAGTTCGGATTACCTGCATGTGTTAAAGAGCGACTACCTTAGACTACCTCTTTAAAAGAAGCTACAAGTTCCATTTAGTGGCACAGTGGGTTCTGTAAGAAGCTCCCCAATGTTGAGATGTGGGGTGATTCACCACTAGACACCCCACTACTTCCTCCGTATACACAGCCGGCCCCTCCCACCTCACCAGGTCACAACATTCACCTTTGGCTCCTTTCTTGACTAGAGGTCACAATGGGGTCATCCTGTCCCTGTTCCTTAGCGACCGTCTACAAGGAGCAGTGGAGATCGAGGTCACATGACGTGAGGTCACATGACTGCCGCACACAACGACTTGTACCTGCTGTTACCCGAGACGTTACAGACCTGATTATTCTTATCTCTTACTTACAGTAAGGCCGCTCCGTATCATCAGGCCGCTCCATATCCATAGGTGACACAACAATATCGGCCAGGGGTTGGGTTAGTTATGTAGGCAAGTAACCAAATTGAAACAAGGTTTTGGGGCAATTAACACTCCCCCCCCCAAAAAAAAAAGATCAGTGAAGTGTGATTATGTGATTAAGTGTGATTATCCATGTTACTTTAGAAGGACCTGCACATTTAAGATCACATGAGGTCCTCAAGCCACAGAGGAGGAGTCAAATTTCTGCAATTGTCAATATTTTATTTAGGGGGTCTGGGGCTTTGTTTTTAATTTAGTGTGTAGTGTTATTGGGGCTCCATTATTTTGGGTCCTCACCTGGGATCTATTTTGGGTCAATTCTCACAATTTATTTTGGTCCGGGGTCTGTATTCATGTATGAGATGAGGCCTGAGGGCTCTTTTTTTATTATGAGGAGTCTGTTGTGTGTATTGTAATTTGGGGGTCACAATCCATCCTGATAAAGCAGGGACATTACTCCTAGATCCAGGCACCGGGACTGTGGTGATCTGCTTATATTTCTTTCTATTGCTTCCTTCTAAAATCAACTTTGAAAATTACAGTAATGAGCCTGACGGGCTCTGAGGGGTATTACCAAAGCCCCTGTTGTAGCTCTACAAGCTCTCCCCCTTCCTCTTCTTGTTGTAATCTCACACCGTGGGAGGGAGTTGGTTGCTCTTGCACAGTGTAACAGCATGTGACGATGTGATGTCATCCCTTGCTAATAATAGAAGGGATCACCGGGGTGTAGTAATAAGACACAACCCTCCGCTGAGCATAGAATATGCATCATACATCGTAGCCGTATCAGGACTTCCTTCCTTCTATGCTAATGAGTCATAAGGGGGGGGGGGGGGCGTTACCAGAGCCCCTCTGTGCTGTAGCTGCACAGCTTGTTACACTGTGTTACACTTCCCCCTCCTTCTGCCGGATGTAAAATCACCGCAACAGAGTAAGAGTCAGTACACAACGTGACAGTGGAAGTGCACAGCCTGTGAAGCGACAGCACAGAGGGGCTCTAGTAACCTTCTAGTTCATTAGCATAATTATAAAAGTTGACTGAAGGAGGCCATGGATAACAAAGGGACATCGCTTATACTTGGATGATCCAGGTCTTCATTGTGTGACATCCAGCAGTTGGTTTGTTCATCCCTTGGTATTTAGCGGATTAATTATCCATAGCGAGGGATGAACAAGACCTCCGTCACGTGATTTATACACTAAGTCACGTGACTGTGGCAGCCAATCACTGCCCACAAATCATCACTATGGGTAACCTGCTAATCAGTGGCCAGTGAGTAGCCAATATGATGATGTGGGGGACTGTGATGTCTTATAACTGGTCAAACCTTTGTTTACCCCCCTGAAAATCCCCGTTTTGAAACTTTTTAGCACTAAACCTACAACTCCCAGCATTCCCTGTCAGCCTCTGGCATAGATGGGTAGTGAAAGGCATTCTGGGACTTGTAGTCCTTCTGCAGTTATCCCCCAGTAACAAGTGTCTATGTGAAGCCCGGCCACACGTGACGTCAGCACTCACCAGCACAGGCTCAGGAGTCTCCGCGGAGTCTCAGCACCTTGTGGCCCTTGTGTCAGTCAGGGGCCCCGGCTCCCCAGCAGTCTATAAGATGCAGACTCTCTCTCTCTCTCTTCCTGGTTGTGACGTAAGAAGGAAGTCTCCGCCCAGCAGAGCGGTGGGCGGGGGCAGACACATGATGAATGCTCTCACATAGGTAAACAGGCAGAAGGCTGGGAGTCCCCTTCCGCGCGTGCGCAGTGGCGCCCCGGCCTCACCCGCCCTAGCGCGTCACATAGCAGTGGGCGGTGCTCTGGAGCGGCGCACCTTTCTGTCAATCATCGGTGTTAAAATGACGTTATTCCCCAAGCGTGAGAGTGCGCAGAAGACCCCAAGCTCCTGCGGTTGTCAGGGTAACGACGCGGTGTGGCGAAAGGATGGGCGTGTGCCTTCTCTTTGGCCAATAGGGAATTTCGGAAGCGATGAAAGGAGGCGGGACTGGCTGTGACAGCGAGGCTTGGCTTAGTACGGGGAAGGCGGGGGTCTTATGATGGGGGCGTGGCTTCCTGTGTCTCGCTGTGATGGGCTTGGCCGCGGAGGAGGAGGGGCGGCGGCAGCATCAGCAGCAGCGGGCGGCGGGACCGGTCCCGGGATGATGCACAGCTGAGAGGCGGCTCCAGACATGAGTGACCTCAGCAAGACCCTGCACAAGTGGAGCGCCAGCTTCAGGAAGGGCACGGACTTCGACTCGTGGGGGCAACTGGTGGAGGCCATAGACGAGTATCAGATGTGAGTGTGCGCCAGCCCCTCCCACCCCGTGCCCGACTACAGGTGCAGCTTCCTGCTCACACACCCTTTCTCCCAATCATGTTACACCCCATGTACCTTGTATCCAGTATCAATCAGTGCCCCTGGTTTATTGCACTGGGGGTAGAAGTTATTACCCCCTAATCTAACCCCAGGGGTAATGAGAAGGGGCTCTGCACCCATTCCCCCTCCCTGTGCCCCCCCCCCCCCAAGGGGGCAATCAGTGGAGTGCAAGTTACCTTTTCCCCTCCCCTGAGGTGTAATATGGGTAATTGTACAATGCGTTCCCTCTTTTATCCTGAGGGTAATTTGGGGAGGTGGTGGCCTTTTTTGAGGTGCCCCCATTCCTGTATCTATATTGCCGGGTCATAGTACCTATTGTCTGCTCCCCTACATTGTGGTGCGAGTGCTGGGAATGGGTCCCTCCTCCGCAACCCCAATTTATGATGACTGGAGTATACTTAGGGTGATAGTGTGGAATAGGCCGGGTACAGCAAGCAGTGGTCCTGACATTCCACCTCATAGCTGTAAGGCTGACAACTGGTGAGGTGGCGAATCGGTGACTCCCCTAGAAATGTTCAGCATTGTCTTCTGGGTAATTAATTCTCCTCAGCGCTGATACAATGCATGGAGAGATGTAACCACTACAGGACGACCAACCCATCTGTCATCACTACTCGGGAAAGGAAATCTATCCATCATAATTTATTAATAAAAAATCCCTCTTTCTGATATCAACTTTTTAAATTATGCAAAAGAGGGGAGTGTTACCAGAGCCCCTCCGTGCTGTAGCTTCACAGGCTACAGCGCTCTCCCACTCTGCGTCTGATGTAACCTCACACTGGGGGATAAGGAAGTGCTCCTGAAGTGTAACAGCCTGTGAAGGTACAGAACAGAGGGACTCTGTTACAGCCCTTCTTTTGCTCATTAGCATAATTTTAAAAGTTGATTTTAGAAGTAAGGTGGCCATGGATAACAAATGTAACAAGATTTCCACAGTCACGGTGCTTGGATTTTTGGGTAAGTGTCCCTAGTGCACAATGATGGATTTTGATGGTAAATTTCCTTTAAAAAGGAACCTGTCAGCAGGTGTGACTCCACAGACTGCAGCCGGTGCTAGGTTTTGTCCCTGGAGAGATGAGTAATCAGACCACAGTGTATGTTGTCAGTAGCCACAGGACTGTGATATGTGGATTTATATTCCAGGATTCTAGCTACTCCATGAGCACTGATGATGTTTCCTCACACTGCTGTGCTCTGTGCATTGAGCTGCTCTGAGCCAATGCTGCAGTGTTCAACCAGAAGTCTACTCCATGCAGTGTGAGGACACCACCAATACACTATTGTAAGATAAATCCGTTTATCACAGTCCTGCTGCTACTAACAACATACACAAAGGTCTGATTACACTCCAGGGACAATACATAGTCTCTGCAGAGAGCACAGCAGTGTGAGGACACATCCCAAGCACATACACAGGCGTCACCCAGCTTTTCTACAGTCCTGAATGTCAAATGTTCCCTGTATGCCACATCTCAGCTTTTTTAAAATAAGTTCTCCTAAAACTCACACCCAGCTTTTCTAGAGAACTGAAGGTCTCTTCTGCCTAGTTATACCATATACTGGCCCACCACCCTATGATACCCAACTTTACTAGAACACACATAGAGATAGTAATGAGGAGTTCAGAGAACAGCAGTGTGAGGGCAGTGCACTTGGCGAAGATGCAATTCAGGGATGTAAACAAGTGATATTAATGGTAGTCACTCATCTTTCCCAGCTTTTCTAGAATTTTAGCCACCCTCCGATTTCTGTCTCGTAGTCACACACAGAATTCGCTATGGAGCAGTTCAATGCACAGAGCACAGCAGTGTGAGGACATTCCCACAGTGCACTTGGAGAAGATGCAATCCTGGGATGTAAATGTGTTGGGTGAAACTTTGGATAAACTATTTATGGTTGTCACTCGGCTTTCTCAGATTTCTGTTCAGTGACCACCCAGCTTTTCCGGACTTCTGAGCGGCAGCGTTGTCTAGTCTGTCCTCTTGATGAGTTCCTTTTGCGCTGAGCCGGTTGCACACAGTAAGACTCTCTCTGCGCAGGGATTTCCTCCAGCCTGGGATTATTTGCTCAGGTTCCCACCCCGGCTCGCTGCCTGTGTTTGGGTGGAGACTTTTTCAACAGGATGTGAATAAGAGATGAAATCCATGCACAGATGGGGCAGCCTGCGCTCCACACGTATTCACACTACCTCCCTGCTATGCAGCTTCTATGCGCAGCTGAATCGCTCTTAAAGGGGCGGCGCATGCCAAATACAGCATTGGCTTGCCGCTGCGATCTATCTGTTCCTGGGAAAGCTGGGTGTTTGTTTTTTTATTGAAAATTTTCCTAAATACTGTTGCGCTGTAAGGGAGTGTTCACACGTTGCGTTTTGGTGGCGCATGCGTTAACATTGCGTTTACGATGCGTATTGTAAATGTTAACAGTAATGTAATTAAGCAAATCGCCTCACCACAGCTGTTGTAATATGCAATAATGTAATGAAAATGCCAGGCCAAAACGCACGTCACTGATCACACTGATCAAACGAATTGCGTTTCCAAACTGAACATGGTGGAGCCATATCTGTTCATTGCACGTCCATTTTTCTCACATGCATTCTTGTCCTTTAGTGACGTAGGCGGATATGCTTTCAAATTGCGCTAAAAGGGGCGGTTTTTATTACGTGTGGTTGGGGCCTTAGCGTTGCGCCATGTTTGCCTCCTTTCTTATATGTCCGTGACTAATAATTGCCCCACAGACCACAGTAAGGCCATTGCGGCCATTTTGGCGCAGGGTTTCTGAGGTAAATTACCTCACAAATGGCACCGAGATGGTCCCAGACCTGACATGGGCCTCAGGATTTACTGGTGTCACCCATCGTCACCTAATAGGTTGTGACTGACATGACACTTTTTAGGTGGCACGAGTAGAAGCGCCAGTGATTTTGTATGAGGCGGCCATGTTGATTGGAGAACATGCGTGACGCATGAGGCCTAGTGGCCTTGTCAGGCCTAGGACCGCCATATTGCATGTGTGACGTCATATAGATATCTCCATCGGCCGACTTCCACTTTGCCTGTATTTGCTGTCACGTGTGAGGCGTTTGGCAGCCATTTTACCCGACGGACTACCTATAAAGCTTTCTGTCACGTTTCTGACTAGAAAAATGACAGAAAAGACCCTCTAGGTTATCATTCGGATGTGTGTGGATCATGTGACGCCACACTATTGAAAATTTTCCATATTTTTCAAAATTTCTTTAGGCCTTGTTGACCATAGCAACAAATACACAATGACCTTCATTTCCTGGGACCTGTGATGGGTTACAGATGACAAAGGGTCAATTCATACAACAGTTTAGGAAAATCGTTCTCTCTCGGAAAGTTATGGGAGGGCGATGCGTCTTCTGCCCACAAGCAGCTCTGTCACAATAATGAAGAGTGTAGGAAGGCAGGCCGTAAGATTATGACCTGGATATTGATCAAATATCGAGGTGCACTATCCCATTGTCAGTTATTGCGGTGCAGCATTCACCTGTGATGTCCATGTACATGATATTATTGTAGGATGCTCAAAACATGTTCCTGAAAAATGTTCTCTCTTTATAGTTTAGCCCGACAACTACAGAAAGAAGCCCAGTCACCAGCTAACTCCTCCGACTTCACCGAGGATCACAAGGCAAGTGCCCCATACTGACTATATGTACAAGAATATAACTACTATAATACTGCCCCCTATGTACAGGAATATAACTACTATAATACTGCCCCCTATGTACAAGAATATAACTACTATAATACTGCCCTCTATGTACAAGAATATAACTACTATAATACTGCCCCCTATGTACAGGAATATAACTCCTATAATACTGCCCCCTATGTACAGGAATATAACTCCTATAATACTGCCCCCTATGTACAGGAATATAACTACTATAATACTGCCCCCTATGTACAGGAATATAACTACTATAATACTGCCCCCTATGTACAAGAATATAACTACTATAATACTGCCCCTATGTACAAGAATATAACTACTATAATACTGCCTCCTATGTACAAGAATATAACTACTATAATACTGCCCCCTATGTACAAGAATATAACTACTATAATACTGCCCCCTATGTACAAGAATATAACTACTATAATACTGCCCCCTATGTACAAGAATATAACTACTATAATACTGCCCCCTATGTACAAGAATATAACTACTATAATACTGCCCCCTATGTACAAGAATATAACTACTATAATACTGCCCCCTATGTACAAGCATATAACTACTATAATACTGCCCCCTATGTACAAGCATATAACTACTATAATACTACTTGTTGTATAGTAATGTAGCTGCTGTGTATGATGTAGTATTATACATTTGGTGTGTGATGTAGTATTATACGTGCGGGGTGTGTGTGAGGTATTATTACACATGTGCGTGTGATGTAGTATTGTACACGTGCGGCGTGTATGGTGTAGTATTGTACACGTGCGGCGTGTATGGTGTAGTATTGTACACATGCGGCGTTTGGGGCGTAGTATTGTACACGTGGGGCGTAGTATTGTACACGTGGGGTGTGTGTGGGGCGTAGTATTGTACACGTGGGGCGTAGTATTGTACACGTGGGGCGTAGTATTGTACACGTGGGGCGTGTGTGGGGCGTAGTATTGTACACGTGGGGCGTAGTATTGTACACGTGGGTCGTAGTATTGTACGTGTGTGTGTGGTGTAGTATTGTACACGTGCGGCGTGTGTGTGGTGTAGTATTGTACACGTGCGGCGTGTGTGTGGTGTAGTATTGTACACGTGCGGCGTGTGTGTGGTGTAGTATTGTACACGTGCGGCGTGTGTGTGGTGTAGTATTGTACACGTGCGGCGTGTGTGTGGTGTAGCATTGTACGTGTGTGGGGTGTAGTATTGTACACGTGCGGCGTGTGTGGTGTAGTATTGTACGTGTGTGTTGTAGTATTGTACACGTGCGGCGTGTGGGGCGTAGTATTGTACGTGTGTGGGGTGTAGTATTGTACACGTGCGGCGTGTGTGTTGTAGTATTGTACACGTGCGGCGTGTGGGGCGTAGTATTGTACGCGTGTGGGGTGTAGTATTGTACGCGTGTGTGGGGTGTAGTATTGTACACGTGTGTGGGGTGTAGTATTGTACACGTGTGTGGGGTGTAGTATTGTACACGTGTGTGGGGTGTAGTATTGTACACGTGTGTGGGGTGTAGTATTGTACACGTGCGGCGTGTGTGGTGTAGTATTGTACGTGTGTGTGGTGTAGTATTGTACACGTGGGGCGTGTGTGGTGTAGTATTGTACACGTGCGGCGTGTGTGGTGTAGTATTGTGCGTGTGTGGGGTGTAGTATTGTACGTGTGGTGTAGATCAGACTCGGTTGCCCTGCGGGTCGTACGTTTCCTGTGTTCTCTCTCGGGGACGTCTTCTCTCACATTTCTGATATTGGGTCGGGGAGGGGGAGGGGGATGTTCTGGGCCAAGTCATTACTAATATTCCGCCTTAGACTCTGCATGTGATTTGGGTCGGGGTGCAGGGTAGAGGAGAAGACAATTTCACATTCCTGTAAGATTATCTCAGACCTTGTAATGACTGACACCGGAAAGAGACATCATGCAATCCTCCCCCCGAGGCTTAGTGGTCTCTGTGGGGCCCCTGGGGGTCGGGCCCTTGGCTTCCATAGTGATAGATGCTTTGTCTGCAGGCCAGGACCTGACTGACACCTGTGTATTGTGTGTGGGGCTGCAGGTTCTGGCAGGTTCTGGTTGTATCTTAGGAAATTTGAGGATGAACGAGGTTTCTAGGACCACCCGTTATCCTCGTCTCATCCTGCCGCCCACGTCTATGGGAAATCTTATTACACCTCGTCTTATTCCCTATATATTCTAAACTTCTTCTAGTATAATCACTTGTCACAGAACGGCGTCCTAAACTTAACCTATGGGTGTTAGGAGCGTGCTCTGTGTTGGGGGGGTAGGGGGCGTGCTCTGTGTTGGGGGGGTAGGGGGCGTGCTCTGTGTTGGGGGGGTAGGGGGCGTGCTCTGTGTTGGGGGGGGGGGAAGGGGGGCGTGCTCTGTGTTGGGGGGGGGAGGGGGCGTGCTCTGTGTTGGGGGGGGGGCGTGCTCTGTGTTGGGGGGGGGGAGGGGGCGTGCTCTGTGTTGGGGGGGGGGAAGGGGGCGTGCTCTGTGTTGGGGGGGGAAGGGGGCGTGCTCTGTGTTGGGGGGGGAAGGGGGCGTGCTCTGTGTTGGGGGGGGGGAGGGGGCGTGCTCTGTGTTGGGGGGGGGGAGGGGGCGTGCTCTGTGTTGGGGGGGGGGAAGGGGGCGTGCTCTGTGTTGGGGGGGGAAGGGGGCGTGCTCTGTGTTGGGGGGGGAAGGGGGCGTGCTCTGTGTTGGGGGGGGGGAGGGGGCGTGCTCTGTGTTGGGGGGGGAGGGGGCGTGCTCTGTGTTGGGGGGGGAGGGGGCGTGCTCTGTGTTGGGGGGGGAGGGGGCGTGCTCTGTGTTGGGGGGGGAGGGGGCGTGCTCTGTGTTGGGGGGGGGAGGGGGCGTGCTCTGTGTTGGGGGGGGAGAGGGCGTGCTCTGTGTTGGGGGGGGGAGGGGGCGTGCTCTGTGTTGGGGGGGGGGAGGGGGCGTGCTCTGTGTTGGGGGGGGAGGGGGCGTGCTCTGTGTTGGGGGGGGGAGAGGGCGTGCTCTGTGTTGGGGGGGGGAGGGGGCGTGCTCTGTGTTGGGGGGGGGGAGGGGGCGTGCTCTGTGTTGGGGGGGGAAGGGGGCGTGCTCTGTGTTGGGGGGGGCGTGCTCTGTGTTGGGGGGGGCGTGCTCTGTGTTGGGGGGGCGTGCTCTGTGTTGGGGGGGGCGTGCTCTGTGTTGGGGGGGGCGTGCTCTGTGTTGGGGGGGGCGTGCTCTGTGTTGGGGGGGGCGTGCTCTGTGTTGGGGGGGGCGTGCTCTGTGTTGGGGGGGCGTGCTCTGTGTTGGGGGGGCGTGCTCTGTGTTGGGGGGGGCGTGCTCTGTGTTGGGGGGGCGTGCTCTGTGTTGGGGGGGGCGTGCTCTGTGTTGGGGGGGGCGTGCTCTGTGTTGGGGGGGGCGTGCTCTGTGTTGGGGGGGCGTGCTCTGTGTTGGGGGGGCGTGCTCTGTGTTGGGGGGGCGTGCTCTGTGTTGGGGGGGGGAGGGGGCGTGCTCTGTGTTGGGGGGGGGAGGGGGCGTGCTCTGTGTTGGGGGGGGGAGGGGGCGTGCTCTGTGTTGGGGGGGGGAGGGGGCGTGCTCTGTGTTGGGGGGGGAGGGGCGTGCTCTGTGGTATTGTGGGCGTGCTCTGTGTTGGGGTAGGGGGGGAATGCTCTGTGTTGGGGGGGAAGGGGGGATGCTCTGTGTTGGGGGGGGGGAATGCTCTGTTGGGGGGGGGAAGGGGGGATGCTCTGTGTTGGGGGGGGGGGAAGGGGGCGTGCTCTGTGTGTGGGGGGGGGAAGGGGGGGATGCTCTGTGTTGGGGGGGGGGAAGGGGGCGTGCTCTGTGTGTGGGGGGGGGAAGGGGGCGTGCTCTGTGTTGGGGGGGGAAGGGGGCGTGCTCTGTGTTGGGGGGGGGAAGGGGGCGTGCTCTGTGTTGGGGGGGAAGGGGGCGTGCTCTGTGTTGGGGGGGGAAGGGGGCGTGCTCTGTGTTGGGGGGGGAAGGGGGCGTGCTCTGTGGTATTGTGGGCGTGCTCTGTGTTGGGGTAGGGGGGAATGCTCTGTGTTGGGGGGGAAGGGGGGATGCTCTGTGTTGGGGGGGGGGGGATGCTCTGTTGGGGGGGGGGGAAGGAGGGATGCTCTGTGTTGGGGGGGGGGAGGGGGGATGCTCTGTGTGGGGGGGGGAAGGGGGCGTGCTCTGTGTTGGGGGGGGAAGGGGGCGTGCTCTGTGTTGGGGGGGGGGAAGGGGGCGTGCTCTGTGTTGGGGGGGGAAGGGGGCGTGCTCTGTGTTGGGGGGGGAAGGGGGCGTGCTCTGTGTTGGGGGGGGAAGGGGGCGTGCTCTGTGTTGGGGGGGGAAGGGGGCGTGGTCTGTGGTATTGTGGGCGTGGTCTGTGGTATTGTGGGCGTGGTCTGTGGTATTGTGGGCGTGGTCTGTGGTATTGTGGGCGTGCTCTGTGGTATTGTGGGCGTGCTCTGTGGTATTGTGGGCGTGCTCTGTGGTATTGTGGGCGTGCTCTGTGTTGGGGTAGGGGGGATGCTCTGTGTTGGGGTAGGGGGGGTGCTCTGTGTTGGGGTAGGGGGGCGTGCTCTGTGTTGGGGGGGGAAGGGGGCGTGCTCTGTGTTGGGGGGGGAAGGGGGCGTGCTCTGTGTTGGGGGGGGAAGGGGGCGTGCTCTGTGTTGGGGGGGAAGGGGGCGTGCTCTGTGTTTGGGGGGGAAGGGGGCGTGCTCTGTGTTTGGGGGGGAAGGGGGCGTGCTCTGTGTTTGGGGGGGAAGGGGGCGTGCTCTGTGTTTGGGGGGCGTGCTCTGTGTTTGGGGGGGAAGGGGGCGTGCTCTGTGTTGGGGGGGGAAGGGGGCGTGCTCTGTGTTGGGGGGGGGGGAAGGGGGGCGTGCTCTGTGGTATTGGGGGCGTGCTCTGTGTTGGGGTAGGGGGGGATGCTCTGTGTTGGGGGGGCGTGCTCTGTGGTATTGTGGGCGTGCTCTGTGGTATTGTGGGCGTATTGTGGGCGTGCTCTGTGTTGGGGGGCGTGCTCTGTGGTATTGGGGGCGTGCTCTGTGTTGGGGTAGGGGGGGATGCTCTGTGTTGGGGGGGCGTGCTCTGTGGTATTGTGGGCGTGCTCTGTGTTGGGGGGCGTGCTCTGTGGTATTGTGGGCGTATTGTGGGCGTGCTCTGTGTTGGGGGGCGTGCTCTGTGGTATTGGGGGCGTGCTCTGTGTTGGGGTAGGGGGGGATGCTCTGTGTTGGGGGGGCGTGCTCTGTGGTATTGTGGGCGTGCTCTGTGTTGGGGGGCGTGCTCTGTGGTATTGTGGGCGTATTGTGGGCGTGCTCTGTGTTGGGGGGCGTGCTCTGTGGTATTGTGGGCGTGCTCTGTGGTATTGTGGGCGTGCTCTGTGTTGGTGTGGGCGTGCTCTGTGGTATTGTGGGCGTGCTCTGTGTTGGGGGGCGTGCTCTGTGGTATTGTGGGCGTATTGTGGGCGTGCTCTGTGTTGGGGGGCGTGCTCTGTGGTATTGGGGGCGTGCTCTGTGTTGGGGTAGGGGGGGATGCTCTGTGTTGGGGGGGCGTGCTCTGTGGTATTGTGGGCGTGCTCTGTGTTGGGGGGCGTGCTCTGTGGTATTGTGGGCGTATTGTGGGCGTGCTCTGTGTTGGGGGCGTGCTCTGTGGTATTGTGGGCGTGCTCTGTGGTATTGTGGGCGTGCTCTGTGTTGGTGTGGGCGTGCTCTGTGGTATTGTGGGCGTGCTCTGTGTTGGTGTGGGCGTATTGTGGGCGTGCTCTGTGTTGGGGGGGCGTGCTCTGTGTTGGGGGGGGCGTGCTCTGTGTTGGTGTGGGCGTGCTCTGTAACATGCTGAGGAGGAAGTGGGGTCTTTTTTATACCTAGTGTAGGGGTGTGTTTCTGTGAAACCCTAATACTGAGCCCCACATGCAGTATAAACCTACTTGTAGGGAATAGTGTTCATGCTCTTTTACTTGCGGTGGGATCGGGAGCTGAGCTGTGCTTTTATTGTTTCTTTTATTACATAATACAGAGGTTCTGTGATCTTAATATACAACTATTTATAGGGAGGGGTGTTGTGGGCATGCTCTGGTACAAGAGATTAGCTTATGTTTGGGGGGCGGGGAGAAGGTTTGGTATGCCTCTTTGTTGTACAATTGTATAACTACTTGGAAGAGAGTTGTGCCCCCCCCCCTCGCACTCTCCCTAAACCCTTTGGTGACCTCTCGCACTCTCTCCACCATCGGAGCTCGGAGCCTTTATGACTTCAGGGCTTTGGAGATGTTGGATGTATATGGGAAGTGGATCACACGTTGGCGAATCACCAGCAGCCGTTATTCATCCGCGTACAGGCCGCACCCTGCCCCAGCGTCTATAGGGGGCAGCCTACCCCCTCCTAGTCACTGCACCCACCCTCATGTTAACCCCACGTACACCAGGACAACTGAGCCTAGGAGCAAGCAACTAGTGGTGGTCTCTGGACCGGGACCCTTTTCTGCGTATGTAAAACCTCTGCTTGCTGTCAGTGTATAGTTTATGTAGCTATTCCTGCTCCCCGCTGAATACTATTGTATCTACCCCGGCACATGAAAGCGTCACGTGACATTTACAGGCGATTTTATAAGAGCCCTGTGATTAAAGGGGTTGTTCTTAGATGATAGGACCTCCGAAAATAAGTGGAGAGGAGGAGCGGGAGCACATAGGGTCACCCACTACTCCATTAGGGGGGAGGGTGACATTGGACACCCCCCCTTTCCTCCCCATCAGTTTGGATCCTAGTGACCACTCACTTACTTTGTTTATATGCAAATGAGCATTTGGGTGCACTATGGGCGTGGCTATGAGGTTCGGTGCACCCAGTCCTGGGGGTGGGGTCAGGAAGTAAGGTCTCCTTAACGGAGACTTTGCTAACTAAGGCCGCCTTGTGGAGACTTGTAGCCATTGACGTTCCACTAGGGGATTCTAGGAAAATATGCAAATAAGTGTTTCCAGGATGTCAAGGGGGCTGCCTTTCAAGGTAGCTAAGAGGCGTGGCTTTCCTTATTCCATCCTGGAAAACTTATTTGCATATTTTCCAAGGCTGAGTGGCTCACACTAGACAGGAGACGGTGCAACGGACATGGTGGCCACGCCCATAGTGCACCGAAAATTCTAATTTGCATTGGGGATTTGCATAAGCAATGATGAGTGTTGCTGTAATTGATGTGGTGTGTTTTTTTTTTTTTTTTTTTATTGTCGTGCAGAAAACAATTGGAAAAATTTCAACATGCCTGGAACTGCGCAGCGCCGCCCTGCAGGTAGGTGTCTGCACAACGTGTTTTATATCCAGAAAACAGGTCTGCAAAGTAAGATTGGTGAATACCCAGGACCCCCGCTGATCAGGTGATAAACAAAGAATGGAACAGGAAGCAGACAGCGCCGTCCTGTGTGTAGTGGTCAGAGCCGGTACTGCAGATCAGCCGCTCTCTGCTTCATGTCACATTCTTGATGATTGGGGATCCCAGAAGACATGTTCTCCCATCCATCTGTTACCCCCTAAACTGTGGATAGGTAATGGCTTAATGTTAGCTACCTGCAGCCAGCACTAGGGGGAGCTCACTGCATACAGTTAGTATAGACGTGTAGTGAGCGCCCTCTAGTGTTGGCTGTAGGCAGAAGAGATTTATATGTGAAAGTACTTTTTGCAGTATCCACAGAATAGGGGAAAATTGTCTGACTTTTGGGGGGAGCCACCACTTTACTCACACACAGGATGGGGGCGTCACTGCGATATCTGATGAGGTGGTCATGAAAGGTCAGTCTGGGATTTTGGGGTCTTTTAAATTTGCATTGCTAAATATGTGCTCCCTGGGGCGGCTGCAGGTGTCACTGATCCTCCACATCTCCCTCTTCCTCTCCGCAGTCCACACAATCTCAAGAGGGATTCAAGCTGGAGGACATCAAGAAACTGGAACCAAGTACGTGTCTGCTGCTGGTGCGCTACGGGGAGCCCTTGCACACTGCTGGTGCGCTACGGGGAGCCCTTGCACACTGCTGGTGCGCTACGGGGAGCCCTTGCACACTGCTGGTGCGCTACGGGGAGCCCTTGCACACTGCTGGTGCGCTACGGGGAGCCCTTGCACACTGCTGGTGCGCTACGGGGAGCCCTTGCACACTGCTGGTGCGCTACGGGGAGCCCTTGCACACTGCTGGTGCGCTACGGGGAGCCCTTGCACACTGCTGGTGCCCCTTTGTACTGCTGGTGCACTGCGGGGAGCCCCGGCGCACTGCTGGGCCTTACTGCTGGTTTTGAACTAATTACTTAGTGTTTTTGATATTTTTCTCTCCCTTTCCAGTCCTGGACAACCTCCTGACGTTTAACAAAGAGTTTCCCTTTGATGTTCAGCCGGTTCCTCTAAGGTAAGTGTAGCCCGTGCTGGACAGAAGTCAGTGTGTAATGCGTCATGTCACCTGCGAAGGCTGCCAAGACCCCGCAAAGAGAGCCCCGTGTGGCCCCCCCGGGGTCAGCATAGAGAGCCCCGTGTGGCCCCCCCGGGGTCAGCATAGAGAGCCCCGTGTGGCCCCCCCGGGGTCAGCATAGAGAGCCCCGTGTGGCCCCCCCGGGGTCAGCATAGAGAGCCCCGTGTGGCCCCCCCGGGGTCAGCATAGAGAGCCCCGTGTGGCCCCCCCGGGGTCAGCATAGAGAGCCCCGTGTGGCCCCCCCGGGGTCAGCATAGAGAGCCCCGTGTGGCCCCCCCGGGGTCAGCATAGAGAGCCCCGTGTGGCCCCCCCCGGGGTCAGCATAGACACAGTGTGCCTCCCCTGTGCTGTCCTGTGTAACCCCTGCTGTCAGGACACCGCCGCGGGGGGGTCAC